>NC_091470.1:273927724-274230755 GCF_036971445.1 Narcine bancroftii
AGAGGCCGGGAATCAGAGGTGGGGAATCAGATGCAGGGAATCAGAGATGGGGAATCAGAGGCGGGGAATCAGCGGTGGTGAATCAGACGCGGGGATTCAGAGGTTGTAAATCAGAGATGGGAAATAAGAGGAGGGGAATCAGAGGCGGGGAAACAGAGTTGGGGAATCAGATATGGGGAATCAGACGTGGGGTATAAGAGGCTGAGAATCAGAAGCAGGGAATCAGAGGCGGGGAATCAGAGGCCGGGAATCAGAAGCCAGGAATCAGAGGCCGGGAATCAGAGGTGGGGAATCAGAGGCCGGGAATCAGAGATGGGGAATGAGAGGTGGTGAATCAGAGATGGGGAGTCAGAGGAAGGGACTCAGAGGCGGGGAATCAGACGCGGGGAATCAGTGGCCGGGAATCAGAGCTGGGGAATCAGAGGCGGGGAATCAGACGCGGGGAATCAGTGGCCTGGAATCAGAGCTGGGGAATCAGAGGCGGGGAATCAGAGATGGGGAATCGGAGGCGGGGAATCAGAGATGGCAAATCAGAGATGGGGAATCAGAGGCGGGGAAACAGAGGCGGGGAGTCAGATTTGGGGAATCAGAGGTGGGGAATCAGAGGTGGTGAAATGAGAGATGGGGAATCAGAGGCGGGTAATCAGAGGAAGGGAATCAGACGTGGGGAATCAGAGGCTGGGAATCAGAGGCTGGGAATCAGAGCTGGGGAATCAGAGGTTGGGAATCAGAGGCCTGGAATCAGAGGTGGGCAATCAGAGGCAGGGAATCAGATGCGGGGAATCAGAGTTGGGGAATCAGAGGCGGGGAATCAGATATGGGGAAACAGAGGTGGGGAATCAGAGGCGGGGAAACAGAGGCGGGGAATCAGATATGGGGAATCAGAGGTGGGGAATCAGAGGTTGGGAATCAGATGCGGGGAATCAGAGGCGGGGAATCATAGGCAGGGAATCGGATGTGCGGAATCAGTGATGGGGAATCAGAGGCCGGGAATCATAGCTGGCGAATCAGAGGCGGGGAATCAGAGGTGGGCAATCAGAGGCGGGGAATCAGATATGGGGAATCAGAGGCGGGGAATCAGAGGCGGGGAAACAGAGGCGGGGTATCAGATATGGGGAATCAGAGGTGGGGAATCAGAGGTTGGGAATCAGAGGCAGGGAATCAGAGGCGGGGAATCAGAGGCGGGGAATCAGAGGCAGGGAAACAGAGGTGGGGAATCAGATATGGGGAATCAAATATGGGGAATCAAAGGCGGTGAATCAGAGATGGGGAATCAGAGGCGGGGAATCAGAGGCGGGTAATCAGAGCTGGGGAATAAGAGGCGGGGAATCAGAGTTGGGGATTCAGAGGCGGGGAATAAGAGGTTGGGAATCAGAGGCAGGGAATCAGAGGCGGGGAATCAGAGGCGGGGAATCAGATATGGGGAATCAGATGTGGCGAATCAAAGGCGGTGAATCAGAGATGGGGAATCAGAGGCGGGGAATCAGAGGCAGGGAATCAAACACGGGGAATCAGAGGCGGGGAATCAGAGTTGGGGAATCAGAGGCGGGGAATCAGATATTGGGAAACAGAGGCGGGGAATCAGAGGCGGGGAAACAGAGGCGGGGAATCAGATATGGGGAATCAGAGGTGGGGAATCAGATTTTGGGAATCAGAGGCAGGGAATCAGAGGCGGGGAATCAGAAGCGGGGAATCAGAGGCAGGGAATCAGATGTGCGGAATCAAAGATGGAGAATCAGAGGCAGGGAATCAGAGGCGGGGAATCAGAGGCGGGGAATCAGAGTCCGGGAATCAGAGGCCGGGAATGAGAGGCCGGGAATCAGAAGCCGGTAATCAGAGGCCGGGAATCAGAGGTGGGGAATCAGATGCAGGGAATCAGAGATGGGGAATCAGAGGCGGGGAATCAGCGGTGGTGAATCAGACGCGGGGATTCAGAGGTTGTAAATCAGAGATGGGGAATAAGAGGAGGGGAATCAGAGGCGGGGAAACAGAGTTGGGGAATCAGATATGGGGAATCAGACGTGGGGTATAAGAGGCTGAGAATCAGAAGCAGGGAATCAAACACGGGGAATCAGAGGCGGGGATTCAGAGCTGGGGAATCAGAGGCGGGGAATCAGAGTTGGGGAATCAGAGGCGGGGAATCAGAGGCGGGGATACAGAGGCGGGGAATCAGATATGGGTAATCAGAGGTGGGGAATCAGAGGTTAGGAATCAGAGGCAGGGAATCAGAGGCGGGGAATCAGAGGCGGGGAATCAGAGGCAGGGAATCAGAGGCGGAGAATCAGAGGTTGGGAATCAGAGGCAGGGAATCAGAGTTGGGGAATCAGAGGCGGGGAATCAGATATGGGGAAACAGAGGTGGGGAATCAGAGGTGGGGAAACAGAGGCGGGGAATCAGATATGGGGAATCAGAGGTGGGGAATCAGAGGTTAGGAATCAGAGGCAGGGAATCAGAGGCGGGGAAACAGAGGCGGGGAATCAGATATGGGGAATCAGAGGTGGCGAATCAAAGGCGGTGAATCAGAGATGGGGAATCAGAGGCGGGGAATCAGAGGCAGGGAATCAAACACGGGGAATCAGAGGCAGGGAATCAGAGCTGGGGAATCAGAGGCGGGGAATCAGAGTTGGGGAATCAGAGGCGGGGAATCAGAGGCGGGGAAACAGAGGCGGGGTATCAGATATGGGGAATCAGAGGTGGGGAATCAGAGGTTGGGAATCAGAGGCAGGGAATCAGAGGCGGGGAATCAGAGGCGGGGAATCAGAGGCAGTGAAACAGAGGTGGGGAATCAGATATGGGGAATCAAATATGGGGAATCAAAGGCGGTGAATCAGAGATGGGGAATCAGAGGCGGGGAATCAGAGGCGGGTAATCAGAGCTGGGGAATAAGAGGCGGGGAATCAGAGTTGGGGAATCAGAGGCGGGGAATAAGAGGTTGGGAATCAGAGGCAGGGAATCAGAGGCGGGGAATCAGAGGCGGGGAATCAGATATGGGGAATCAGATGTGGCGAATCAAAGGCGGTGAATCAGAGATGGGGAATCAGAGGCGGGGAATCAGAGGCAGGGAATCAAACACGGGGAATCAGAGGCGGGGAATCAGAGTTGGGGAATCAGAGGCGGGGAATCAGATATGGGGAAACAGAGGCGGGGAATCAGAGGCGGGGAAACAGAGGCGGGGAATCAGATATGGGGAATCAGAGGTGGGGAATCAGAGTTTGGGAATCAGAGGCAGGGAATCAGAGGCGGGGAATCAGAGGCGGGGAATCAGAGGCAGGGAATCAGATGTGCGGAATCAAAGATGGAGAATCAGAGGCAGGGAATCAGAGGCGGGGAATCAGAGGCGGGGAATCAGAGTCCGGGAATCAGAGGCCGGGAATGAGAGGCCGGGAATCAGAAGCCGGTAATCAGAGGCCGGGAATCAGAGGTGGGGAATCAGATGCAGGGAATCAGAGATGGGGAATCAGAGGCGGGGAATCAGCGGTGGTGAATCAGACGCGGGGATTCAGAGGTTGTAAATCAGAGATGGGGAATAAGAGGAGGGGAATCAGAGGCGGGGAAACAGAGTTGGGGAATCAGATATGGGGAATCAGACGTGGGGTATAAGAGGCTGAGAATCAGAAGCAGGGAATCAAACACGGGGAATCAGAGGCGGGGATTCAGAGCTGGGGAATCAGAGGCGGGGAATCAGAGTTGGGGAATCAGAGGCGGGGAATCAGAGGCGGGGAAACAGAGGCGGGGAATCAGATATGGGTAATCAGAGGTGGGGAATCAGAGGTTAGGAATCAGAGGCAGGGAATCAGAGGCGGGGAATCAGAGGCGGGGAATCAGAGGCAGGGAATCAGAGGCGGAGAATCAGAGGTTGGGAATCAGAGGCAGGGAATCAGAGTTGGGGAATCAGAGGCGGGGAATCAGATATGGGGAAACAGAGGTGGGGAATCAGAGGTGGGGAAACAGAGGCGGGGAATCAGATATGGGGAATCAGAGGTGGGGAATCAGACGTTAGGAATCAGAGGCAGGGAATCAGAGGCGGGGAAACAGAGGCGGGGAATCAGATATGGGGAATCAGAGGTGGCGAATCAAAGGCGGTGAATCAGAGATGGGGAATCAGAGGCGGGGAATCAGAGGCAGGGAATCAAACACGGGGAATCAGAGGCAGGGAATCAGAGCTGGGGAATCAGAGGCGGGGAATCAGAGTTGGGGAATCAGAGGCGGGGAATCAGAGGCGGGGAAACAGAGGCGGGGTATCAGATATGGGGAATCAGAGGTGGGGAATCAGAGGTTGGGAATCAGAGGCAGGGAATCAGAGGCGGGGAATCAGAGGCGGGGAATCAGAGGCAGGGAAACAGAGGTGGGGAATCAGATATGGGGAATCAAATATGGGGAATCAAAGGCGGTGAATCAGAGATGGGGAATCAGAGGCGGGGAATCAGAGGCGGGTAATCAGAGCTGGGGAATAAGAGGCGGGGAATCAGAGTTGGGGAATCAGAGGCGGGGAATAAGAGGTTGGCAATCAGAGGCAGGGAATCAGAGGCGGGGAATCAGAGGCGGGGAATCAGATATGGGGAATCAGATGTGGCGAATCAAAGGCGGTGAATCAGAGATGGGGAATCAGAGGCGGGGAATCAGAGGCAGGGAATCAAACACGGGGAATCAGAGGCGGGGAATCAGAGTTGGGGAATCAGAGGCGGGGAATCAGATATGGGGAAACAGAGGCGGGGAATCAGAGGCGGGGAAACAGAGGCGGGGAATCAGATATGGGGAATCAGAGGTGGGGAATCAGAGTTTGGGAATCAGAGGCAGGGAATCAGAGGCGGGGAATCAGAGGCGGGGAATCAGAGGCAGGGAATCAGATGTGCGGAATCAAAGATGGAGAATCAGAGGCAGGGAATCAGAGGCGGGGAATCAGAGGCGGGGAATCAGAGTCCGGGAATCAGAGGCCGGGAATGAGAGGCCGGGAATCAGAAGCTGGTAATCAGAGGCCGGGAATCAGAGGTGGGGAATCAGATGCAGGGAATCAGAGATGGGGAATCAGAGGCGGGGAATCAGCGGTGGTGAATCAGACGCGGGGATTCAGAGGTTGTAAATCAGAGATGGGAAATAAGAGGAGGGGAATCAGAGGCGGGGAAACAGAGTTGGGGAATCAGATATGGGGAATCAGACGTGGGGTATAAGAGGCTGAGAATCAGAAGCAGGGAATCAGAGGCGGGGAATCAGAGGCCGGGAATCAGAAGCCAGGAATCAGAGGCCGGGAATCAGAGGTGGGGAATCAGAGGCCGGGAATCAGAGATGGGGAATGAGAGGTGGTGAATCAGAGATGGGGAGTCAGAGGAAGGGACTCAGAGGCGGGGAATCAGACGCGGGGAATCAGTGGCCGGGAATCAGAGCTGGGGAATCAGAGGCGGGGAATCAGACGCGGGGAATCAGTGGCCTGGAATCAGAGCTGGGGAATCAGAGGCGGGGAATCAGAGATGGGGAATCGGAGGCGGGGAATCAGAGATGGCAAATCAGAGATGAGGAATCAGAGGCGGGGAAACAGAGGCGGGGAGTCAGATTTGGGGAATCAGAGGTGGGGAATCAGAGGTGGTGAAATGAGAGATGGGGAATCAGAGGCGGGTAATCAGAGGCAGGGAATCAGACGTGGGGAATCAGAGGCTGGGAATCAGAGGCTGGGAATCAGAGCTGGGGAATCAGAGGTTGGGAATCAGAGGCCTGGAATCAGAGGTGGGCAATCAGAGGCAGGGAATCAGATGCGGGGAATCAGAGTTGGGGAATCAGAGGCGGGGAATCAGATATGGGGAAACAGAGGTGGGGAATCAGAGGCGGGGAAACAGAGGCGGGGAATCAGATATGGGGAATCAGAGGTGGG
Source organism: Narcine bancroftii (assembly GCF_036971445.1). Classification (NCBI taxonomy): domain Eukaryota; kingdom Metazoa; phylum Chordata; class Chondrichthyes; order Torpediniformes; family Narcinidae; genus Narcine; species Narcine bancroftii. The sequence goes on from NC_091470.1 coordinate 273,933,588, forward strand.
GAATCAGAGGTTGGGAATCAGATGCGGGGAATCAGAGGAGGGGAATCATAGGCAGGGAATCGGATGTGCGGAATCAGAGATGGGGAATCAGAGGCCGGGAATCATAGCTGGCGAATCAGAGGCGGGGAATCAGAGGTGGGCAATCAGAGGCGGGGAATCAGATATGGGGAATCAGAGGCGGGGAATCAGAGGCGGGGAAACAGAGGCGGGGAATCAGATATGGGGAATCAGAGGTGGGGAATCAGGGGCAGGGAATAAGTGGCAGGGAATCAGAGGCGGGGAATCAGAGGCGGGGAATCAGAGGCAGGGAATCAGACACGGGGAATCAGAGGCGGGGAATCAGAGATGGGGAATCAGAGGCGGGGAATCAGAGGCAGGGAATCGGACGCCGGGAATCAGAGGCGGGGAATCAGAGCTGGGGAATCAGAGGCGGGGAATCAGAGTTGGGGAATCAGAGGCGGGGTATCAGATATGGGGAAATAGAGGCGGGGCATCAGATATGGGGAATCAGAGGCGGGGAATCAGATATGGGGAATCAGAGGCTGGGAATCAGAGGGGGGGAAACAGCGGCGGGGAATAAGATATGGGGAATCAGAGGTGGGGAATCAGGGGCGGGGAATCAGTGGCAGGGAATAAGAGGCAGGGAATCAGAGTCGGGGAATCAGAGGCAGGGAATCAGATACGGGGAATCAGAGGTGGGGAATCTGAGGCGGGGAATCAGAGGCAGGGAATCAGAGGCGGGGAATCAGAGGCGGGGAATCAGATATGGGGAATCAGAGGTGGGGAATCAGAGTCCGGGAATCAGAGATGGGGATTCAGAGGCGGGGAATGAGATATGGGGAATCAGAGGCGGGGAATCAGAGGCGGGGAAACAGAGGTGGGGAATCAGATATGGGGAATCAGATATGGGGAATCAAAGGTGGTGAATCAGAGATGGGGAATCAGAGGCGGGGAATCAGAGGCGGGGTATCAGAGCTGGGGAATCAGAGGCGGGGAATCAGAGTTGGGGAATCAGAGGCGGGGAATCAGATATGGGGAAACAGAGGTGGGGAATCAGAGGTGGGGAAACAGAGGCGGGGAATCAGATATGGGGAATCAGAGGTGGGGAATCAGAGGTTAGGAATCAGAGGCAGGGAATCAGCGGCGGGGAAACAGAGGCGGGGAATCAGATATGGGGAATCAGAGGTGGCGAATCAAAGGCGGTGAAACAGAGATGGGGAATCAGAGGCGGTGAATCAGAGGCAGGGAATCAAACACGGGGAATCAGAGGTGGGGAATCAGAGCTGGGGAATCAGAGGCGGGGAATCTGAGTTTGGGAATCAGAGGCGGGGAATCAGAGGCGGGGAAACAGAGGCGGGGAATCAGATATGGGGAATCAGAGGTGGGGAATCAGAGGTTGGGAATCAGAGGCAGGGAATCAGAGGCGGGGAATCAGAGGCGGGGAATCAGAGGCAGGGAATCAGATGTGCGGAATCAGAGATGGGGAATCAAAGGCGGGGAATCAGAGTTGGGGCATCAGAGCTGGGGAATCAGAGGCAGGGAATCAGAATCAGAAGCGGGGAATCAGAGGCCGGGAATCAGAGGCCGGGAAACAGATGCTGGGAATAAGAGGCCGGGAATCAGCGGTGGGGAATCAGAGTCCGGGAATCAGAGATGGGGATTCAGAGGCGGGGAATGAGATATGGGGAATCAGAGGCGGGGAATCAGAGGCGGGGAAACAGAGGCGGGGAATCAGAGGTGGCGAATCAAAGGCGGTGAATCAGAGATGGGGAATCAGAGGCGGGGAATCAGAGGCAGGGAATCAAACACGGGGAATCAGAGGCGGGGAATCAGAGCTGGGGAATCAGAGGCGGGGAATCAGAGTTGGGGAATCAGAGGCGGGGAATCAGAGGCGGGGAAACAGAGGCGGTGAATCAGATATGGGGAATCAGAGGTGGGGAATCAGAGGTTGGGAATCAGAGGCAGGGAATCAGAGGCGGGGAATCAGAGTCCGGGAATCAGAGATGGGGATTCAGAGGTGGGGAATGAGATATGGGGAATCAGAGGCGGGGAATCAGAGGCGGGAAAACAGAGGTGGGGACTCAGATATGGGGAATCAGATATGGGGAATCAAAGGCGGTGAATCAGAGATGGGGAATCAGAGGCGGGGAATCAGAGACGGGGAATCAGAGCTGGGGAATCAGAGGCGGGGAATCAGAGTTGGGGAATCAGAGGCGGGGAATCAGATATGGGGAAACAGAGGTGGGGAATCAGAGGCGGGGAAACAGAGGCGGGGAATCAGATATGGGGAATCAGAGGTGGGGAATCAGAGTCCGGGAATCAGAGATGGGGATTCAGAGGCGGGGAATGAGATATGGGGAATCAGAGGCGGGGAATCAGAGGCGGGGAAACAGAGGTGGGGAATCAGATATGGGGAATCAGATATGGGGAATCAAAGGCGGTGAATCAGAGATGGGGAATCAGAGGCGGGGAATCAGAGGCGGGGTATCAGAGCTGGGGAATAAGAGGCAGGGAATCGGACGCCGGGAATCAGAGGCGGGGAATCAGAGGCAGGGAATCAGATGTGCGGAATCAGAGATGGGGAATCAAAGGCGGGGAATCAGAGTTGGGGCATCAGAGCTGGGGAATCAAAGGCAGGGAATCAGAATCAGAAGCGGGGAATCAGAGGCTGGGAATCAGAGGCCGGGAATCAGATGCCGGTAATAAGAGAACGGGAATCAGCGGTGGGGAATCAGAGTCCGGAAATCAGAGATGGGGATTCAGAGGCGGGGAATGAGATATGGGGAATCAGAGGCGGGGAATCAGAGGCGGGGAAACAGAGGTGGGGAATCAGATATAGGGAATCAGAGGTGGCGAATCAAAGGCGGTGAATCAGTGATGGGCAATCAGAGGCGGGGAATCAGAGGCAGGGAATCAAACACGGGGAATCAGAGGCGGGGAATCAGAGCTGGGGAATCAGAGGCGGGGAATCAGAGTTGGGCAATCAGAGGCGGGGAATCAGATATGGGGAATCAGAGGCGGGGAATCAGAGGCGGGGAAACAGATGCGGGGAATCAGATATGGGGAATCAGAGGTGGGGAATCAGGGGCAGGGAATCAGTGGCAGGGAATCAGAGGCGGGGAATCAGAGGCGGGGATTCAGAGGTAGGGAATCAGACACGGGGAATTAGAGGTGGGGAATCAGAGATGGGGAATCAGAGGCGGGGAATCAGAGGCAGGGAATCGGACGCCGGGAATCAGAGGCGGGGAATCAGAGCTGGGGAATCAGAGGCGGGGAATCAGAGTTGGGGAATCAGAGGCGGGGTATCAGATATGGGGAAATAGAGGAGGGGAATCAGATATGGGGAATCAGAGGCTGGGAATCAGAGGGGGAGAAACAGAGGCGGGGAATAAGTTATGGGGAATCAGAGGTGGGGAATCAGGGGTGGGGAATCAGTGGCAGGGAATCAGAGGCGGGGAATCAGAGGCGGGGAATCAGAGGCGGGGAAACAGAGGCGGTGAATCAGATATGGGGAATCAGAGGTGGGGAATCAGAGGTTGGGAATCAGAGGCAGGAAATCAGAGGCGGGGAATCAGAGTCCGGGAATCAGAGATGGGGATTCAGAGGTGGGGAATGAGATATGGGGAATCAGAGGCGGGGAATCAGAGGCGGGGAAACAGAGGTGGGGACTCAGATATGGGGAATCAGATATGGGGAATCAAAGGCGGTGAATCAGAGATGGGGAATCAGAGGCGGGGAATCAGAGGCGGGGAATCAGAGCTGGGGAATCAGAGGCGGGGAATCAGAGTTGGGGAAACAGAGGCGGGGAATCAGATATGGGGAAACAGAGGTGGGGAATCAGAGGCGGGGAAACAGAGGCGGGGAATCAGATATGGGGAATCAGAGGTGGGGAATCAGAGTCCGGGAATCAGAGAAGGGGATTCAGAGGCGGGGAATGAGATATGGGGAATCAGAGGCGGGGAATCAGAGGCGGGGAAACAGAGGTGGGGAATCAGATATGGGGAATCAGATATGGGGAATCAAAGGCGGAGAATCAGAGATGGGGAATCAGAGGCGGGGAATCAGATATGGGGAAACAGAGGTGGGGAATCAGAGGTGGGGAAACAGAGGCGGGGAATCAGATATGGGGAATCAGAGGTGGGGAATCAGAGGTTAGGAATCAGAGGCAGGGAATCAGAGGCGGGGAAACAGAGTCCGGGAATCAGAGATGGGGATTCAGAGGTGGGGAATGAGATATGGGGAATCAGAGGCGGGGAATCAGAGGCGGGGAAACAGAGGTGGGGACTCAGATATGGGGAATCAGATATGGGGAATCAAAGGCGGTGAATCAGAGATGGGGAATCAGAGGCGGGGAATCAGAGGCGGGGAATCAGAGCTGGGGAATCAGAGGCGGGGAATCAGAGTTGGGGAATCAGAGGCGGGGAATCAGATATGGGGAAACAGAGGTGGGGAATCAGAGGCGGGGAAACAGAGGCGGGGAATCAGATATGGGGAATCAGAGGTGGGGAATTAGATATGGGGAAACAGAGGTGGGGAATCAGAGGTGGGGAAACAGAGGCGGGGAATCAGATATGGGGAATCAGAGGTGGGGAATCAGAGGTTAGGAATCAGAGGCAGGGAATCAGAGGCGGGGAATCAGAGCTGGGGTATCAGAGGCGGGGAATCAGAGTTGGGGAATCAGAGGCGGGGAATCAGATATGGGGAAACAGAGGTGGGGAATCAGAGGCGGGGAAACAGAGGCGGGGAATCAAATATGGGGAATCAGAGGTGGGGAATCAGAGTCCGGGAATCAGAGATGGGGATTCAGAGGCGGGGAATCAGATATGGGGAATCAGAGGTGGGGAATCAGAGTCCGGGAATCAGAGATGGGGATTCAGAGGCGGGGAATGAGATATGGGGAATCAGAGGCGGGGAATCAGAGGCGGGAAAACAGAGGTGGGGAATCAGATATGGGGAATCAGATATGGGGAATCAAAGGCGGAGAATCAGAGATGGGGAATCAGAGGCGGGGAATCAGATATGGGGAAACAGAGGTGGGGAATCAGAGGTGGGGAAACAGAGGCGGGGAATCAGATATGGGGAATCAGAGGTGGGGAATCAGAGGTTAGGAATCAGAGGCAGGGAATCAGAGGCGGGGAATCAGAGTCCGGGAATCAGAGATGGGGATTCAGAGGTGGGGAATGAGATATGGGGAATCAGAGGCGGGGAATCAGAGGCGGGGAAACAGATGTGGGGACTCAGATATGGGGAATCAGATATGGGGAATCAAAGGCGGTGAATCAGAGGCGGGGAATCAGAGGCGGGGAATCAGAGCTGGGGAATCAGAGGCGGGGAATCAGAGTTGGGGAATCAGAGGCGGGGAATCAGATATGGGGAAACAGAGGTGGGGAATCAGAGGCGGGGAAACAGAGGCGGGGAATCAGATATGGGGAATCAGAGGTGGGGAATCAGATATGGGGAATCAGAGGTGGGGAATCAGAGGTGGGGAAACAGAGGCGGGGAATCAGATATGGGGAATCAAAGGCGGTGAATCAGAGATGGGGAATCAGAGGCGGGGAATCAGAGGCGGGGAATCAGAGCTGGGGAATCAGAGGCGGGGAATCAGAGTTGGGGAATCAGAGGCGGGGAATCAGATATGGGGAAACAGAGGTGGGGAATCAGAGGCGGGGAAACAGAGGCGGGGAATCAGATATGGGGAATCAGAGGTGGGGAATCAGAGTCCGGGAATCAGAGATGGGGATTCAGAGGCGGGGAATGAGATATGGGGAATCAGAGGCGGGGAATCAGAGGCGGGGAAACAGAGGTGGGGAATCAGATATGGGGAATCAGATATGGGGAATCAAAGGCGGTGAATCAGAGATGGGGAATCAGAGGCGGGGAATCAGAGGCGGGGAATCAGAGCTGGGGAATCAGAGGCGGGGAATCAGAGTTGGGGAATCAGAGGCGGGGAATCAGATATGGGGAAACAGAGGTGGGGAATCAGAGGCGGGGAAACAGAGGCGGGGAATCAGATATGGGGAATCAGAGGTGGGGAATCAGAGTCCGGGAATCAGAGATGGGGATTCAGAGGCGGGGAATGAGATATGGGGAATCAGAGGCGGGGAATCAGAGGCGGGGAAACAGAGGTGGGGAATCAGATATGGGGAATCAGATATGGGGAATCAAAGGCGGAGAATCAGAGATGGGGAATCAGAGGTGGGGAATCAGAGGCGGGGTATCAGAGCTGGGGAATCAGAGGCGGGGAATCTGAGTTGGGGAATCAGAGGCGGGGAATCAGATATGGGGAAACAGAGGTGGGGAATCAGAGGTGGGGAAACAGAGGCGGGGAATCAGATATGGGGAATCAGAGGTGGGGAATCAGAGGTTAGGAATCAGAGGCAGGGAATCAGAGGCGGGGAAACAGAGGCGGGGAATCAGATATGGGGAATCAGAGGTGGCGAATCAAAGGCGGTGAATCAGAGATGGGGAATCAGAGGCGGGGATTCAGAGGCAGGGAATCAAACACGGGGAATCAGAGGCGGGGAATCAGAGCTGGGGAATCAGAGGCGGGGAATCAGAGTTGGGGAATCAGAGGCGGGGAATCAGAGGCGGGGAAACAGAGGCGGGGAATCAGATATGGGGAATCAGATATGGGGAAACAGAGGTGGGGAATCAGAGGCGGGGAAACAGAGGCGGGGAATCAAATATGGGGAATCAGAGGTGGGGAATCAGAGTCCGGGAATCAGAGATGGGGATTCAGAGGCGGGGAATCAGATATGGGGAATCAGAGGTGGGGAATCAGAGTCCGGGAATCAGAGATGGGGATTCAGAGGCGGGGAATGAGATATGGGGAATCAGAGGCGGGGAATCAGAGGCGGGAAAACAGAGGTGGGGAATCAGATATGGGGAATCAGATATGGGGAATCAAATTCGGAGAATCAGAGATGGGGAATCAGAGGCGGGGAATCAGATATGGGGAAACAGAGGTGGGGAATCAGAGGTGGGGAAACAGAGGCGGGGAATCAGATATGGGGAATCAGAGGTGGGGAATCAGAGGTTAGGAATCAGAGGCAGGGAATCAGAGGCGGGGAATCAGAGTCCGGGAATCAGAGATGGGGATTCAGAGGTGGGGAATGAGATATGGGGAATCAGAGGCGGGGAATCAGAGGCGGGGAAACAGATGTGGGGACTCAGATATGGGGAATCAGATATGGGGAATCAAAGGCGGTGAATCAGAGGCGGGGAATCAGAGGCGGGGAATCAGAGCTGGGGAATCAGAGGCGGGGAATCAGAGTTGGGGAATCAGAGGCGGGGAATCAGATATGGGGAAACAGAGGTGGGGAATCAGAGGCGGGGAAACAGAGGCGGGGAATCAGATATGGGGAATCAGAGGTGGGGAATCAGATATGGGGAATCAGAGGTGGGGAATCAGAGGTGGGGAAACAGAGGCGGGGAATCAGATATGGGGAATCAAAGGCGGTGAATCAGAGATGGGGAATCAGAGGCGGGGAATCAGAGGCGGGGAATCAGAGCTGGGGAATCAGAGGCGGGGAATCAGAGTTGGGGAATCAGAGGCGGGGAATCAGATATGGGGAAACAGAGGTGGGGAATCAGAGGCGGGGAAACAGAGGCGGGGAATCAGATATGGGGAATCAGAGGTGGGGAATCAGAGTCCGGGAATCAGAGATGGGGATTCAGAGGCGGGGAATGAGATATGGGGAATCAGAGGCGGGGAATCAGAGGCGGGGAAACAGAGGTGGGGAATCAGATATGGGGAATCAGATATGGGGAATCAAAGGCGGTGAATCAGAGATGGGGAATCAGAGGCGGGGAATCAGAGGCGGGGAATCAGAGCTGGGGAATCAGAGGCGGGGAATCAGAGTTGGGGAATCAGAGGCGGGGAATCAGATATGGGGAAACAGAGGTGGGGAATCAGAGGCGGGGAAACAGAGGCGGGGAATCAGATATGGGGAATCAGAGGTGGGGAATCAGAGTCCGGGAATCAGAGATGGGGATTCAGAGGCGGGGAATGAGATATGGGGAATCAGAGGCGGGGAATCAGAGGCGGGGAAACAGAGGTGGGGAATCAGATATGGGGAATCAGATATGGGGAATCAAAGGCGGAGAATCAGAGATGGGGAATCAGAGGTGGGGAATCAGAGGCGGGGTATCAGAGCTGGGGAATCAGAGGCGGGGAATCTGAGTTGGGGAATCAGAGGCGGGGAATCAGATATGGGGAAACAGAGGTGGGGAATCAGAGGTGGGGAAACAGAGGCGGGGAATCAGATATGGGGAATCAGAGGTGGGGAATCAGAGGTTAGGAATCAGAGGCAGGGAATCAGAGGCGGGGAAACAGAGGCGGGGAATCAGATATGGGGAATCAGAGGTGGCGAATCAAAGGCGGTGAATCAGAGATGGGGAATCAGAGGCGGGGATTCAGAGGCAGGGAATCAAACACGGGGAATCAGAGGCGGGGAATCAGAGCTGGGGAATCAGAGGCGGGGAATCAGAGTTGGGGAATCAGAGGCGGGGAATCAGAGGCGGGGAAACAGAGGCGGGGAATCAGATATGGGGAATCAGAGGTGGGGAATCAGAGGTTGGGAATCAGAGGCAGGGAATCAGAGGCGGGGAATCAGAGGCGGGGAATCAGAGGCAGGGAAACAGAGGTGGGGAATCAGATATGGGGAATCAAATATGGGGAATCAAAGGCGGTGAATCAGAGATGGGGAATCAGAGGCGGGGAATCAGAGGCAGGTAATCAGAGCTGGGGAATCAGAGGCGGGGAATCAGAGTTGGGGAATCAGAGGCGGGGAATAAGAGGTTGGGAATCAGAGGCAGGGAATCAGAGGCGGGGAATCAGAGGCGGGGAATCAGATATGGGGAATCAGATGTGGTGAATCAAAGGCGGTGAATCAGAGATGGGGAATCAGAGGCGGGGAATCAGAGGCAGGGAATCAAACACGGGGAATCAGAGGCGGGGAATCAGAGTTGGGGAATCAGAGGCGGGGAATCAGATATGGGGAAACAGAGGTGGGGAATCAGAGGCGGGGAAACAGAGGCGGGGAATCAGATATGGGGTATCAGAGGTGGGGAATCAGAGTTTGGGAATCAGAGGCAGGGAATCAGAGGCGGGGAATCAGAGGCGGGGAATCAGAGGCAGGGAATCAGATGTGCGGAATCAAAGATGGAGAATCAGAGGCAGGGAATGAGATATGGGGAATCAGAGGCGGGGAATCAAAGGCGGGGAAACAGAGGCGGGGAATCAGAGGCGGGGAATCAGAGTCCGGGAATCAGAAGCCGGTAATCAGAGGCCGGGAATCAGAGGTGGGGAATCAGATGCAGGGAATCAGAGATGGGGAATCAGAGGTGGGGATTCAGCGGTGGTGAATCAGACGCGGGGTTTCAGAGGTTGTAAATCAGAGATGGGGAATAAGAGGAGGGGAATCAGAGGCGGGGAAACAGAGTTGGGGAATCAGATATGGGGAATCAGACGTGGGGTATAAGAGGCTGAGAATCAGAAGCAGGGAATCAGAGGCGGGGAATCAGAGGCCGGGAATCAGAAGCCAGGAATCAGAGGCCGGGAATCAGAGGTGGGGAATCAGAGGCGGGGAAACAGAGGTGGGGAATCAGATATGGGGAATCAGATATGGGGAATCAAAGGTGGTGAATCAGAGATGGGGAATCAGAGGCGGGGAATCAGAGTCGGGGTATCAGAGCTGGGGAATCAGAGGCGGGGAATCAGAGTTGGGGAATCAGAGGCGGGGAATCAGATATGGGGAAACAGAGGTGGGGAATCAGAGGTGGGGAAACAGAGGCGGGGAATCAGATATGGGGAATCAGAGGTGGGGAATCAGAGGTTAGGAATCAGAGGCAGGGAATCAGAGGCGGGGAAACAGAGGCGGGGAATCAGATATGGGGAATCAGAGGTGGCAAATCAAAGGCGGTGAAACAGAGATGGGGAATCAGAGGCGGGGAATCAGAGGCAGTGAATCAAACACGGGGAATCAGAGGCGGGGAATCAGAGCTGGGGAATCAGAGGCGGGGAATCAGAGTTGGGGAATCAGAGGCGGGGAATCAGAGGCGGGGAAACAGAGGCGGGGAATCAGATATGGGGAATCAGAGGTGGGGAATCAGAGGTTGGGAATCAGAGGCAGGGAATCAGAGGCGGGGAATCAGAGGCGGGGAATCAGAGGCAGGGAATCAGATGTGCGGAATCAGAGATGGGGAATCAAAGGCGGGGAATCAGAGTTGGGGCATCAGAGCTGGGGAATCAGAGGCAGGGAATCAGAATCAGAAGCGGGGAATCAGAGGCCGGGAATCAGAGGCCGGGAATCAGATGCCGGGAATAAGAGGCCGGGAATCAGCGGTGGGGAATCAGAGTCCGGGAATCAGAGATGGGGATTCAGAGGCGGGGAATGAGATATGGGGAATCAGAGGCGGGGAATCAAAGGCGGGGAAACAGAGGCGGGGAATCAGATATGGGGAATCAGAGGTGGCGAATCAAAGGCGGTGAATCAGAGATGGGGAATCAGAGGCGGGGAATCAGAGGCAGGGAATCAAACACGGGGAATCAGAGGCGGGGAATCAGAGCTGGGGAATCAGAGGCGGGGAATCAGAGTTGGGGAATCAGAGGCGGGGAATCAGAGGCGGGGAAACAGAGGCGGTGAATCAGTTATGGGGAATCAGAGGTGGGGAATCAGAGGTTGGGAATCAGAGGCAGGGAATCAGAGGCGGGGAATCAGAGTCCGGGAATCAGAGATGGGGATTCAGAGGTGGGGAATGAGATATGGGGAATCAGAGGCGGGGAATCAGAGGCGGGGAAACAGAGGTGGGGACTCAGATATGGGGAATCAGATATGGGGAATCAAAGGCGGTGAATCAGAGATGGGGAATCAGAGGCGGGGAATCAGAGACGGGGAATCAGAGCTGGGGAATCAGAGGCGGGGAATCAGAGTTGGGGAATCAGAGGCGGGGAATCAGATATGGGGAAACAGAGGTGGGGAATCTGAGGCGGGGAAACAGAGGCGGGGAATCAGATATGGGGAATCAGAGGTGGGGAATCAGAGTCCGGGAATCAGAGATGGGGATTCAGAGGCGGGGAATGAGATATGGGGAATCAGAGGCGGGGAATCAGAGGCGGGGAAACAGAGGTGGGGAATCAGATATGGGGAATCAGATATGGGGAATCAAAGGCGGTGAATCAGAGATGGGGAATCAGAGGCGGGGAATCAGAGGCGGGGTATCAGAGCTGGGGAATCAGAGGCAGGGAATCGGACGCCGGGAATCATAGGCGGGGAATCAGAGGCAGGGAATCAGATGTGCGGAATCAGAGATGGGGAATCAAAGGCGGGGAATCAGAGTTGGGGCATCAGAGCTGGGGAATCAGAGGCAGGGAATCAGAATCAGAAGCGGGGAATCAGAGGCTGGGAATCAGAGGCCGGGAATCAGATGCCGGTAATAAGAGGACGGGAATCAGCGGTGGGGAATCAGAGTCCGGGAATCAGAGATGGGGATTCAGAGGCGGGGAATGAGATATGGGGAATCAGAGGCGGGGAATCAGAGGCGGGGAAACAGAGGTGGGGAATCAGATATAGGGAATCAGAGGTGGCAAATCAAAGGCGGTGAATCAGTGATGGGCAATCAGAGGCGGGGAATCAGAGGCAGGGAATCAAACACGGGGAATCAGAGGCGGGGAATCAGAGCTGGGGAATCAGAGGCGGGGAATCAGAGTTGGGGAATCAGAGGCGGGGAATCAGATATGGGGAATCAGAGGCGGGGAATCAGAGGCGGGGAAACAGATGCGGGGAATCAGATATGGGGAATCAGAGGTGGGGAATCAGGGGCAGGGAATCAGTGGCAGGGAATCAGAGGCGGGGAATCAGAGGCGGGGATTCAGAGGTAGGGAATCAGACACGGGGAATTAGAGGTGGGGAATCAGAGATGGGGAATCAGAGGCGGGGAATCAGAGGCAGGGAATCGGACGCCGGGAATCAGATGCGGGGAATCAGAGCTGGGGAATCAGAGGCGGGGAATCAGAGTTGGGGAATCAGAGGCGGGGTATCAGATATCGGGAAATAGAGGCGGGGAATCAGATATGGGGAATCAGAGGCTGGGAATCAGAGGGGGAGAAACAGAGGCGGGGAATAAGTTATGGGGAAAAAGAGGCAGGGAATCAAACACGGGGAATCAGAGGCGGGGAATCAGAGCTGGGGAATCAGAGGCGGGGAATCAGAGTTGGGGAATCAGAGGCGGGGAATCAGATATGGGAAAACAAATGTGGGGAATCAGAGGCGGGGAAACAGAGGCGGGGAATCAGATATGGGGAATCAGAGGAGTGGAATCAGAGGTTGGGAATCAGAGGCAGGGAATCAGAGGCGGGGAAACAGAGGCGGGGTATCAGATATGGGGAATCAGAGGTGGCGAATCAAAGGCGGTGTATCAGAGATGGGGAATCAGAGGCGGGGAATCAGAGGCAGGGAATCAAACACGGGGAATCAGAGGCGGGGAATCAGAGCTGGGGAATCAGAGGCGGGGAATCAGAGTTGGGGAATCAGAGGCGGGGAATCAGAGGCGGGGAAACAGGGGCGGGGAATCAGATATGGGTAATCAGAGGTGGGGAATCAGAGGTTAGGAATCAGAGGCAGGGAATCAGAGGCGGGGAATCAGAGGCGGGGAATCAGAGGCAGGGAATCAGAGGCGGAGAATCAGAGGTTGGGAATCAGAGGCAGGGAATCAGAGGCAGGGAATCAAAGGCAGGGAATCAGAGGCGGGGAATCAGAGGCGGAGAATCAGAGGCCGGGTATCAGAGGCGGGGAATCAGAGTTGGGGCATCAGTGGTGGGGAATTAGATATGGGGAAACAGAAGCGGGGAATCAGAGGCGGGGAAACAGTGCGGGGAATCAGATATGGGGAATCAGATGTGGGGAATCAGAGGCAGGGAATCAGATGTGCGGAATCAGAGATGGGGAATCAGAGGCAGGGAATCAGAATCAGAAGCGGTGAATCAGAGGCCGGGAATCAGAGGCCGGGAATCGGATGCCGGGAATAAGAGGCCGGGAAGCAGAGGTGGGGAATCAGAGTCCGGGAATCAGAGATGGGGATTCAGAGGCGGGGAATCAGAGGCGGGGAATCAGAGGTGGGGAATCAGATATGGGGAATCAGTGGTGGCGAATCAAAGGTGGTAAATCAGAGATGGGGAATCAGAGGCGGGGAATCAGAGGCAGGGAATCAAACACGGGGAATCAGAGGCTGGGAATCAGATATGGGGAATCAGAGGTGGCGAATCAAAGGCGGTGAAACAGAGATGGGGAATCAGAGGCGGGGAATCAGAGGCAGTGAATCAAACACGGGGAATCAGAGGCGGGGAATCAGAGCTGGGGAATCAGAGGCGGGGAATCAGAGTTGGGGAATCAGAGGCGGGGAATCAGAGGCGGGGAAACAGAGGCGGGGAATCAGATATGGGGAATCAGAGGTGGGGAATCAGAGGTTGGGAATCAGAGGCAGGGAATCAGAGGCGGGGAATCAGAGGCGGGGAATCAGAGGCAGGGAATCAGATGTGCGGAATCAGAGATGGGGAATCAAAGGCGGGGAATCAGAGTTGGGGCATCAGAGCTGGGGAATCAGAGGCAGGGAATCAGAATCAGAAGCGGGGAATCAGAGGCCGGGAATCAGAGGCCGGGAATCAGATGCCGGGAATAAGAGGCCGGGAATCAGCGGTGGGGAATCAGAGTCCGGGAATCAGAGATGGGGATTCAGAGGCGGGGAATGAGATATGGGGAATCAGAGGCGGGGAATCAAAGGCGGGGAAACAGAGGCGGGGAATCAGAGGTGGCGAATCAAAGGCGGTGAATCAGAGATGGGGAATCAGAGGCGGGGAATCAGAGGCAGGGAATCAAACACGGGGAATCAGAGGCGGGGAATCAGAGCTGGGGAATCAGAGGCGGGGAATCAGAGTTGGGGAATCAGAGGCGGGGAATCAGAGGCGGGGAAACAGAGGCGGTGAATCAGTTATGGGGAATCAGAGGTGGGGAATCAGAGGTTGGGAATCAGAGGCAGGGAATCAGAGGCGGGGAATCAGAGTCCGGGAATCAGAGATGGGGATTCAGAGGTGGGGAATGAGATATGGGGAATCAGAGGCGGGGAATCAGAGGCGGGGAAACAGAGGTGGGGACTCAGATATGGGGAATCAGATATGGGGAATCAAAGGCGGTGAATCAGAGATGGGGAATCAGAGGCGGGGAATCAGAGACGGGGAATCAGAGCTGGGGAATCAGAGGCGGGGAATCAGAGTTGGGGAATCAGAGGCGGGGAATCAGATATGGGGAAACAGAGGTGGGGAATCTGAGGCGGGGAAACAGAGGCGGGGAATCAGATATGGGGAATCAGAGGTGGGGAATCAGAGTCCGGGAATCAGAGATGGGGATTCAGAGGCGGAGAATGAGATATGGGGAATCAGAGGCGGGGAATCAGAGGCGGGGAAACAGAGGTGGGGAATCAGATATGGGGAATCAGATATGGGGAATCAAAGGCGGTGAATCAGAGATGGGGAATCAGAGGCGGGGAATCAGAGGCGGGGTATCAGAGCTGGGGAATCAGAGGCAGGGAATCGGACGCCGGGAATCATAGGCGGGGAATCAGAGGCAGGGAATCAGATGTGCGGAATCAGAGATGGGGAATCAAAGGCGGGGAATCAGAGTTGGGGCATCAGAGCTGGGGAATCAGAGGCAGGGAATCAGAATCAGAAGCGGGGAATCAGAGGCGGGGAATCAGAGTTGGGGAATCAGAGGCGGGGAATCAGATATGGGAAAACAAATGTGGGGAATCAGAGGCGGGGAAACAGAGGCGGGGAATCAGATATGGGGAATCAGAGGAGTGGAATCAGAGGTTGGGAATCAGAGGCAGGGAATCAGTGGCGGGGAAACAGAGGCGGGGTATCAGATATGGGGAATCAGAGGTGGCGAATCAAAGGCGGTGTATCAGAGATGGGGAATCAGAGGCGGGGAATCAGAGGCAGGGAATCAAACACGGGGAATCAGAGGCGGGGAATCAGAGCTGGGGAATCAGAGGCGGGGAATCAGAGTTGGGGAATCAGAGGCGGGGAATCAGAGGCGGGGAAACAGAGGCGGGGAATCAGATATGGGTAATCAGAGGTGGGGAATCAGAGGTTAGGAATCAGAGGCAGGGAATCAGAGGCGGGGAATCAGAGGCGGGGAATCAGAGGCAGGGAATCAGAGGCGGAGAATCAGAGGTTGGGAATCAGAGGCAGGGAATCAGAGGCAGGGAATCAAAGGCAGGGAATCAGAGGCGGGGAATCAGAGGCGGAGAATCAGAGGCCGGGTATCAGAGGCGGGGAATCAGAGTTGGGGCATCAGTGGTGGGGAATTAGATATGGGGAAACAGAAGCGGGGAATCAGAGGCGGGGAAACAGTGCGGGGAATCAGATATGGGGAATCAGATGTGGGGAATCAGAGGCAGGGAATCAGATGTGCGGAATCAGAGATGGGGAATCAGAGGCAGGGAATCAGAATCAGAAGCGGTGAATCAGAGGCCGGGAATCAGAGGCCGGGAATCGGATGCCGGGAATAAGAGGCCGGGAAGCAGACGTGGGGAATCAGAGTCCGGGAATCAGAGATGGGGATTCAGAGGCGGGGAATCAGAGGCGGGGAAACAGAGGTGGGGAATCAGATATTGGGAATCAGTGGTGGCGAATCAAAGGTGGTAAATCAGAGATGGGGAATCAGAGGCGGGGAATCAGAGGCAGGGAATCAAACACGGGGAATCAGAGGCTGGGAATCAGAGCTGGGGAATCAGAGGCGGGGAATCAGAGTTGGGGAATCAGAGTCGGGGAATCAGATATGGGGAAACAGAGGTGGAGAATCAGAGGCGGGGATACAGAGGCGGGGAATCAGATATGGGGAATCAGAGGTGGGGAATCAGAGGTTGGGAATCAGAGGCAGGGAATCAGAGGCGGGGAAACAGAGGTTGGGAATCAGAGGCAGGGAATCAGAGGCGGGGAAACAGAGGCGGGGAATCAGATATGGGGAATCAGAGGTGGCGAATCAAAGGCGGTGAATCAGAGATGGGGAATCAGAGGCGGTGAATCAGAGGCAGGGAATCAAACACGGGGAATCAGAGGCGGGGAATCAGACCTGGGGAATCAGAGGCGGGGAATCAGAGTTGGGGAATCAGAGGCGGGGAATCAGAGGCGGGGAAACAGAGGCGGGGAATCAGATATGGGGTATCAGAGGTGGGGAATCAGAGGTTGGGAATCAGAGGCAGGGAATCAGAGGCGGGGAATCAGAGGCGGCGAATCAGAGGCATGGAATCAGATGTGCGGAATCAGAGATGGGGAATCAGAGGCAGGGAATCAGAGGCGGGGATTCAGAGGCGTGGAATCAGAGGCCGGGAATCAGAGGCCGGGAATGAGAGGCCGGGAATCAGAGGCCTGGAATCAGAGGCCGGGAATCAGAGGTGGGGAATCAGAGACCGGGAATCAGAGATGGGGAATCAGAGGCGGGGAATAAGCGGTGGTGAATCAGACGCGGGAATTCAGAGGTTGTAAATCAGAGATGGGGAATCAGAGGCGGGGAAACAGAGGTGGGGAGTTAGATATGGGGAATCAGAGGTGGGGAATAAGAGGCGGAGAATCAGAGGCAGGGAATCAGAGGCGGGGAATCAGAGGCCGGGAATCAGAAGCGAGGGATCAGAGGCCGGGAATCTGAGATGGGGATTCAGAGGCGGGGAATGAGATCCTGGGAATCAGAGGCGGGGAATCAGAGGCGGGGAAACAGAGGTGGGGAATCAGATATGGGGAATCAGAGGTGGCGAATCAAAGGCGGTGAATCAGAGATGGGGAATCAGAGGCGGGGAATCAGAGGCAGGGAATCAAACACGGGGAATCAGAGGCGGGGCATCAGAGCTGGGGAATCAGAGGCGGGGAATCAGAGTTGGGGAATCAGAGGCGGGGAATCAGATATGGGGAAACAGAGGTGGGGAATCAGAGGCGGTGAAACAGAATCGGGGAATCAGATATGGGGAATCAGAGGTGGGGAATCAGAGGTTGGTAATCAGAGGCAGGGAATCAGAGGCGGGGAAACAGAGGCGGGGAATCAGATATGGGGAATCAGAGGTGGCGAATCAAAGGCGGTGTATCATAGATGCGGAATCAGAGGTGGGGAATCAGAGGCAGGCAATCAAACACGGGGAATCATAGGCGGGGAATCAGAGCTGGGGAATCAGAGGCGGGGAATCAGAGTTGGGGAATCAGAGGCGGGGAATCAGAGGCAGGGAATCAGAGGCGGAGAATCAGAGGTTTGGAATCAGAGGCAGGGAATCAGAGGCAGGGAATCAGAGGCAGGGAATCAGAGGCGGGGAATCAGAGGTGGGGAATCAGAGGTTGGGAATCAGAGGCAGGGAATCAGAGGCAGGGAATCAGAAGCGGGGAATCAGAGGCATGGAATCAGAGGCGGGGAAACAGAGGCGGGGTATCAGATATGGGGAATCAGAGGTGGCGAATCAAAGGCGGTGTATCAGAGATGGGGAATCAGAGGCGGGGAATCAGAGGCAGGGAATCAAACACGGGGAATCAGAGGCGGGGAATCAGAGCTGGGGAATCAGAGGCGGTGAATCAGAGTTGGGGAATCAGAGGCGGGGAATCAGAGGAGGGGAAACAGAGGCGGGGAATCAGATATGGGTAATCAGAGGTGGGGAATCAGAGGTTGGGAATCAGAGGCAGGGAATCAGAGGCGGGGAATCAGAGGCGGGGAATCAGAGGCAGGGAATCAGAGGCAGGGAATCAAAGGCAGGGAATCAGAGGCGGGGAATCAGAGGCGGAGAATCAGAGGCCGGGAATCAGAGGCGGGGAATCAGAGTTGGGGCATCAGTGGTGGGGAATTAGATATGGGGAAACAGAAGCGGGGAATCAGAGGCGGGGAAACAGTGCGGGGAATCAGATATGGGGAATCAGAGGTGGGGAATCAGAGGCAGGGAATCAGATGTGCGGAATCAGAGATGGGGAATCAGAGGCAGGGAATCAGAATCAGAAGCGGTGAATCAGAGGCCGGGAATCAGAGGCCGGGAATCAGATGCCGGGAATAAGAGGCCGGGAAGCAGAGGTGGGGAATCAGAGTCCGGGAATCAGAGATGGGGATTCAGAGGCGGGGAATCAGAGGCGGGGAAACAGAGGTGGGGAATCAGATATGGGGAATCAGTGGTGGCGAATCAAAGGTGGTAAATCAGAGATGGGGAATCAGAGGCGGGGAATCAGAGGCAGGGAATCAAACACGGGGAATCAGAGGCGGGGAATCAGAGCTGGGGAATCAGAGGCGGGGAATCAGAGTTGGGGAATCAGAGTCGGGGAATCAGATATGGGGAAACAGAGGTGGAGAATCAGAGGCGGGGATACAGAGGCGGGGAATCAGATATGGGGAATCAGAGGTGGGGAATCAGAGGTTGGGAATCAGAGGCAGGGAATCAGAGGCGGGGAAACAGAGGTTGGGAATCAGAGGCAGGGAATCAGAGGCGGGGAATCAGAGGCGGGGAAACAGAGGCGGGGAATCAGATATGGGGAATCAGAGGTGGCGAATCAAAGGCGGTGAATCAGAGATGGGGAATCAGAGGCGGTGAATCAGAGGCAGGGAATCAAACACGGGGAATCAGAGGCGGGGAATCAGACCTGGGGAATCAGAGGCGGGGAATCAGAGTTGGGGAATCAGAGGCGGGGAATCAGATATGGGGAAACAGAGGCGGGGAATCAGATATGGGGAATCAGAGGTGGGGAATCAGAGGTTGGGAATCAGAGGCAGGGTATCAGAGGCGGGGAATCAGAGGCGGCGAATCAGAGGCATGGAATCAGATGTGCGGAATCAGAGATGGGGAATCAGAGGCAGGGAATCAGAGGCGGGGATTCAGAGGCGTGGAATCAGAGGCCGGGAATCAGAGGCCGGGAATGAGAGGCCGGGAATCAGAGGCCGGGAATCAGAGGCCGGGAATCAGAGGTGGGGAATCAGAGACCGGGAATCAGAGATGGGGAATCAGAGGCGGGGAATAAGCGGTGGTGAATCAGACGCGGGAATTCAGAGGTTGTAAATCAGAGATGGGGAATCAGAGGCGGGGAATCAGAGGCGGGGAAACAGAGGTGGGGAGTCAGATATGGGGAATCAGAGGTGGGGAATAAGAGGCGGAGAATCAGAGGCAGGGAATCAGAGGCGGGGAATCAGAGGCCGGGAATCAGAAGCCAGGTATCAGAGGCCGGGAATCAGAGATGGGGATTCAGAGGCGGGGAATGAGATACTGGGAATCAGAGGCGGGGAATCAGAGGCGGGGAAACAGAGGTGGGGAATCTGATATGGGGAATCAGAGGTGGCGAATCAAAGGCGGTGAATCAGAGATGGGGAATCAGAGGCGGGGAATCAGAGGCAGGGAATCAAACACGGGGAATCAGAGGCGGGGCATCAGAGCTGGGGAATCAGAGGCGGGGTATCAGAGTTGGGGAATCAGAGGCGGGGAATCAGATATGGGGAAACAGAGGTGGGGAATCAGAGGCGGTGAAACAGAGGCGGGGAATCAGATATGGGGAATCAGAGGTGGGGAATCAGAGGTTGGTAATCAGAGGCAGGGAATCAGAGGCGGGGAAACAGAGGCGGGGAATCAGATATGGGGAATCAGAGGTGGCGAATCAAAGGCGGTGTATCATAGATGCGGAATCAGAGGTGGGGAATCAGAGGCAGGCAATCAAACACGGTGAATCATAGGCGGGGAATCAGAGCTGGGGAATCAGAGGCGGGGAATCAGAGTTGGAGAATCAGAGGCGGGGAATCAGAGGCAGGGAATCAGAGGCGGAGGATCAGAGGTTGGGAATCAGAGGCAGGGAATCAGAGGCAGGGAATCAGAGGCAGGGAATCAGAGGCGGGGAATCAGAGGTAGGGAATCAGAGGTTGGGAATCAGAGGCAGGGAATCAGAGGCAGGGAATCAGAAGCGGGGAATCAGAGGCATGGAATCAGATGTGCGGAATCAGAGATGGGGAATCAGAGGCAGGGAATCAGAGGCGGGGAATCAGAGGCGTGGAATCAGAGGCCGGGAATTAGAGGCCGGGAATGAGAGGCCGGGAATCAGAGGCCGGGAATCAGAGGCCGGGAATCAGAGGTGGGGAATCAGAGGCCGGGAATCAGAGATGGGGAATCAGAGGCGGAGAATCAGCGGTGGTGAATCAGACGCGTGGATTCAGAGGTTGTAAATCAGAGATGGGGAATCAGAGGCGGGGAATCAGAGGCGGGGAAACAGAGGTGGGGAGTCAGATATGGGGAATCAGAGGTGGGGAATAAGAGGCGGAGAATCAGAGGCAGGGAATCAGATGCCGGGAATAAGAGGCCGGGAATCAGAGGTGGGGAATCAGAGTCCGGGAATCAGAGATGGGGATTCAGAGGCTGGACTGAGATATTGGGAATCAGATGCGGGGAATCAGAGGCGGGGAAACAAAGGCGGTGAATCAGAGATAGGGAATCAGAGGCGCGGAATCAGAGGCAGGGAATCAAACATGGGGAATCAGAGCTGGGGAATCAGATTCGGGGAATCAGAGTTGGGGCATCAGAGGTGGGGAATTAGATATGGGGAAACAGAGGTGGGGAATCAGAGGCGGGGAAACAGAGGCGGGGAATCAGATATGGGGAATCAGAGGTGGGGAATCAGAGGCAGGGAATCAGATGTGCGGAATCAGAGGCGGGGAATCAGAGGCGGGGAATCAGAGCTGGGGAATCAGAGGCGGGGAATCAGAGTTGGGGAATCAGAGGAGGGGAATCAGATATGTGGAAACAGTGGTGGGGAATCAGAGGCGGGGAAACAGAGGCGGGGAATCAGATATGGGGAATCAGAGGTGGCGAATCAAAGGCGGTGAATCAGAGATGGGGAATCAGAGGCGGAGAATCAGAGGCAGGGAATCAAATACGGGGAATCAAAGGCGGGGAATCAGAGCTGGGGAATCAGAGGCGGGGAATCTGAGTTGGGGAATCAGAGGCGGGGAAACAGAGGCGGGGAAACAGAGGCGGTGAATCAGATATGGGGAATCAGAGGTGGGGAATCAGAGGTTGGGAATCAGAGGCAGGGAATCAGAGGCGGGGAATCAGAGTCCGGGAATCAGAGATGGGGATTCAGAGGTGGGGAATGAGATATGGGGAATCAGAGGCGCGGAATCAGAGGCGGGGAAACAGAGGTGGGGACTCAGATATGGGGAATCAGATATGGGGAATCAAAGGCGGTGAATCAGAGATGGGGAATCAGAGGCGGGGAATCAGAGGCGGGGAATCAGAGCTGGGGAATCAGAGGCGGGGAATCAGAGTTGGGGAATCAGAGGTGGGGAATCAGATATGGGGAAACAGAGGTGGGGAATCAGAGGCGGGGAAACAGAGGTGGGGAATCAGATATGGGGAATCAGAGGTGGGGAATCAGAGTCCGGGAATCAGAGATGGGGATTCAGAGGCGGGGAATGAGATATGGGGAATCAGAGGCGGGGAATCAGAGGCGGGGAAACAGAGGTGGGGAATCAGATATGGGGAATCAGATATGGGGAATCAAAGGCGGAGAATCAGAGATGGGGAATCAGAGGCGGGGAATCAGAGGCGGGGTATCAGAGCTGGGGAATCAGAGGCGGGGAATCGGAGTTGGGGAATCAGAGGCGGGGAATCAGATATGGGGAAACAGAGGTGGGGAATCAGAGGTGGGGAAACAGAGGCGGGGAATCAGATATGGGGAATCAGAGGTGGGGAATCAGAGGTTAGGAATCAGAGGCAGGGAATCAGAGGCGGGGAAACAGAGGCGGGGAATCAGATATGGGGAATCAGAGGTGGGGAATCAGAGGTTGGGAATCAGAGGCAGGGAATCAGAGGCGGGGAATCAGAGGCGGGGAATCAGAGGCAGGGAAACAGAGGTGGGGAATCAGATATGGGGAATCAAATATGGGGAATCAAAGGCGGTGAATCAGAGATGGGGAATCAGAGGCGGGGAATCAGAGGCGGGTAATCAGAGCTGGGGAATCAGAGGCGGGGAATCAGAGTTGGGGAATCAGAGGCGGGGAATAAGAGGTTGGGAATCAGAGGCAGGGAATCAGAGGCGGGGAATCAGAGGCGGGGAATCAGATATGGGGAATCAGATGTGGCGAATTAAAGGCGGTGAATCAGAGATGGGGAATCAGAGGCGGGGAATCAGAGGCAGGGAATCAAACACGGGGAATCAGAGGCGGGGAATCAGAGTTGGGGAATCAGAGGCGGGGAATCAGATATGGGGAATCAGAGGTGGGGAATCAGAGTTTGGGAATCAGAGGCAGGGAATCAGAGGCGGGGAATCAGAGGCGGGGAATCAGAGGCAGGGAATCAGATGTGCGGAATCAAAGATGGAGAATCAGAGGCAGGGAATCAGAGGCGGGGAATCAGAGGCGGGGAATCAGAGTCCGGGAATCAGAGGCCGGGAATGAGAGGCCGGGAATCAGAAGCCGGTAATCAGAGGCCGGGAATCAGAGGTGGGGAATCAGATGCAGGGAATCAGAGATGGGGAATCAGAGGCGGGGAATCAGCGGTGGTGAATCAGACGCGGGGATTCAGAGGTTGTAAATCAGAGATGGGGAATAAGAGGAGGGGAATCAGAGGCGGGGAAACAGAGTTGGGGAATCAGATATGGGGAATCAGACGTGGGGTATAAGAGGCTGAGAATCAGAAGCAGGGAATCAGAGGTGGGGAATCAGAGGCCGGGAATCAGAGATGGGGAATGAGAGGTGGTGAATCAGAGATGAGGAGTCAGAGGAAGGGACTCAGAGGCGGGGAATCAGACGCGGGGAATCAGTGGCCGGGAATCAGAGCTGGGGAATCAGAGGCGGGGAATCAGAGATGGGGAATCGGAGGCGGGGAATCAGAGATGGCAAATCAGAGATGGGGAATCAGAGGCGGGGAAACAGAGGCGGGGAGTCAGATTTGGGGAATCAGAGGTGGGGAATCAGAGGTGGTGAAATGAGAGATGGGGAATCAGAGGCGGGTAATCAGAGGCAGGGAATCAGACGTGGGGAATCAGAGGCTGGGAATCAGAGGCTGGGAATCAGAGCTGGGGAATCAGAGGTTGGGAATCAGAGGCCTGGAATCAGAGGCGGGCAATCAGAGGCAGGGAATCAGATGCGGGGAATCAGAGTTGGGGAATCAGAGGCGGGGAATCAGATATGGGGAAACAGAGGTGGGGAATCAGAGGCGGGGAAACAGAGGCGGGGAATCAGATATGGGGAATCAGAGGTGGGGAATCAGAGGTTGGGAATCAGATGCGGGGAATCAGAGGCGGGGAATCATAGGCAGGGAATCGGATGTGCGGAATCAGAGATGGGGAATCAGAGGCCGGGAATCATAGCTGGCGAATCAGAGGCGGGGAATCAGAGGTGGGCAATCAGAGGCGGGGAATCAGATATGGGGAATCAGAGGCGGGGAATCAGAGGCGGGGAAACAGAGGCGGGGAATCAGATATGGGGAATCAGAGGTGGGGAATCAGGGGCAGGGAATAAGTGGCAGGGAATCAGAGGCGGGGAATCAGAGGCGGGGAATCAGAGGCAGGGAATCAGACACGGGGAATCAGAGGCGGGGAATCAGAGATGGGGAATCAGAGGCGGGGAATCAGAGGCAGGGAATCGGACGCCGGGAATCAGAGGCGGGGAATCAGAGCTGGGGAATCAGAGGCGGGGAATCAGAGTTGGGGAATCAGAGGCGGGGTATCAGATATGGGGAAATAGAGGCGGGGAATCAGATATGGGGAATCAGAGGCGGGGAATCAGATATGGGGAATCAGAGGCTGGGAATCAGAGGGGGGGAAACAGAGGCGGGGAATAAGATATGGGGAAACAGAGGTGGGGAATCAGGGGCGGGGAATCAGTGGCAGGGAATAAGAGGCAGGGAATCAGAGTCGGGGAATCTGAGGCAGGGAATCAGATACGGGGAATCAGAGGTGGGGAATCAGAGGCGGGGAATCAGAGGCAGGGAATCAGAGGCGGGGAATCAGAGGCGGGGAATCAGATATGGGGAATCAGAGGTGGGGAATCAGAGTCCGGGAATCAGAGATGGGGATTCAGAGGCGGGGAATGAGATATGGGGAATCAGAGGCGGGGAATCAGAGGCGGGGAAACAGAGGTGGGGAATCAGATATGGGGAATCAGATATGGGGAATCAAAGGTGGTGAATCAGAGATGGGGAATCAGAGGCGGGGAATCAGAGGCGGGGTATCAGAGCTGGGGAATCAGAGGCGGGGAATCAGAGTTGGGGAATCAGAGGCGGGGAATCAGATATGGGGAAACAGAGGTGGGGAATCAGAGGTGGGGAAACAGAGGCGGGGAATCAGATATGGGGAATCAGAGGTGGGGAATCAGAGGTTAGGAATCAGAGGCAGGGAATCAGAGGCGGGGAAACAGAGGCGGGGAATCAGATATGGGGAATCAGAGGTGGCGAATCAAAGGCGGTGAAACAGAGATGGGGAATCAGAGGCGGGGAATCAGAGGCAGGGAATCAAACACGGGGAATCAGAGGCGGGGAATCAGAGCTGGGGAATCAGAGGCGGGGAATCAGAGTTGGGGAATCAGAGGCGGGGAATCAGAGGCGGGGAAACAGAGGCGGGGAATCAGATATGGGGAATCAGAGGTGGGGAATCAGAGGTTGGGAATCAGAGGCAGGGAATCAGAGGCGGGGAATCAGAGGCGGGGAATCAGAGGCAGGGAATCAGATGTGCGGAATCAGAGATGGGGAATCAAAGGCGGGGAATCAGAGTTGGGGCATCAGAGCTGGGGAATCAGAGGCAGGGAATCAGAATCAGAAGCGGGGAATCAGAGGCCGGGAATCAGAGGCCGGGAATCAGATGCCGGGAATAAGAGGCCGGGAATCAGCGGTGGGGAATCAGAGTCCGGGAATCAGAGATGGGGATTCAGAGGCGGGGAATGAGATATGGGGAATCAGAGGCGGGGAATCAGAGGCGTGGAAACAGAGGCGGGGAATCAGATATGGGGAATCAGAGGTGGCGAATCAAAGGCGGTGAATCAGAGATGGGGAATCAGAGGCGGGGAATCAGAGGCAGGGAATCAAACACGGGGAATCAGAGGCGGGGAATCAGAGCTGGGGAATCAGAGGCGGGGAATCAGAGTTGGGGAATCAGAGGCGGGGAATCAGAGGCGGGGAAACAGAGGCGGTGAATCAGATATGGGGAATCAGAGGTGGGGAATCAGAGGTTGGGAATCAGAGGCAGGGAATCAGAGGCGGGGAATCAGAGTCCGGGAATCAGAGATGGGGATTCAGAGGTGGGGAATGAGATATGGGGAATCAGAGGCGGGGAATCAGAGGCGGGGAAACAGAGGTGGGGACTCAGATATGGGGAATCAGATATGGGGAATCAAAGGCGGTGAATCAGAGATGGGGAATCAGAGGCGGGGAATCAGAGACGGGGAATCAGAGCTGGGGAATCAGAGGCGGGGAATCAGAGTTGGGGAATCAGAGGCGGGGAATCAGATATGGGGAAACAGAGGTGGGGAATCAGAGGCGGGGAAACAGAGGCGGGGAATCAGATATGGGGAATCAGAGGTGGGGAATCAGAGTCCGGGAATCAGAGATGGGGATTCAGAGGCGGGGAATGAGATATGGGGAATCAGAGGCGGGGAATCAGAGGCGGGGAAACAGAGGTGGGGAATCAGATATGGGGAATCAGATATGGGGAATCAAAGGCGGTGAATCAGAGATGGGGAATCAGAGGCGGGGAATCAGAGGCGGGGTATCAGAGCTGGGGAATCAGAGGCAGGGAATCGGACGCCGGGAATCAGAGGCGGGGAATCAGAGGCAGGGAATCAGATGTGCGGAATCAGAGATGGGGAATCAAAGGCGGGGAATCAGAGTTGGGGCATCAGAGCTGGGGAATCAGAGGCAGGGAATCAGAATCAGAAGCGGGGAATCAGAGGCTGGGAATCAGAGGCCGGGAATCAGATGCCGGTAATAAGAGGACGGGAATCAGCGGTGGGGAATCAGAGTCCGGGAATCAGAGATGGGGATTCAGAGGTGGGGAATGAGATATGGGGAATCAGAGGCGGGGAATCAGAGGCGGGGAAACAGAGGTGGGGAATCAGATATAGGGAATCAGAGGTGGCGAATCAAAGGCGGTGAATCAGTGATGGGCAATCAGAGGCGGGGAATCAGAGGCAGGGAATCAAACACGGGGAATCAGAGGCGGGGAATCAGAGCTGGGGAATCAGAGGCGGGGAATCAGAGTTGGGGAATCAGAGGCGGGGAATCAGATATGGGGAATCAGAGGCGGGGAATCAGAGGCAGGGAAACAGATGCGGGGAATCAGATATGGGGAATCAGAGGTGGGGAATCAGGGGCAGGGAATCAGTGGCAGGGAATCAGAGGCGGGGAATCAGAGGCGGGGATTCAGAGGTAGGGAATCAGACACGGGGAATTAGAGGTGGGGAATCAGAGATGGGGAATCAGAGGCGGGGAATCAGAGGCAGGGAATCGGACGCCGGGAATCAGAGGCGGGGAATCAGAGCTGGGGAATCAGAGGCGGGGAATCAGAGTTGGGGAATCAGAGGCGGGGTATCAGATATGGGGAAATAGAGGCGGGGAATCAGATATGGGGAATCAGAGGCTGGGAATCAGAGGGGGAGAAACAGAGGCGGGGAATAAGTTATGGGGAATCAGAGGCGGGGAATCAGAGGCGGGGAATCAGAGGCGGGGAAACAGAGGCGTTGAATCAGATATGGGGAATCAGAGGTGGGGAATCAGAGGTTGGGAATCAGAGGCAGGGAATCAGAGGCGGGGAATCAGAGTCCGGGAATCAGAGATGGGGATTCAGAGGTGGGGAATGAGATATGGGGAATCAGAGGCGGGGAATCAGAGGCGGGGAAACAGAGGTGGGGACTCAGATATGGGGAATCAGATATGGGGAATCAAAGGCGGTGAATCAGAGATGGGGAATCAGAGGCGGGGAATCAGAGGCGGGGAATCAGAGCTGGGGAATCAGAGGCGGGGAATCAGAGTTGGGGAATCAGAGGCGGGGAATCAGATATGGGGAAACAGAGGTGGGGAATCAGAGGCGGGGAAACAGAGGCGGGGAATCAGATATGGGTAATCAGAGGTGGGGAATCAGAGTCCGGGAATCAGAGATGGGGATTCAGAGGCGGGGAATGAGATATGGGGAATCAGAGGCGGGGAATCAGAGGCGGGGAAACAGAGGTGGGGAATCAGATATGGGGAATCAGATATGGGGAATCAAAGGCGGAGAATCAGAGATGGGGAATCAGAGGCGGGGAATCAGAGGCGGGGTATCAGAGCTGGGGAATCAGAGGCGGGGAATCAGAGTTGGGGAATCAGAGGCGGGGAATCAGATATGGGGAAACAGAGGTGGGGAATCAGAGGTGGGGAAACAGAGGCGGGGAATCAGATATGGGGAATCAGAGGTGGGGAATCAGAGGTTAGGAATCAGAGGCAGGGAATCAGAGGCGGGGAAACAGAGGCGGGGAATCAGATATGGGGAATCAGAGGTGGCGAATCAAAGGCGGTGAATCAGAGATGGGGAATCAGAGGCGGGGAATCAGAGGCAGGGAATCAAACACGGGGAATCAGAGGCGGGGAATCAGAGCTGGGGAATCAGAGGCGGGGAATCAGAGTTGGGGAATCAGAGGTGGGGAATCAGAGGCGGGGAAACAGAGGCGGGGAATCAGATATGGGGAATCAGAGGTGGGGAATCAGAGGTTGGGAATCAGAGGCAGGGAATCAGAGGCGGGGAATCAGAGGCGGGGAATCAGAGGCAGGGAAACAGAGGTGGGGAATCAGATATGGGGAATCAAATATGGGGAATCAAAGGTGGTGAATCAGAGATGGGGAATCAGAGGCGGGGAATCAGAGGCGGGTAATCAGAGCTGGGGAATCAGAGGCGGGGAATCAGAGTTGGGGAATCAGAGGCGGGGAATAAGAGGTTGGGAATCAGAGGCAGGGAATCAGAGGCGGGGAATCAGAGGCGGGGAATCAGATATGGGGAATCAGATGTGGCGAATCAAAGGCGGTGAATCAGAGATGGGGAATCAGAGGCTGGGAATCAGAGGCAGGGAATCAAACACGGGGAATCAGAGGTGGGGAATCAGAGTTGGGGAATCAGAGGCGGGGAATCAGATATGGGGAAACAGAGGCGGGGAATCAGAGGCGGGGAAACAGAGGCGGGGAATCAGATATGGGGAATCAGAGGTGGGGAATCAGAGTTTGGGAATCAGAGGCAGGGAATCAGAGGCGGGGAATCAGAGGCGGGGAATCAGAGGCAGGGAATCAGATGTGCGGAATCAAAGATGGAGAATCAGAGGCAGGGAATCAGAGGCGGGGAATCAGAGGCGGGGAATCAGAGTCCGGGAATCAGAAGCCGGTAATCAGAGGCCGGGAATCAGAGGTGGGGAATCAGATGCAGGGAATCAGAGATGGGGAATCAGAGGCGGGGAATCAGCGGTGGTGAATCAGACGCGGGGATTCAGAGGTTGTAAATCAGAGATGGGGAATAAGAGGAGGGGAATCAGAGGCGGGGAAACAGAGTTGGGGAATCAGATATGGGGAATCAGACGTGGGGTATAAGAGGCTGAGAATCAGAAGCAGGGAATCAGAGGCGGGGAATCAGAGGCCGGGAATCAGAAGCCAGGAATCAGAGGCCGGGAATCAGAGGTGGGGAATCAGAGGCGGGGAAACAGAGGTGGGGAATCAGATATGGGGAATCAGATATGGGGAATCAAAGGTGGTGAATCAGAGATGGGGAATCAGAGGCGGGGAATCAGAGGCGGGGTATCAGAGCTGGGGAATCAGAGGCGGGGAATCAGAGTTGGGGAATCAGAGGCGGGGAATCAGATATGGGGAAACAGAGGTGGGGAATCAGAGGTGGGGAAACAGAGGCGGGGAATCAGATATGGGGAATCAGAGGTGGGGAATCAGAGGTTAGGAATCAGAGGCAGGGAATCAGAGGCGGGGAAACAGAGGCGGGGAATCAGATATGGGGAATCAGAGGTGGCGAATCAAAGGCGGTGAAACAGAGATGGGGAATCAGAGGCGGGGAATCAGAGGCAGGGAATCAAACACGGGGAATCAGAGGCGGGGAATCAGAGCTGGGGAATCAGAGGCGGGGAATCAGAGTTGGGGAATCAGAGGCGGGGAATCAGAGGCGGGGAAACAGAGGCGGGGAATCAGATATGGGGAATCAGAGGTGGGGAATCAGAGGTTGGGAATCAGAGGCAGGGAATCAGAGGCGGGGAATCAGAGGCGGGGAATCAGAGGCAGGGAATCAGATGTGCGGAATCAGAGATGGGGAATCAAAGGCGGGGAATCAGAGTTGGGGCATCAGAGCTGGGGAATCAGAGGCAGGGAATCAGAATCAGAAGCGGGGAATCAGAGGCCGGGAATCAGAGGCCGGGAATCAGATGCCGGGAATAAGAGGCCGGGAATCAGCGGTGGGGAATCAGAGTCCGGGAATCAGAGATGGGGATTCAGAGGCGGGGATTGAGATATGGGGAATCAGAGACGGGGAATCAGAGGCGGGGAAACAGAGGCGGGGAATCAGATATGGGGAATCAGAGGTGGCGAATCAAAGGCGGTGAATCAGAGATGGGGAATCAGAGGCGGGGAATCAGAGGCAGGGAATCAAACACGGGGAATCAGAGGCGGGGAATCAGAGCTGGGGAATCAGAGGCGGGGAATCAGAGTTGGGGAATCAGAGGCGGGGAATCAGAGGCGGGGAAACAGAGGCGGTGAATCAGATATGGGGAATCAGAGGTGGGGAATCAGAGGTTGGGAATCAGAGGCAGGGAATCAGAGGCGGGGAATCAGAGTCCGGGAATCAGAGATGGGGATTCAGAGGTGGGGAATGAGATATGGGGAATCAGAGGCGGGGAATCAGAGGCGGGGAAACAGAGGTGGGGACTCAGATATGGGGAATCAGATATGGGGAATCAAAGGCGGTGAATCAGAGATGGGGAATCAGAGGCGGGGAATCAGAGACGGGGAATCAGAGCTGGGGAATCAGAGGCGGGGAATCAGAGTTGGGGAATCAGAGGCGGGGAATCAGATATGGGGAAACAGAGGTGGGGAATCTGAGGCGGGGAAACAGAGGCTGGGAATCAGATATGGGGAATCAGAGGTGGGGAATCAGAGTCCGGGAATCAGAGATGGGGATTCAGAGGCGGGGAATGAGATATGGGGAATCAGAGGCGGGGAATCAGAGGCGGGGAAACAGAGGTGGGGAATCAGATATGGGGAATCAGATATGGGGAATCAAAGGCGGTGAATCAGAGATGGGGAATCAGAGGCGGGGAATCAGAGGCGGGGTATCAGAGCTGGGGAATCAGAGGCGGGGAATCAGAGGCAGGGAATCAGATGTGCGGAATCAGAGATGGGGAATCAAAGGCGGGGAATCAGAGTTGGGGCATCAGAGCTGGGGAATCAGAGGCAGGGAATCAGAATCAGAAGCGGGGAATCAGAGGCTGGGAATCAGAGGACGGGAATCAGATGCCGGTAATAAGAGGACGGGAATCAGCGGTGGGGAATCAGAGTCCGGGAATCAGAGATGGGGATTCAGAGGCGGGGAATGAGATATGGGGAATCAGAGGCGGGGAATCAGAGGCGGGGAAACAGAGGTGGGGAATCAGATATAGGGAATCAGAGGTGGCGAATCAAAGGCGGTGAATCAGTGATGGGCAATCAGAGGCGGGGAATCAGAGGCAGGGAATCAAACACGGGGAATCAGAGGCGGGGAATCAGAGCTGGGGAATCAGAGGCGGGGAATCAGAGTTGGGGAATCAGAGGCGGGGAATCATATATGGGGAATCAGCGGCGGGGAATCAGAGGCGGGGAAACAGATGCGGGGAAGCAGATATGGGGAATCAGAGGTGGGGAATCAGGGGCAGGGAATCAGTGGCAGGGAATCAGAGGCGGGGAATCAGAGGCGGGGATTCAGAGGTAGGGAATCAGACACGGGGAATTAGAGGTGGGGAATCAGAGATGGGGAATCAGAGGCGGGGAATCAGAGGCAGGGAATCGGACGCCGGGAATCGGAGGCGGGGAATCAGAGCTGGGGAATCAGAGGCGGGGAATCAGAGTTGGGGAATCAGAGGCGGGGTATCAGATATGGGGAAATAGAGGCGGGGAATCAGATATGGGGAATCAGAGGCTGGGAATCAGAGGGGGAGAAACAGAGGCGGGGAATAAGTTATGGGGAATCAGAGGTGGGGACTCAGGGGTGGGGAATCAGTGGCAGGGAATCAGAGGCGGGGAATCAGAGGCGGGGAATCAGAGGCGGGGAAACAGAGGTGGGGAATCAGATATGGGGAATCAGAGGTGGCGAATCAAAGGCGGTAAATCAGAGATGGGGAATCAGAGGCGGGGAATCAGAGCTGGGGAATCAGAGGCGGGGAATCAGAGTTGGGGAATCAGAGTCGGGGAATCAGATATGGGGAAACAGAGGTGGGGAATCAGAGGCGGGGAAACAGAGGCGGGGAATCAGATATGGGGAATCAGAGGTGGGGAATCAGAGGTTGGGAATCAGAGGCAGGGAATCAGAGGCGGGGAAACAGAGGCGGGGAATCAGATATGGGGAATCAGAGGTGGCGAATCAAAGGCGGTGAATCAGAGATGGGGAATCATAGGCGGTGAATCAGAGGCAGGGAATCAAACACGGGGAATCAGAGTCGGGGAATCAGACCTGGGGAATCAGAGGCGGGGAATCAGAGTTGGGGAATCAGAGGCGGGGAATCAGAGGCGGGGAAACAGAGGCGGGGAATCAGATATGGGGAATCAGAGGTGGGGAATCAGAGGTTGGGAATCAGAGGCAGGGAATCAGAGGCGGGGAATCAGAGGCGGGGAATCAGAGGCATGGAATCAGATGTGCGGAATCAGAGATGGGGAATCAGAGGCAGGGAATCAGAGGCGGGTAATCAGAGGCGTGGAATCAGAGGCGTGGAATCAGAGGCCGGGAATCAGAGGCCGGGAATCAGAGGCCGGGAATCAGAGGCCGGGAATCAGAGGTGGGGAATCAGAGGCCGGGAATCAGAGGTTGGGAATCAGAGGCAGGGAATCAGAAGCAGGAAATCAGAGGCAGGGAATCAGAGGCGGGGAATCAGAGGCGGAGAATCAGAGGCCGGGAATCAGAGGCGTGGAATCAGAGTTGGGGCATCAGAGGTGGGGAATCAGAGATGGGGAATCAGAGGCGGGGAATCAGCGGTGGTGAATCAGACGCGGGGATTCAGAGGTTGTAAATCAGAGATGGGGAATCAGAGACGGGGAATCAGAGGCGGGGAAACAGAGGTGGGGAGTCAGATATGGGGAATCAGAGGTGGGGAATAAGAGGCGGAGAATCAGAGGCAGGGAATCAGAGGCGGGGATTCAGAGGCCGGGAATCAGAAGCCAGGAATCAGAGGCCGGGAATCAGAGATGGGGATTCAGAGGAGGGGAATGAGATATTGGGAATCAGAGCGGGGAATCAGAGGCGGGGAAACAGAGGTGGGGAATCAGATTTGGGGAATCAGAGGTGGCGAATCAAAGGCGGTGAATCAGAGATGGGGAATCAGAGGCAGGGAATCAGAGGCAGGGAATCAAACACGGGGAATCAGAGGCGGGGAATCAGAGCTGGGGAATCAGAGGCGGGGAATCAGAGTTGGGGAATCAGAGGCGGGGAATCAGATATGGGGAAACAGAGGTGGGGAATCAGAGGCGGGGAAACAGAGGCGGTGAATCAGATATGGGGAATCAGAGGTGGGGAATCAAAGGTTGGGAATCAGAGGCAGGGAATCAGAGGCGGGGAAACAGAGGCGGGTAATCAGATATGGGGAATCAGAGGTGGCGAATCAAAGGCGGTGTATCAGAGATGGGGAATCAGAGGCGGGGAATCAGAGTCAGGAAATCAAACACGGGGAATCAGAGGCGGGGAATCAGAGCTGGGGAATCAGAGGCGGGGAATCAGAGTTGGGGAATCAGAGGCGGGGTATCAGAGGCAGGGAATCAGAGGCGGAGAATCAGAGGTTGGGAATCAGAGGCAGGGAATTAGAGGCAGGGAATCAGAGGCAGGGAATCAGAGGCGGGGAATCAGAGGTGGGGAATCAGAGGTTGGGAATCAGAGGAAGGGAATCAGAGGCGGGGAATCAGAGGCGGGGAATCAGAGGCATGGAATCAGATGTGCGGAATCAGAGATGTGGAATCAGAGGCAGGGAATCAGAGGCGGGGAATCAGAGGCGTGGAATCAGAGGCCGGGAATCAGAGGCCGGGAATGAGAGGCCGGGAATCAGAGGCCGGGAATCAGAGGCCGCGAATCAGAGGTGGGGAATCAGAGGCCGGGAATCAGAGATGGGGAATCAGAGGCGGGGAATCAGCGGTGGTGAATCAGATGCGGGGATTCAGAGGTTGTAAATCAGAGATGGGGAATCAGAGGCGGGGAATCAGAGGCGGGGAAACAGAGGTGAGGAATCAGATATGGGGAATCAGAGGTGGGGAATAAGATGCGGAGAATCAGAGGCAGGGAATCAGATGCCGGGAATAAGAGGCCGGGAATCAGAGGTGGGGAATCAGAGTCCAGGAATCAGAGATGGGGATTCAGAGGCGGGGAATGAGATATTGGGAATCAGAGGCGGGGAATCAGAGGCGGGGAAACAAAGGCGGTGAATCAGAGATGGGGAATCAGAGGCGCGGAATCAGAGGCAGGGAATCAAAAACGTGGAATCAGAGCTGGGGAATCAGAGTCGGGGAATCAGAGTTGGGGCATCAGAGGTGGGGAATTAGATATGGGGAAACAGAGGTGGGGAATCAGAGGCGGGGAAACAGAGGCGGGGAATCAGATATGGGGAATCAGAGGTGGGGAATCAGAGGCAGGGAATCAGATCTGCGGAATCAGAGGTGGGGAATCAGAGGCGGGGAAACAGAGGTGGGGTGTCAGATATGGGGAATCAGAGGTGGGGAATAAGAGGCGGAGAATCAGAGGCAGGGAATCAGATGCCGGGAATAAGAGGTCGGGAAACAGAGGTGGGGAATCAGAGTCCGGGAATCAGAGATGGGGATTCAGAGGCGGGGATTGAGATATTGGGAATCAGATATGGGGAATCAGAGGTGGCGAATCAAAGGCGGTGAATCAGAGATGGGGAATCAGAGGCGGGGAATCAGAGGCAGGGAATCAAACACGGGGAATCAGAGCTGGGGAATCAAAGTCGGGGAATCAGAGTTGGGGCATCAGAGGTGGGGAATTAGATATGGGGAAACAGAGGTGGGGAATCAGAGGCGGGGAAACAGAGGCGGGGAATCAGATATGGGGAATCAGAGGTGGGGAATCAGATATGGGGAATCAGATGTGCGGAATCAGAGATGGGGAATCAGAGGCAGGGAATCAGAATCAGAAGCGGGGAATCAGAGGCCGGGAATCAGAGGCCGGGAATCAGATGCCGGGAATAAGAGGCCGGGTAGCAGAGGTGGGGAATCAGAGTCCGGGAATCAGAGATGGGGATTCAGAGGCGGGGAATGAGATATGGGGAATCAGAGGCGGGGAATCAGAGGCGGGGAAACAGAGGTGGGGAATCAGACATGGGGAATCAGATATGGGGAATCAAAGGCGGTGAATCAGAGATGGGGAATCAGAGGCGGGGAATCAGAGGCGGGGAATCAGAGCTGGGGAATCAGAGGCGGGGAATCAGAGTTGGGGAATCAGAGGCGGGGAATCAGATATGTGGAAACAGAGGTGGGGAATCAGAGGCGGGGAAACAGAGGCGGGGAATCAGATATGGGGAATCAGAGGTGGCGAATCAAAGGCGGTGAATCAGAGATGGGGAATCAGAGGCGGGGAATCAGAGGCAGGGAATCAAACACGGGGAATCAGAGGCGGGGAATCAGAGCTGGGGAATCAGAGGCGGGGAATCAGAGTTGGGGAATCAGAGGCGGGGAATCAGAGGCGGGGAAACAGAGGCGGTGAATCAGATATGGGGAATCAGAGGTGGGGAATCAGAGGTTGGGAATCAGAGGCAGGGAATCAGAGGCGGGGAATCAGAGTCCGGGAATCAGAGATGGGGATTCAGAGGCGGGGAATGAGATATGGGGAATCAGAGGCGGGGAATCAGAGGCGGGGAAACAGAGGTGGGGAATCAGATATGGGGAATCAGATATGGGGAATCAAAGGCGGTGAATCAGAGATGGGGAATAAGAGGCTTGGAATCAGAGGCGGGGAATCAGAGCTGGGGAATCAGAGGCGGGGAATCAGAGTTGGGGAATCAGAGGCGTGGAATCAGATATGGGGAAACAGAGGTGGGGAATCAGAGGCGGGGAAACAGAGGCGGGGAATCAGATATGGGGAATCAGAGGTGGGGAATCAGAGTCCGGGAATCAGAGATGGGGATTCAGAGGCGGGGAATGAGATATGGGGAATCAGAGGCGGGGAATCAGAGGCGGGGAAACAGAGGTGGGGAATCAGATATGGGGAATCTGATATGGGGAATCAAAGGCGGTGA
Source organism: Narcine bancroftii (assembly GCF_036971445.1). Lineage (NCBI taxonomy): Eukaryota > Metazoa > Chordata > Chondrichthyes > Torpediniformes > Narcinidae > Narcine > Narcine bancroftii. The sequence continues at coordinate 273,969,062 of NC_091470.1, forward strand.
ATCAGAGATGGGGAATCAGAGGCGGGGAATCAGAGGCGGGGTATCAGAGCTGGGGAATCAGAGGCGGGGAATCAGAGTTGGGGAATCAGAGGCGGGGAATCAGATATGGGGAAACAGAGGTGGGGAATCAGAGGTGGGGAAACAGAGGCGGGGAATCAGATATGGGGAATCAGAGGTGGGGAATCAGAGGTTGGGAATCAGAGGCAGGGAATCAGAGGCGGGGAAACAGAGGCGGGGAATCTGAGGCGGGGAATCAGAGGCATGGAATAAGATGTGTGGAATCAGAGATGTGGAATCAGAGGCAGGGAATCAGAGGCGGGGAATCAGAGGCGTGGAATCAGAGGCCGGGAATCAGAGGCCGGGAATGAGAGGCCGGGAATCAATGGCCGGGAATCAGAGGCCGGGAATCAGAGGTGGGGAATCAGAGGCCGGGAATCAGAGATGGGGAATCAGAGGCGGGGAATCAGCGGTGGTGAATCAGACGCGGGGATTCAGAGGTTGTAAATCAGAGATGGGGAATCAGAGGCGGGGAATCAGAGGCGGGGAAACAGAGGTGGGGAATCAGATATGGGGAATCAGAGGTGGGGAATAAGATGCGGAGAATCAGAGGCAGGGAATCAGATGCCGGGAATAAGAGGCCGGGAATCAGAGGTGGGGAATCAGAGTCCAGGAGTCAGAGATGGGGATTCAGAGGCGGGGAATGAGATATTGGGAATCAGAGGCCGGGAATCAGAGGTGGGGAATCAGAGTCCAGGAATCAGAGATGGGGATTCAGAGGCGGGGAATGAGATATTGGGAATCAGAGGCGGGGAATCAGAGGCGGGGAAACAAAGGCGGTGAATCAGAGATGGGGAATCAGAGGCGCGGAATCAGAGGCAGGGAATCAAACACGTGGAATCAGAGCTGGGGAATCAGAGTCGGGGAATCAGAGTTGGGGCATCAGAGGTGGGGAATTAGATATGGGGAAACAGAGGTGGGGAATCAGAGGCGGGGAAACAGAGGCGGGGAATCAGATATGGGGAATCAGAGGTGGGGAATCAGAGGCAGGGAATCAGATGTGCGGAATCAGAGGTGGGGAATCAGAGGCGGGGAAACAGATGTGGGGAGTCAGATATGGGGAATCAGAGGTGGGGAATAAGAGGCGGAGAATCAGAGGCAGGGAATCAGATGCCGGGAATAAGAGGTCGGGAAACAGAGGTGGGGAATCTGAGTCCGGGAATCAGAGATGGGGATTCAGAGGCGGGGATTGAGATATTGGGAATCAGATATGGGGAATCAGAGGTGGCGAATCAAAGGCGGTGAATCAGAGATGGGGAATCAAGGCGGGGAATCAGAGGCAGGGAATCAAACACGGGGAATCAGAGCTGGGGAAATAAAGTCGGGGAATCAGAGTTGGGGCATCAGAGGTGGGGAATTAGATATGGGGAAACAGAGGTGGGGAATCAGAGGCGGGGAAACAGAGGTGGGGAATCAGATATGGGGAATCAGAGGTGGGGAATCAGAGGCAGGGAATCAGATGTGCGGAATCAGAGATGGGGAATCAGAGGCAGCGAATCAGAATCAGAAGCGGGGAATCAGAGGCCGGGAATCAGAGGCCGGGAATCAGATGCCGGGAATAAGAGGCCGGGAAGCAGAGGTGGGGAATCAGAGTCCGGGAATCAGAGATGGGGATTCAGAGGCGGGGAATGAGATATGGGGAATCAGAGGCGGGGAATCAGAGGCGGGGAAACAGAGGTGGGGAATCAGACATGGGGAATCAGATATGGGGAATCAAAGGCGGTGAATCAGAGATGGGGAATCAGAGGCTTGGAATCAGAGGCGGGGAATCAGAGCTGGGGAATCAGAGGCGGGGAATCAGAGTTGGGGAATCAGAGTCGGGGAATCAGATATGTGGAAACAGAGGTGGGGAATCAGAGGCGGGGAAACAGAGGCGGGGAATCAGATATGGGGAATCAGAGGTGGCGAATCAAAGGCGGTGAATCAGAGATGGGGAATCAGAGGCGGGGAATCAGAGGCAGGGAATCAAACACGGGGAATCAGAGGCGGGGAATCAGAGCTGGGGAATCAGAGGCGGGGAATCAGAGTTGGGGAATCAGAGGCGGGGAATCAGAGGCGGGGAAACAGAGGCGGTGAATCAGATATGGGGAATCAGAGGTGGGGAATCAGAGGTTGGGAATCAGAGGCAGGGAATCAGAGGCGGGGAATCAGAGTCCGGGAATCAGAGATGGGGATTCAGAGGCGGGGAATGAGATATGGGGAATCAGAGGCGGGGAATCAGAGGCGGGGAAACAGAGGTGGGGAATCAGATATGGGGAATCAGATATGGGGAATCAAAGGCGGTGAATCAGAGATGGGGAATCAGAGGCTTGGAATCAGAGGCGGGGAATCAGAGCTGGGGAATCAGAGGCGGGGAATCAGAGTTGGGGAATCAGAGGCGGGGAATCAGATATGGGGAAACAGAGGTGGGGAATCAGAGGTGGGGAAACAGAGGCGGGGACTCAGATATGGGGAATCAGAGGTGGGGAATCAGAGTCCGGGAATCAGAGATGGGGATTCAGAGGCGGGGAATGAGATATGGGGAATCAGAGGCGGGGAATCAGAGGCGGGGAAACAGAGGTGGGGAATCAGATATGGGGAATCTGATATGGGGAATCAAAGGCGGTGAATCAGAGATGGGGAATCAGAGGCGGGGAATCAGAGGCGGGGTATCAGAGCTGGAGAATCAGAGGCGGGGAATCAGAGTTGGGGAATCAGAGGCGGGGAATCAGATATGGGGAAACAGAGGTGGGGAATCAGAGGTGGGGAAACAGAGGCGGGGAATCAGATATGGGGAATCAGAGGTGGGGTATCAGAGGTTGGGAATCAGAGGCAGGGAATCAGAGGCGGGGAAACAGAGGCGGGGAATCAGATATGGGGAATCAGAGGTGGCGAATCAAAGGCGGTGAATCAGAGATGGGGAATCAGAGGCGGGGAATCAGAGGCAGGGAATCAAACACGGGGAATCAGAGGCGGGGAATCAGAGCTGGGGAATCAGATATGGGGAATCAGAGTTGGGGAATCAGAGGCGGGGTATCAGATATGGGGAAATAGAGGCGGGGAATCAGATATGGGGAAACAGAGGCTGGGAATCAGAGGGGGAGAAACAGAGGCGGGGAATAAGTTATGGGGAATCAGAGTCCGGGAATCAGAGATGGGGATTCAGAGGCGGGGAATGAGATATGGGGAATCAGAGGCGGGGAATCAGAGGCGGGGAAACAGAGGTGGGGAATCAGATATGGGGAATCTGATATGGGGAATCAAAGGCGGTGAATCAGAGATGGGGAATCAGAGGCGGGGAATCAGAGGCGGGGTATCAGAGCTGGGGAATCAGAGGCGGGGAATCAGAGTTGGGGAATCAGAGGCGGGGAATCAGATATGGGGAAACAGAGGTGGGGAATCAGAGGTGGGGAAACAGAGGCGGGGAATCAGATATGGGGAATCAGAGGTGGGGAATCAGAGGTTGGGAATCAGAGGCAGAGAATCAGAGGCGGGGAAACAGAGGCGGGGAATCAGATATGGGGAATCAGAGGTGGCGAATCAAAGGCGGTGAATCAGAGATGGGGAATCAGAGGCAGGGAATCAGAGGCAGGGAATCAAACACGGGGAATCAGAGGCGGGAATCAGAGCTGGGGAATCAGAGGCGGGGAATCAGAGTTGAGGAATCAGAGGCGGGGAATCAGAGGCGGGGAAACAGAGGCGGGGAATCAGATATGGGGAATCAGAGGTTGGGAATCAGAGGCAGGGAATCAGAGGCGGGGAATCAGAGGCGGGGAATCAGAGGCAGGGAATCAGATGTGCGGAATCAGAGATGGGGAATCAAAGGCGGGGAATCAGAGTTGGGGCATCAGAGGTGGGGAATTAGATATGGTTAAACAGAGGCGGGGAATCAGAGGCGGGGAAACAGAGGCGGGGAATCAGATATGGGGAATCAGAGGTGGGGAATCAGAGGCAGGGAATCAGATGTGCGGAATCAGAGATGGGGAATCAGAGGCAGGGAATCAGAATCAGAAGTGGGGAATCAGAGGCCGGGAATCAGAGGCCGGGAATCAGATGCCGGGAATAAGAGGCCGGGAATCAGCGGTGGGGAATCAGAGTCCGGGAATCAGAGATGGGGATTCAGAGGCGGGGAATGAGATATGGGGAATCAGAGGCGGGGAATCAGAGGCGGGGAAACAGAGGTGGGGAATCAGATATAGGGAATCAGAGGTGGCGAATCAAAGGCGGTGAATCAGAGATGGGGAATCAGAGGCGGGGAATCAGAGGCGGGGAATCAGAGGTGGGGAATCAGAGGTTGGGAATCAGAGGCAGGGAATCAGAGGCGGGGAATCTGAGGCGGGGAATCAGAGGCATGGAATCAGATGTGCGGAATCAGAGATGTGGAATCAGAGGCAGGGAATCAGAGGCGGGGAATCAGAGGCGTGGAATCAGAGGCCGGGAATCAGAGGCCGGGAATCAGAGGCCGGGAATGAGAGGCCGGGAATCAATGGCCGGGAATCAGAGGCCGGGAATCAGAGGTGGGGAATCAGAGGCCGGGAATCAGAGATGGGGAATCAGAGGCGGGGAATCAGCGGTGGTGAATCAGATGCGGGGATTCAGAGGTTGTAAATCAGAGATGGGGAATCAGAGGCGGGGAATCAGAGGCGGGGAAACAGAGGTGGGGAATCAGATATGGGGAATCAGAGGTGGGGAATAAGATGCGGAGAATCAGAGGCAGGGAATCAGATGCCGGGAATAAGAGGCCGGGAATCAGAGGTGGGGAATCAGAGGCCGGGAATCAGAGGTGGGGAATCAGAGTCCAGGAATCAGAGATGGGGATTCAGAGGCGGGGAATGAGATATTGGGAATCAGAGGCGGGGAATCAGAGGCGGGGAAACAAAGGCGGTGAATCAGAGATGGGGAATCAGAGGCGCGGAATCAGAGGCAGGGAATCAAACACGTGGAATCAGAGCTGGGGAATCAGAGTCGGGGAATCAGAGTTGGGGCATCAGAGGTGGGGAATTAGATATGGGGAAACAGAGCTGGGGAATCAGAGGCGGGGAAACAGAGGCGGGGAATCAGATATGGGGAATCAGAGGTGGGGAATCAGAGGTGGGGAATCAGAGGCAGGGAATCAGATGTGCGGAATCAGAGGTGGGGAATCAGAGGCGGGGAAACAGAGGTGGGGAGTCAGATATGGGGAATCAGAGGTGGGGAATAAGAGGCGGAGAATCAGAGGCAGGGAATCAGATGCCGGGAATAAGAGGTCGGGAAACAGAGGTGGGGAATCAGAGTCCGGGAATCAGAGATGGGGATTCAGAGGCGGGGATTGAGATATTGGGAATCAGATATGGGGAATCAGAGGTGGCGAATCAAAGGCGGTGAATCAGAGATGGGGAATCAAGGCGGGGAATCAGAGGCAGGGAATCAAACACGGGGAATCAGAGCTGGGGAATCAAAGTCGGGGAATCAGAGTTGGGGCATCAGAGGTGGGGAATTAGATATGGGGAAACAGAGGTGGGGAATCAGAGGCGGGGAAACAGAGGTGGGGAATCAGATATGGGGAATCAGAGGTGGGGAATCAGAGGCAGGGAATCAGATGTGCGGAATCAGAGATGGGGAATCAGAGGCAGCGAATCAGAATCAGAAGCGGGGAATCAGAGGCCGGGAATCAGAGGCCGGGAATCAGATGCCGGGAATAAGAGGCCGGGAAGCAGAGGTGGGGAATCAGAGTCCGGGAATCAGAGATGGGGATTCAGAGGCGGGGAATGAGATATGGGGAATCAGAGGCGGGGAATCAGAGGCGGGGAAACAGAGGTGGGGAATCAGAGGCGGGGAATCAGAGGCGGGGAAACAGAGGCGGTGAATCAGAGATGGGGAATCAGAGGTGGGGAATCAGAGGTTGGGAATCAGAGGCAGGGAATCAGAGGCGGGGAATCAGAGTCCGGGAATCAGAGATGGGGATTCAGAGGCGGGGAATGAGATATGGGGAATCAGAGGCGGGGAATAAGAGGCGGGGAAACAGAGGTGGGGAATCAGATATGGGGAATCAGATATGGGGAATCAAAGGCGGTGAATCAGAGATGGGGAATCAGAGGCTTGGAATCAGAGGCGGGGAATCAGAGCTGGGGAATCAGAGGCGGGGAATCAGAGTTGGGGAATCAGAGGCGGGGAATCAGATATGGGGAAACAGAGGTGGGGAATCAGAGGTGGGGAAACAGAGGCGGGGAATCAGATATGGGGAATCAGTGGTGGGGAATCAGAGTCCGGGAATCAGAGATGGGGATTCAGAGGCGGGGAATGAGATATGGGGAATCAGAGGCGGGGAATCAGAGGCGGGGAAACAGAGGTGGGGAATCAGATATGGGGAATCTGATATGGGGAATCAAAGGCGGTGAATCAGAGATGGGGAATCAGAGGCGGGGAATCAGAGGCGGGGTATCAGAGCTGGAGAATCAGAGGCGGGGAATCAGAGTTGGGGAATCAGAGGCGGGGAATCAGATATGGGGAAACAGAGGTGGGGAATTAGAGGTGGGGAAACAGAGGCGGGGAATCAGATATGGGGAATCAGAGGTTGGTTATCAGAGGTTGGGAATCAGAGGCAGGGAATCAGAGGCGGGGAAACAGAGGCGGGGAATCAGATATGGGGAATCAGAGGTGGCGAATCAAAGGCGGTGAATCAGAGATGGGGAATCAGAGGCGGGGAATCAGAGGCAGGGAATCAAACACGGGGAATCAGAGGCGGGGAATCAGAGCTGGGGAATCAGATATGGGGAATCAGAGTTGGGGAATCAGAGGCGGGGTATCAGATATGGGGAAATAGAGGCGGGGAATCAGATATGGGGAAACAGAGGCTGGGAATCAGAGGGGGAGAAACAGAGGCGGGGAATAAGTTATGGGGAATCAGAGTCCGGGAGTCAGAGATGGGGATTCAGAGGCGGGGAATGAGATATGGGGAATCAGAGGCGGGGAATCAGAGGCGGGGAAACAGAGGTGGGGAATCAGATATGGGGAATCTGATATGGGGAATCAAAGGCGGTGAATCAGAGATGGGGAATCAGAGGCGGGGAATCAGAGGCGGGGTATCAGAGCTGGGGAATCAGAGGCGGGGAATCAGAGTTGGGGAATCAGAGGCGGGGAATCAGATATGGGGAATCAGATGTGCGGAATCAGAGATGGGGAATCAAAGGCGGGGAATCAGAGTTGGGGCATCAGAGCTGGGGAATCAGAGGCAGGGAATCAGAATCAGAAGCGGGGAATCAGAGGCTGGGAATCAGAGGCCGGGAATCAGATGCCGGTAATAAGAGGACGGGAATCAGCGGTGGGGAATCAGAGTCTGGGAATCAGAGATGGGGATTCAGAGGCGGGGAATGAGATATGGGGAATCAGAGGCGGGGAATCAGAGGCGGGGAAACAGAGGTGGGGAATCAGATATAGGGAATCAGAGGTGGCGAATCAAAGGCGGTGAATCAGTGATGGGCAATCAGAGGCGGGGAATCAGAGGCAGGGAATCAAACACGGGGAATCAGAGGCGGGGAATCAGAGCTGGGGAATCAGAGGCGGGGAATCAGAGTTGGGGAATCAGCGGCGGGGAATCAGATATGGGGAATCAGAGGCGGGGAATCAGAGGCAGGGAAACAGATGCGGGGAATCAGATATGGGGAATCAGAGGTGGGGAATCAGGGGCAGGGAATCAGTGGCAGGGAATCAGATGCGGGGAATCAGAGGCGGGGATTCAGAGGTAGGGAATCAGACACGGGGAATTAGAGGTGGGGAATCAGAGATGGGGAATCAGAGGCGGGGAATCAGAGGCAGGGAATCGGACGCCGGGAATCAGAGGCGGGGAATCAGAGCTGGGGAATCAGAGGCGGGGAATCAGAGTTGGGGAATCAGAGGCGGGGTATCAGATATGGGGAAATAGAGGCGGGGAATCAGATATGGGGAATCAGAGGCTGGGAATCAGAGGGGGAGAAACAGAGGCGGGGAATAAGTTATGGGGAATCAGAGGCGGGGAATCAGAGGCGGGGAATCAGAGGCGGGGAAACAGAGGCGGTGAATCAGATATGGGGAATCAGAGGTGGGGAATCAGAGGTTGGGAATCAGAGGCAGGGAATCAGAGGCGGGGAATCAGAGTCCGGGAATCAGAGATGGGGATTCAGAGGTGGGGAATGAGATATGGGGAATCAGAGGCGGGGAATCAGAGGCGGGGAAACAGAGGTGGGGACTCAGATATGGGGAATCAGATATGGGGAATCAAAGGCGGTGAATCAGAGATGGGGAATCAGAGGCGGGGAATCAGAGGCGGGGAATCAGAGCTGGGGAATCAGAGGCGGGGAATCAGAGTTGGGGAATCAGAGGCGGGGAATCAGATATGGGGAAACAGAGGTGGGGAATCAGAGGCGGGGAAACAGAGGCGGGGAATCAGATATGGGTAATCAGAGGTGGGGAATCAGAGTCCGGGAATCAGAGATGGGGATTCAGAGGCGGGGAATGAGATATGGGGAATCAGAGGCGGGGAATCAGAGGCGGGGAAACAGAGGTGGGGAATCAGATATGGGGAATCAGACATGGGGAATCAAAGGCGGAGAATCAGAGATGGGGAATCAGAGGCGGGGAATCAGAGGCGGGGTATCAGAGCTGGGGAATCAGAGGCGGGGAATCAGAGTTGGGGAATCAGAGGCGGGGAATCAGATATGGGGAAACAGAGGTGGGGAATCAGAGGTGGGGAAACAGAGGCGGGGAATCAGATATGGGGAATCAGAGGTGGGGAATCAGAGGTTAGGAATCAGAGGCAGGGAATCAGAGGCGGGGAAACAGAGGCGGGGAATCAGATATGGGGAATCAGAGGTGGCGAATCAAAGGCGGTGAATCAGAGATGGGGAATCAGAGGCGGGGAATCAGAGGCAGGGAATCAAACACGGGGAATCAGAGGCGGGGAATCAGAGCTGGGGAATCAGAGGCGGGGAATCAGAGTTGGGGAATCAGAGGTGGGGAATCAGAGGCGGGGAAACAGAGGCGGGGAATCAGATATGGGGAATCAGAGGTGGGGAATCAGAGGTTGGGAATCAGAGGCAGGGAATCAGAGGCTGGGAATCAGAGGCGGGGAATCAGAGGCAGGGAAACAGAGGTGGGGAAACAGATATGGGGAATCAAATATGGGGAATCAAAGGTGGTGAATCAGAGATGGGGAATCAGAGGCGGGGAATCAGAGGCGGGTAATCAGAGCTGGGGAATCAGAGGCGGGGAATCAGAGTTGGGGAATCAGAGGCGGGGAATAAGAGGTTGGGAATCAGAGGCAGGGAATCAGAGGCGGGGATTCAGAGGCGGGGAATCAGATATGGGGAATCAGATGTGGCGAATCAAAGGCGGTGAATCAGAGATGGGGAATCAGAGGCGGGGAATCAGAGGCAGGGAATCAAACACGGGGAATCAGAGGCGGGGAATCAGAGTTGGGGAATCAGAGGCGGGGAATCAGATATGGGGAAACAGAGGCGGGGAATCAGAGGCGGGGAAACAGAGGCGGGGAATCAGATATGGGGAATCAGAGGTGGGGAATCAGAGTTTGGGAATCAGAGGCAGGGAATCAGAGGCGGGGAATCAGAGGCGGGGAATCAGAGGCAGGGAATCAGATGTGCGGAATCAAAGATGGAGAATCAGAGGCAGGGAATCAGAGGCGGGGAATCAGAGGCGGGGAATCAGAGTCCGGGAATCAGAAGCCGGTAATCAGAGGCCGGGAATCAGAGGTGGGGAATCAGATGCAGGGAATCAGAGATGGGGAATCAGAGGCGGGGAATCAGCGGTGGTGAATCAGACGCGGGGATTCAGAGGTTGTAAATCAGAGATGGGGAATAAGAGGAGGGGAATCAGAGGCGGGGAAACAGAGTTGGGGAATCAGATATGGGGAATCAGACGTGGGGTATAAGAGGCTGAGAATCAGAAGCAGGGAATCAGAGGCGGGGAATCAGAGGCCGGGAATCAGAAGCCAGGAATCAGAGGCCGGGAATCAGAGGTGGGGAATCAGAGGCGGGGAAACAGAGGTGGGGAATCAGATATGGGGAATCAGATATGGGGAATCAAAGGTGGTGAATCAGAGATGGGGAATCAGAGGCGGGGAATCAGAGGCGGGGTATCAGAGCTGGGGAATCAGAGGCGGGGAATCAGAGTTGGGGAATCAGAGGCGGGGAATCAGATATGGGGAAACAGAGGTGGGGAATCAGAGGTGGGGAAACAGAGGCGGGGAATCAGATATGGGGAATCAGAGGTGGGGAATCAGAGGTTAGGAATCAGAGGCAGGGAATCAGAGGCGGGGAAACAGAGGCGGGGAATCAGATATGGGGAATCAGAGGTGGCGAATCAAAGGCGGTGAAACAGAGATGGGGAATCAGAGGCGGGGAATCAGAGGCAGGGAATCAAACACGGGGAATCAGAGGCGGGGAATCAGAGCTGGGGAATCAGAGGCGGGGAATCAGAGTTGGGGAATCAGAGGCGGGGAATCAGAGGCGGGGAAACAGAGGCGGGGAATCAGATATGGGGAATCAGAGGTGGGGAATCAGAGGTTGGGAATCAGAGGCAGGGAATCAGAGGCGGGGAATCAGAGGCGGGGAATCAGAGGCAGGGAATCAGATGTGCGGAATCAGAGATGGGGAATCAAAGGCGGGGAATCAGAGTTGGGGCATCAGAGCTGGGGAATCAGAGGCAGGGAATCAGAATCAGAAGCGGGGAATCAGAGGCCGGGAATCAGAGGCCGGGAATCAGATGCCGGGAATAAGAGGCCGGGAATCAGCGGTGGGGAATCAGAGTCCGGGAATCAGAGATGGGGATTCAGAGGCGGGAATTGAGATATGGGGAATCAGAGACGGGGAATCAGAGGCGGGGAAACAGAGGCGGGGAATCAGATATGGGGAATCAGAGGTGGCGAATCAAAGGCGGTGAATCAGAGATGGGGAATCAGAGGCGGGGAATCAGAGGCATGGAATCAAACACGGGGAATCAGAGGCGGGGAATCAGAGCTGGGGAATCAGAGGCGGGGAATCAGAGTTGGGGAATCAGAGGCGGGGAATCAGAGGCGGGGAAACAGAGGCGGTGAATCAGATATGGGGAATCAGAGGTGGGGAATCAGAGGTTGGGAATCAGAGGCAGGGAATCAGAGGCGGGGAATCAGAGTCCGGGAATCAGAGATGGGGATTCAGAGGTGGGGAATGAGATATGGGGAATCAGAGGCGGGGAATCAGAGGCGGGGAAACAGAGGTGGGGACTCAGATATGGGGAATCAGATATGGGGAATCAAAGGCGGTGAATCAGAGATGGGGAATCAGAGGCGGGGAATCAGAGACGGGGAATCAGAGCTGGGGAATCAGAGGCGGGGAATCAGAGTTGGGGAATCAGAGGCGGGGAATCAGATATGGGGAAACAGAGGTGGGGAATCTGAGGCGGGGAAACAGAGGCGGGGAATCAGATATGGGGAATCAGAGGTGGGGAATCAGAGTCCGGGAATCAGAGATGGGGATTCAGAGGCGGGGAATGAGATATGGGGAATCAGAGGCGGGGAATCAGAGGCGGGGATACAGAGGTGGGGAATCAGATATGGGGAATCAGATATGGGGAATCAAAGGCGGTGAATCAGAGATGGGGAATCAGAGGCGGGGAATCAGAGGCGGGGTATCAGAGCTGGGGAATCAGAGGCAGGGAATCGGACGCCGGGAATCAGAGGCGGGGAATCAGAGGCAGGGAATCAGATGTGCGGAATCAGAGATGGGGAATCAAAGGCGGGGAATCAGAGTTGGGGCATCAGAGCTGGGGAATCAGAGGCAGGGAATCAGAATCAGAAGCGGGGAATCAGAGGCTGGGAATCAGAGGCCGGGAATCAGATGCCGGTAATAAGAGGACGGGAATCAGCGGTGGGGAATCAGAGTTCGGGAATCAGAGATGGGGATTCAGAGGCGGGGAATGAGATATGGGGAATCAGAGGCGGGGAATCAGAGGCGGGGAAACAGAGGTGGGGAATCAGATATAGGGAATCAGAGGTGGCGAATCAAAGGCGGTGAATCAGTGATGGGCAATCAGAGGCGGGGAATCAGAGGCAGGGAATCAAACACGGGGAATCAGAGACGGGGAATCAGAGCTGGGGAATCAGAGGCGGGGAATCAGAGTTGGGGAATCAGAGGCGGGGAATCAGATATGGGGAATCAGAGGCGGGGAATCAGAGGCGGGGAAACAGATGCGGGGAAGCAGATATGGGGAATCAGAGGTGGGGAATCAGGGGCAGGGAATCAGTGGCAGGGAATCAGAGGCGGGGAATCAGAGGCGGGGATTCAGAGGTAGGGAATCAGACACGGGGAATTAGAGGTGGGGAATCAGAGATGGGGAATCAGAGGCGGGGAATCAGAGGCAGGGAATCGGACGCCGGGAATCGGAGGCGGGGAAACAGAGCTGGGGAATCAGAGGCGGGGAATCAGAGTTGGGGAATCAGAGGCGGGGTATCAGATATGGGGAAATAGAGGCGGGGAATCAGATATGGGGAATCAGAGGCTGGAAATCAGAGGGGGAGAAACAGAGGCGGGGAATAAGTTATGGGGAATCAGAGGTGGGGACTCAGGGGTGGGGAATCAGTGGCAGGGAATCAGAGGCGGGGAATCAGAGGTGGGGAATCAGAGGCGGGGAAACAGAGGTGGGGAATCAGATATGGGGAATCAGAGGTGGCGAATCAAAGGCGGTAAATCAGAGATGGGGAATCAGAGGCGGGGAATCAGAGCTGGGGAATCAGAGGCGGGGAATCAGAGTTGGGGAATCAGAGTCGGGGAATCAGATATGGGGAAACAGAGGTGGGGAATCAGAGGCGGGGAAACAGAGGCGGGGAATCAGATATGGGGAATCAGAGGTGGGGAATCAGAGGTTGGGAATCAGAGGCAGGGAATCAGAGGCGGGGAAACAGAGGCGGGGAATCAGATATGGGGAATCAGAGGTGGCGAATCAAAGGCGGTGAATCAGAGATGGGGAATCAGAGGCGGTGAATCAGAGGCAGGGAATCAAACACGGGGAATCAGAGGCGGGGAATCAGACCTGGGGAATCAGAGGCGGGGAATCAGAGTTGGGGAATCAGAGGCGGGGAATCAGAGGCGGGGAAACAGAGGCGGGGAATCAGATATGGGGAATCAGAGGTGGGGAATCAGAGGTTGGGAATCAGAGGCAGGGAATCAGAGGCGGGGAATCAGAGGCGGGGAATCAGAGGCATGGAATCAGATGTGCGGAATCAGAGATGGGGAATCAGAGGCAGGGAATCAGAGGCGGGTAATCAGAGGCGTGGAATCAGAGCCGGGAATCAGAGGCCGGGAATCAGAGGCCGGGAATCAGAGGCCGGGAATCAGAGGCCGGGAATCAGAGGTGGGGAATCAGAGGCCGGGAATCAGAGGTTGGGAATCAGAGGCAGGGAATCAGAAGCAGGAAATCAGAGGCAGGGAATCAGAGGCGGGGAATCAGAGGCGGAGAATCAGAGGCCGGGAATCAGAGGCGTGGAATCAGAGTTGGGGCATCAGAGGTGGGGAATCAGAGATGGGGAATCAGAGGCGGGGAATCAGCGGTGGTGAATCAGACGCGGGGATTCAGAGGTTGTAAATCAGAGATGGGGAATCAGAGACGGGGAATCAGAGGCGGGGAAACAGAGGTGGGGAGTCAGATATGGGGAATCAGAGGTGGGGAATAAGAGGCGGAGAATCAGAGGCAGGGAATCAGAGGCGGGGATTCAGAGGCCGGGAATCAGAAGCCAGGAATCAGAGGCCGGGAATCAGAGATGGGGATTCAGAGGCGGGGAATGAGATATTGGGAATCAGAGCGGGGAATCAGAGGCGGGGAAACAGAGGTGGGGAATCAGATTTGGGGAATCAGAGGTGGCGAATCAAAGGCGGTGAATCAGAGATGGGGAATCAGAGGCAGGGAATCAGAGGCAGGGAATCAAACACGGGGAATCAGAGGCGGGGAATCAGAGCTGGGGAATCAGAGGCGGGGAATCAGAGTTGGGGAATCAGAGGCGGGGAATCAGATATGGTGAAACAGAGGTGGGGAATCAGAGGCGGGGAAACAGAGGCGGGGAATCAGATATGGGGAATCAGAGGTGGGGAATCAAAGGTTGGGAATCAGAGGCAGGGAATCAGAGGCGGGGAAACAGAGGCGGGTAATCAGATATGGGGAATCAGAGGCGGGGAATCAGAGCTGGGGAATCAGAGGCGGGGAATCAGAGTTGGGGAATCAGAGGCGGGGTATCAGATATGGGGAAATAGAGGCGGGGAATCAGATATGGGGAATCAGAGGCTGGGAATCAGAGGGGGAGAAACAGAGGCGGGGAATAAGTTATGGGGAATCAGAGGCGGGGAATCAGAGGCGGGGAATCAGAGGCGGGGAAACAGAGGCGGTGAATCAGATATGGGGAATCAGAGGTGGGGAATCAGAGGTTGGGAATCAGAGGCAGGGAATCAGAGGCGGGGAATCAGAGTCCGGGAATCAGAGATGGGGATTCAGAGGTGGGGAATGAGATATGGGGAATCAGAGGCGGGGAATCAGAGGCAGGGAAACAGAGGTGGGGACTCAGATATGGGGAATCAGATATGGGGAATCAAAGGCGGTGAATCAGAGATGGTGAATCAGAGGCGGGGAATCAGAGGCGGGGAATCAGAGCTGGGGAATCAGAGGCGGGGAATCAGAGTTGGGGAATCAGAGGCGGGGAATCAGATATGGGGAAACAGAGGTGGGGAATCAGAGGCGGGGAAACAGAGGCGGGGAATCAGATATGGGTAATCAGAGGTGGGGAATCAGAGTCCGGGAATCAGAGATGGGGATTCAGAGGCGGGGAATGAGATATGGGGAATCAGAGGCGGGGAATCAGAGGCGGGGAAACAGAGGTGGGGAATCAGATATGGGGAATCAGACATGGGGAATCAAAGGCGGAGAATCAGAGATGGGGAATCAGAGGCGGGGAATCAGAGGCGGGGTATCAGAGCTGGGGAATCAGAGGCGGGGAATCAGAGTTGGGGAATCAGAGGCGGGGAATCAGATATGGGGAAACAGAGGTGGGGAATCAGAGGTGGGGAAACAGAGGCGGGGAATCAGATATGGGGAATCAGAGGTGGGGAATCAGAGGTTAGGAATCAGAGGCAGGGAATCAGAGGCGGGGAAACAGAGTCGGGGAATCAGATATGGGGAATCAGAGGTGGCGAATCAAAGGCGGTGAATCAGAGATGGGGAATCAGAGGCGGGGAATCAGAGGCAGGGAATCAAACACGGGGAATCAGAGGCGGGGAATCAGAGCTGGGGAATCAGAGGCGGGGAATCAGAGTTGGGGAATCAGAGGTGGGGAATCAGAGGCGGGGAAACAGAGGCGGGGAATCAGATATGGGGAATCAGAGGTGGGGAATCAGAGGTTGGGAATCAGAGGCAGGGAATCAGAGGCGGGGAATCAGAGGCGGGGAATCAGAGGCAGGGAAACAGAGGTGGGGAATCAGATATGGGGAATCAAATATGGGGAATCAAAGGTGGTGAATCAGAGATGGGGAATCAGAGGCGGGGAATCAGAGGCGGGTAATCAGAGCTGGGGAATCAGAGGCGGGGAATCAGAGTTGGGGAATCAGAGGCGGGGAATAAGAGGTTGGGAATCAGAGGCAGGGAATCAGAGGCGGGGATTCAGAGGCGGGGAATCAGATATGGGGAATCAGATGTGGCGAATCAAAGGCGGTGAATCAGAGATGGGGAATCAGAGGCGGGGAATCAGAGGCAGGGAATCAAACACGGGGAATCAGAGGCGGGGAATCAGAGTTGGGGAATCAGAGGCGGGGAATCAGATATGGGGAAACAGAGGCGGGGAATCAGAGGCGGGGAAACAGAGGCGGGGAATCAGATATGTGGAATCAGAGGTGGGGAATCAGAGTTTGGGAATCAGAGGCAGGGAATCAGAGGCGGGGAATCAGAGGCGGGGAATCAGAGGCAGGGAATCAGATGTGCGGAATCAAAGATGGAGAATCAGAGGCAGGGAATCAGAGGCGGGGAATCAGAGGCGGGGAATCAGAGTCCGGGAATCAGAAGCCGGTAATCAGAGGCCGGGAATCAGAGGTGGGGAATCAGATGCAGGGAATCAGAGATGGGGAATCAGAGGCGGGGAATCAGCGGTGGTGAATCAGACGCGGGGATTCAGAGGTTGTAAATCAGAGATGGGGAATAAGAGGAGGGGAATCAGAGGCGGGGAAACAGAGTTGGGGAATCAGATATGGGGAATCAGACGTGGGGTATAAGAGGCTGAGAATCAGAAGCAGGGAATCAGAGGCGGGGAATCAGAGGCCGGGAATCAGAAGCCAGGAATCAGAGGCCGGGAATCAGAGGTGGGGAATCAGAGGCGGGGAAACAGAGGTG
Source organism: Narcine bancroftii (assembly GCF_036971445.1). Classification (NCBI taxonomy): domain Eukaryota; kingdom Metazoa; phylum Chordata; class Chondrichthyes; order Torpediniformes; family Narcinidae; genus Narcine; species Narcine bancroftii. The sequence goes on from NC_091470.1 coordinate 273,985,469, forward strand.
GGGAATCAGATATGGGGAATCAGATATGGGGAATCAAAGGTGGTGAATCAGAGATGGGGAATCAGAGGCGGGGAATCAGAGGCGGGGTATCAGAGCTGGGGAATCAGAGGCGGGGAATCAGAGTTGGGGAATCAGAGGCGGGGAATCAGATATGGGGAAACAGAGGTGGGGAATCAGAGGTGGGGAAACAGAGGCGGGGAATCAGATATGGGGAATCAGAGGTGGGGAATCAGAGGTTAGGAATCAGAGGCAGGGAATCAGAGGCGGGGAAACAGAGGCGGGGAATCAGATATGGGGAATCAGAGGTGGCGAATCAAAGGCGGTGAAACAGAGATGGGGAATCAGAGGCGGGGAATCAGAGGCAGGGAATCAAACACGGGGAATCAGAGGCGGGGAATCAGAGCTGGGGAATCAGAGGCGGGGAATCAGAGTTGGGGAATCAGAGGCGGGGAATCAGAGGCGGGGAAACAGAGGCGGGGAATCAGATATGGGGAATCAGAGGTGGGGAATCAGAGGTTGGGAATCAGAGGCAGGGAATCAGAGGCGGGGAATCAGAGGCGGGGAATCAGAGGCAGGGAATCAGATGTGCGGAATCAGAGATGGGGAATCAAAGGCGGGGAATCAGAGTTGGGGCATCAGAGCTGGGGAATCAGAGGCAGGGAATCAGAATCAGAAGCGGGGAATCAGAGGCCGGGAATCAGAGGCCGGGAATCAGATGCCGGGAATAAGAGGCCGGGAATCAGCGGTGGGGAATCAGAGTCCGGGAATCAGAGATGGGGATTCAGAGGCGGGGATTGAGATATGGGGAATCAGAGACGGGGAATCAGAGGCGGGGAAACAGAGGCGGGGAATCAGATATGGGGAATCAGAGGTGGCGAATCAAAGGCGGTGAATCAGAGATGGGGAATCAGAGGCGGGGAATCAGAGGCAGGGAATCAAACACGGGGAATCAGAGGCGGGGAATCAGAGCTGGGGAATCAGAGGCGGGGAATCAGAGTTGGGGAATCAGAGGCGGGGAATCAGAGGCGGGGAAACAGAGGCGGTGAATCAGATATGGGGAATCAGAGGTGGGGAATCAGAGGTTGGGAATCAGAGGCGGGGAATCAGAGTCCGGGAATCAGAGATGGGGATTCAGAGGTGGGGAATGAGATATGGGGAATCAGAGGCGCGGAATCAGAGGCGGGGAAACAGAGGTGGGGACTCAGATATGGGGAATCAGATATGGGGAATCAAAGGCGGTGAATCAGAGATGGGGAATCAGAGGCGGGGAATCAGAGACGGGGAATCAGAGCTGGGGAATCAGAGGCGGGGAATCAGAGTTGGGGAATCAGAGGCGGGGAATCAGATATGGGGAAACAGAGGTGGGGAATCTGAGGCGGGGAAACAGAGGCGGGGAATCAGATATGGGGAATCAGAGGTGGGGAATCAGAGTCCGGGAATCAGAGATGGGGATTCAGAGGCGGGGAATGAGATATGGGGAATCAGAGGCGGGGAATCAGAGGCGGGGAAACAGAGGTGGGGAATCAGATATGGGGAATCAGATATGGGGAATCAAAGGCGGTGAATCAGAGATGGGGAATCAGAGGCGGGGAATCAGAGGCGGGGTATCAGAGCTGGGGAATCAGAGGCAGGGAATCGGACGCCGGGAATCAGAGGCGGGGAATCAGAGGCAGGGAATCAGATGTGCGGAATCAGAGATGGGGAATCAAAGGCGGGGAATCAGAGTTGGGGCATCAGAGCTGGGGAATCAGAGGCAGGGAATCAGAATCAGAAGCGGGGAATCAGAGGCTGGGAATCAGAGGCCGGGAATCAGATGCCGGTAATAAGAGGACGGGAATCAGCGGTGGGGAATCAGAGTCCGGGAATCAGAGATGGGGATTCAGAGGCGGGGAATGAGATATGGGGAATCAGAGGCGGGGAATCAGAGGCGGGGAAACAGAGGTGGGGAATCAGATATAGGGAATCAGAGGTGGCGAATCAAAGGCGGTGAATCAGTGATGGGCAATCAGAGGCGGGGAATCAGAGGCAGGGAATCAAACACGGGGAATCAGAGACGGGGAATCAGAGCTGGGGAATCAGAGGTGGGGAATCAGAGTTGGGGAATCAGAGGCGGGGAATCAGATATGGGGAATCAGAGGCGGGGAAACAGAGGCGGGGAAACAGATGCGGGGAAGCAGATATGGGGAATCAGAGGTGGGGAATCAGGGGCAGGGAATCAGTGGCAGGGAATCAGAGGCGGGGAATCAGAGGCGGGGATTCAGAGGTAGGGAATCAGACACGGGGAATTAGAGGTGGGGAATCAGAGATGGGGAATCAGAGGCGGGGAATCAGAGGCAGGGAATCGGACGCCGGGAATCGGAGGCGGGGAAACAGAGCTGGGGAATCAGAGGCGGGGAATCAGAGTTGGGGAATCAGAGGCGGGGTATCAGATATGGGGAAATAGAGGCGGGGAATCAGATATGGGGAATCAGAGGCTGGGAATCAGAGGGGGAGAAACAGAGGCGGGGAATAAGTTATGGGGAATCAGAGGTGGGGACTCAGGGGTGGGGAATCAGTGGCAGGGAATCAGAGGCGGGGAATCAGAGGTGGGGAATCAGAGGCGGGGAAACAGAGGTGGGGAATCAGATATGGGGAATCAGAGGTGGCGAATCAAAGGCGGTAAATCAGAGATGGGGAATCAGAGGCGGGGAATCAGAGCTGGGGAATCAGAGGCGGGGAATCAGAGTTGGGGAATCAGAGTCGGGGAATCAGATATGGGGAAACAGAGGTGGGGAATCAGAGGCGGGGAAACAGAGGCGGGGAATCAGATATGGGGAATCAGAGGTGGGGAATCAGAGGTTGGGAATCAGAGGCAGGGAATCAGAGGCGGGGAAACAGAGGCGGGGAATCAGATATGGGGAATCAGAGGTGGCGAATCAAAGGCGGTGAATCAGAGATGGGGAATCAGAGGCGGGGAATCAGAGGCGGGGAATCAGATATGGGGAATCAGAGGTGGGGAATCAGAGGTTGGGAATCAGAGGCAGGGAATCAGAGGCGGGGAATCAGAGGCGGGGAATCAGAGGCATGGAATCAGATGTGCGGAATCAGAGATGGGGAATCAGAGGCAGGGAATCAGAGGCGGGTAATCAGAGGCGTGGAATCAGAGCCGGGAATCAGAGGCCGGGAATCAGAGGCCGGGAATCAGAGGCCGGGAATCAGAGGCCGGGAATCAGAGGTGGGGAATCAGAGGCCGGGAATCAGAGGTTGGGAATCAGAGGCAGGGAATCAGAAGCAGGAAATCAGAGGCAGGGAATCAGAGGCGGGGAATCAGAGGCGGAGAATCAGAGTTGGGGAATCAGAGGCGTGGAATCAGAGTTGGGGCATCAGAGGTGGGGAATCAGAGATGGGGAATCAGAGGCGGGGAATCAGCGGTGGTGAATCAGACGCGGGGATTCAGAGGTTGTAAATCAGAGATGGGGAATCAGAGACGGGGAATCAGAGGCGGGGAAACAGAGGTGGGGAGTCAGATATGGGGAATCAGAGGTGGGGAATAAGAGGCGGAGAATCAGAGGCAGGGAATCAGAGGCGGGGATTCAGAGGCCGGGAATCAGAAGCCAGGAATCAGAGGCCGGGAATCAGAGATGGGGATTCAGAGGCGGGGAATGAGATATTGGGAATCAGAGCGGGGAATCAGAGGCGGGGAAACAGAGGTGGGGAATCAGATTTGGGGAATCAGAGGTGGCGAATCAAAGGCGGTGAATCAGAGATGGGGAATCAGAGGCAGGGAATCAGAGGCAGGGAATCAAACACGGGGAATCAGAGGCGGGGAATCAGAGCTGGGGAATCAGAGGCGGGGAATCAGAGTTGGGGAATCAGAGGCGGGGAATCAGATATGGTGAAACAGAGGTGGGGAATCAGAGGCGGGGAAACAGAGGCGGGGAATCAGATATGGGGAATCAGAGGTGGGGAATCAAAGGTTGGGAATCAGAGGCAGGGAATCAGAGGCGGGGAAACAGAGGCGGGTAATCAGATATGGGGAATCAGAGGTGGCGAATCAAAGGCGGTGTATCAGAGATGGGGAATCAGAGGCGGGGAATCAGAGTCAGGAAATCAAACACGGGGAATCAGAGGCGGGGAATCAGAGCTGGGGAATCAGAGGCGGGGAATCAGAGTTGGGGAATCAGAGGCGGGGTATCAGAGGCAGGGAATCAGAGGCGGAGAATCAGAGGTTGGGAATCAGAGGCAGGGAATTAGAGGCAGGGAATCAGAGGCAGGGAATCAGAGGCGGGGAATCAGAGGTGGGGAATCAGAGGTTGGGAATCAGAGGAAGGGAATCAGAGGCGGGGAATCAGAGGCGGGGAATCAGAGGCATGGAATCAGATGTGCGGAATCAGAGATGTGGAATCAGAGGCAGGGAATCAGAGGCGGGGAATCAGAGGCGTGGAATCAGAGGCCGGGAATCAGAGGCCGGGAATCAGAGGCCGGGAATCAGAGGCCGGGAATCAGAGGCCGCGAATCAGAGGTGGGGAATCAGAGGCCGGGAATCAGAGATGGGGAATCAGAGGCGGGGAATCAGCGGTGGTGAATCAGATGCGGGGATTCAGAGGTTGTAAATAAGAGATGGGGAATCAGAGGCGGGGAATCAGAGGCGGGGAAACAGAGGTGAGGAATCAGATATGGGGAATCAGAGGTGGGGAATAAGATGCGGAGAATCAGAGGCAGGGAATCAGATGCCGGGAATAAGAGGCCGGGAATCAGAGGTGGGGAATCAGAGTCCAGGAATCAGAGATGGGGATTCAGAGGCGGGGAATGAGATATTGGGAATCAGAGGCGGGGAATCAGAGGCGGGGAAACAAAGGCGGTGAATCAGAGATGGGGAATCAGAGGCGCGGAATCAGAGGCAGGGAATCAAACACGTGGAATCAGAGCTGGGGAATCAGAGTCGGGGAATCAGAGTTGGGGCATCAGAGGTGGGGAATTAGATATGGGGAAACAGAGGTGGGGAATCAGAGGCGGGGAAACAGAGGCGGGGAATCAGATATGGGGAATCAGAGGTGGGGAATCAGAGGCAGGGAATCAGATCTGCGGAATCAGAGGTGGGGAATCAGAGGCGGGGAAACAGAGGTGGGGTGTGAGATATGGGGAATCAGAGGTGGGGAATAAGAGGCGGAGAATCAGAGGCAGGGAATCAGATGCCGGGAATAAGAGGTCGGGAAACAGAGGTGGGGAATCAGAGTCCGGGAATCAGAGATGGGGATTCAGAGGCGGGGATTGAGATATTGGGAATCAGATATGGGGAATCAGAGGTGGCGAATCAAAGGCGGTGAATCAGAGATGGGGAATCAGAGGCGGGGAATCAGAGGCAGGGAATCAAACACGGGGAATCAGAGCTGGGGAATCAAAGTCGGGGAATCAGAGTTGGGGCATCAGAGGTGGGGAATTAGATATGGGGAAACAGAGGTGGGGAATCAGAGGCGGGGAAACAGAGGCGGGGAATCAGATATGGGGAATCAGAGGTGGGGAATCAGATATGGGGAATCAGATGTGCGGAATCAGAGATGGGGAATCAGAGGCAGGGAATCAGAATCAGAAGCGGGGAATCAGAGGCCGGGAATCAGAGGCCGGGAATCAGATGCCGGGAATAAGAGGCCGGGTAGCAGAGGTGGGGCATCAGAGTCCGGGAATCAGAGATGGGGATTCAGAGGCGGGGAATGAGATATGGGGAATCAGAGGCGGGGAATCAGAGGCGGGGAAACAGAGGTGGGGAATCAGACATGGGGAATCAGATATGGGGAATCAAAGGCGGTGAATCAGAGATGGGGAATCAGAGGCGGGGAATCAGAGGCGGGGAATCAGAGCTGGGGAATCAGAGGCGGGGATTCAGAGTTGGGGAATCAGAGGCGGGGAATCAGATATGTGGAAACAGAGGTGGGGAATCAGAGGCGGGGAAACAGAGGCGGGGAATCAGATATGGGGAATCAGAGGTGGCGAATCAAAGGCGGTGAATCAGAGATGGGGAATCAGAGGCGGGGAATCAGAGGCAGGGAATCAAACACGGGGAATCAGAGGCGGGGAATCAGAGCTGGGGAATCAGAGGCGGGGAATCAGAGTTGGGGAATCAGAGGCGGGGAATCAGAGGCGGGGAAACAGAGGCGGTGAATCAGATATGGGGAATCAGAGGTGGGGAATCAGAGGTTGGGAATCAGAGGCAGGGAATCAGAGGCGGGGAATCAGAGTCCGGGAATCAGAGATGGGGATTCAGAGGCGGGGAATGAGATATGGGGAATCAGAGGCGGGGAATCAGAGGCGGGGAAACAGAGGTGGGGAATCAGATATGGGGAATCAGATATGGGGAATCAAAGGCGGTGAATCAGAGATGGGGAATAAGAGGCTTGGAATCAGAGGCGGGGAATCAGAGCTGGGGAATCAGAGGCGGGGAATCAGAGTTGGGGAATCAGAGGCGTGGAATCAGATATGGGGAAACAGAGGTGGGGAATCAGAGGCGGGGAAACAGAGGCGGGGAATCAGATATGGGGAATCAGAGGTGGGGAATCAGAGTCCGGGAATCAGAGATGGGGATTCAGAGGCGGGGAATGAGATATGGGGAATCAGAGGCGGGGAATCAGAGGCGGGGAAACAGAGGTGGGGAATCAGATATGGGGAATCTGATATGGGGAATCAAAGGCGGTGAATCAGAGATGGGGAATCAGAGGCGGGGAATCAGAGGCGGGGTATCAGAGCTGTGGAATCAGAGGCGGGGAATCAGAGTTGGGGAATCAGAGGCGGGGAATCAGAGGCATGGAATCAGATGTGCGGAATCAGAGATGGGGAATCAGAGGCAGGGAATCAGAGGCGGGTAATCAGAGGCGTGGAATCAGAGCCGGGAATCAGAGGCCGGGAATCAGAGGCCGGGAATCAGAGGCCGGGAATCAGAGGCCGGGAATCAGAGGTGGGGAATCAGAGGCCGGGAATCAGAGGTTGGGAATCAGAGGCAGGGAATCAGAAGCAGGAAATCAGAGGCAGGGAATCAGAGGCGGGGAATCAGAGGCGGAGAATCAGAGGCCGGGAATCAGAGGCGTGGAATCAGAGTTGGGGCATCAGAGGTGGGGAATCAGAGATGGGGAATCAGAGGCGGGGAATCAGCGGTGGTGAATCAGACGCGGGGATTCAGAGGTTGTAAATCAGAGATGGGGAATCAGAGACGGGGAATCAGAGGCGGGGAAACAGAGGTGGGGAGTCAGATATGGGGAATCAGAGGTGGGGAATAAGAGGCGGAGAATCAGAGGCAGGGAATCAGAGGCGGGGATTCAGAGGCCGGGAATCAGAAGCCAGGAATCAGAGGCCGGGAATCAGAGATGGGGATTCAGAGGCGGGGAATGAGATATTGGGAATCAGAGCGGGGAATCAGAGGCGGGGAAACAGAGGTGGGGAATCAGATTTGGGGAATCAGAGGTGGCGAATCAAAGGCGGTGAATCAGAGATGGGGAATCAGAGGCAGGGAATCAGAGGCAGGGAATCAAACACGGGGAATCAGAGGCGGGGAATCAGAGCTGGGGAATCAGAGGCGGGGAATCAGAGTTGGGGAATCAGAGGCGGGGAATCAGATATGGTGAAACAGAGGTGGGGAATCAGAGGCGGGGAAACAGAGGCGGGGAATCAGATATGGGGAATCAGAGGTGGGGAATCAAAGGTTGGGAATCAGAGGCAGGGAATCAGAGGCGGGGAAACAGAGGCGGGTAATCAGATATGGGGAATCAGAGGCGGGGAATCAGAGCTGGGGAATCAGAGGCGGGGAATCAGAGTTGGGGAATCAGAGGCGGGGTATCAGATATGGGGAAATAGAGGCGGGGAATCAGATATGGGGAATCAGAGGCTGGGAATCAGAGGGGGAGAAACAGAGGCGGGGAATAAGTTATGGGGAATCAGAGGCGGGGAATCAGAGGCGGGGAATCAGAGGCGGGGAAACAGAGGCGGTGAATCAGATATGGGGAATCAGAGGTGGGGAATCAGAGGTTGGGAATCAGAGGCAGGGAATCAGAGGCGGGGAATCAGAGTCCGGGAATCAGAGATGGGGATTCAGAGGTGGGGAATGAGATATGGGGAATTAGAGGCGGGGAATCAGAGGCGGGGAAACAGAGGTGGGGACTCAGATATGGGGAATCAGATATGGGGAATCAAAGGCGGTGAATCAGAGATGGTGAATCAGAGGCGGGGAATCAGAGGCGGGGAATCAGAGCTGGGGAATCAGAGGCGGGGAATCAGAGTTGGGGAATCAGAGGCGGGGAATCAGATATGGGGAAACAGAGGTGGGGAATCAGAGGCGGGGAAACAGAGGCGGTGAATCAGATATGGGTAATCAGAGGTGGGGAATCAGAGTCCGGGAATCAGAGATGGGGATTCAGAGGCGGGGAATGAGATATGGGGAATCAGAGGCGGGGAATCAGAGACGGGGAAACAGAGGTGGGGAATCAGATATGGGGAATCAGACATGGGGAATCAAAGGCGGAGAATCAGAGATGGGGAATCAGAGGCGGGGAATCAGAGGCGGGGTATCAGAGCTGGGGAATCAGAGGCGGGGAATCAGAGTTGGGGAATCAGAGGCGGGGAATCAGATATGGGGAAACAGAGGTGGGGAATCAGAGGTGGGGAAACAGAGGCGGGGATTCATATATGGGGAATCAGAGGTGGGGAATCAGAGGTTAGGAATCAGAGGCAGGGAATCAGAGGCGGGGAAAGAGAGTCGGGGAATCAGATATGGGGAATCAGAGGTGGCGAATCAAAGGCGGTGAATCAGAGATGGGGAATCAGAGGCGGGGAATCAGAGGCAGGGAATCAAACACGGGGAATCAGAGGCGGGGAATCAGAGCTGGGGAATCAGAGGCGGGGAATCAGAGTTGGGGAATCAGAGGTGGGGAATCAGAGGCGGGGAAACAGAGGCGGGGAATCAGATATGGGGAATCAGAGGTGGGGAATCAGAGGTTGGGAATCAGAGGCAGGGAATCAGAGGCGGGGAATCAGAGGCGGGGAATCAGAGGCAGGGAAACAGAGGTGGGGAATCAGATATGGGGAATCAAATATGGGGAATCAAAGGTGGTGAATCAGAGATGGGGAATCAGAGGCGGGGAATCAGAGGCGGGTAATCAGAGCTGGGGAATCAGAGGCGGGGAATCAGAGTTGGGGAATCAGAGGCGGGGAATAAGAGGTTGGGAATCAGAGGCAGGGAATCAGAGGCGGGGATTCAGAGGCGGGGAATCAGATATGGGGAATCAGATGTGGCGAATCAAAGGCGGTGAATCAGAGATGGGGAATCAGAGGCGGGGAATCAGAGGCAGGGAATCAAACACGGGGAATCAGAGGCGGGGAATCAGAGTTGGGGAATCAGAGGCGGGGAATCAGATATGGGGAAACAGAGGCGGGGAATCAGAGGCGGGGAAACAGAGGCGGGGAATCAGATATGGGGAATCAGAGGTGGGGAATCAGAGTTTGGGAATCAGAGGCAGGGAATCAGAGGCGGGGAATCAGAGGCGGGGAATCAGAGGCAGGGAATCAGATGTGCGGAATCAAAGATGGAGAATCAGAGGCAGGGAATCAGAGGCGGGGAATCAGAGGCGGGGAATCAGAGTCCGGGAATCAGAAGCCGGTAATCAGAGGCCGGGAATCAGAGGTGGGGAATCAGATGCAGGGAATCAGAGATGGGGAATCAGAGGCGGGGAATCAGCGGTGGTGAATCAGACGCGGGGATTCAGAGGTTGTAAATCAGAGATGGGGAATAAGAGGAGGGGAATCAGAGGCGGGGAAACAGAGTTGGGGAATCAGATATGGGGAATCAGACGTGGTGTATAAGAGGCTGAGAATCAGAAGCAGGGAATCAGAGGCGGGGAATCAGAGGCCGGGAATCAGAAGCCAGGAATCAGAGGCCGGGAATCAGAGGTGGGGAATCAGAGGCGGGGAAACAGAGGTGGGGAATCAGATATGGGGAATCAGATATGGGGAATCAAAGGTGGTGAATCAGAGATGGGGAATCAGAGGCGGGGAATCAGAGGCGGGGTATCAGAGCTGGGGAATCAGAGGCGGGGAATCAGAGTTGGGGAATCAGAGGCGGGGAATCAGATATGGGGAAACAGAGGTGGGGAATCAGAGGTGGGGAAACAGAGGCGGGGAATCAGATATGGGGAATCAGAGGTGGGGAATCAGAGGTTAGGAATCAGAGGCAGGGAATCAGAGGCGGGGAAACAGAGGCGGGGAATCAGATATGGGGAATCAGAGGTGGCGAATCAAAGGCGGTGAAACAGAGATGGGGAATCAGAGGCGGGGAATCAGAGGCAGGGAATCAAACACGGGGAATCAGAGGCGGGGAATCAGAGCTGGGGAATCAGAGGCGGGGAATCAGAGTTGGGGAATCAGAGGCGGGGAATCAGAGGCGGGGAAACAGAGGCGGGGAATCAGATATGGGGAATCAGAGGTGGGGAATCAGAGGTTGGGAATCAGAGGCAGGGAATCAGAGGCGGGGAATCAGAGGCGGGGAATCAGAGGCAGGGAATCAGATGTGCGGAATCAGAGATGGGGAATCAAAGGCGGGGAATCAGAGTTGGGGCATCAGAGCTGGGGAATCAGAGGCAGGGAATCAGAATCAGAAGCGGGGAATCAGAGGCCGGGAATCAGAGGCCGGGAATCAGATGCCGGGAATAAGAGGCCGGGAATCAGCGGTGGGGAATCAGAGTCCGGGAATCAGAGATGGGGATTCAGAATCGGGGATTGAGATATGGGGAATCAGAGACGGGGAATCAGAGGCGGGGAAACAGAGGCGGGGAATCAGATATGGGGAATCAGAGGTGGCGAATCAAAGGCGGTGAATCAGAGATGGGGAATCAGAGGCGGGGAATCAGAGGCAGGGAATCAAACACGGGGAATCAGAGGCGGGGAATCAGAGCTGGGGAATCAGAGGCGGGGAATCAGAGTTGGGGAATCAGAGGCGGGGAATCAGAGGCGGGGAAACAGAGGCGGTGAATCAGATATGGGGAATCAGAGGTGGGGAATCAGAGGTTGGGAATCAGAGGCGGGGAATCAGAGTCCGGGAATCAGAGATGGGGATTCAGAGGTGGGGAATGAGATATGGGGAATCAGAGGCGCGGAATCAGAGGCGGGGAAACAGAGGTGGGGACTCAGATATGGGGAATCAGATATGGGGAATCAAAGGCGGTGAATCAGAGATGGGGAATCAGAGGCGGGGAATCAGAGACGGGGAATCAGAGCTGGGGAATCAGAGGCGGGGAATCAGAGTTGGGGAATCAGAGGCGGGGAATCAGATATGGGGAAACAGAGGTGGGGAATCTGAGGCGGGGAAACAGAGGCGGGGAATCAGATATGGGGAATCAGAGGTGGGGAATCAGAGTCCGGGAATCAGAGATGGGGATTCAGAGGCGGGGAATGAGATATGGGGAATCAGAGGCGGGGAATCAGAGGCGGGGAAACAGAGGTGGGGAATCAGATATGGGGAATCAGATATGGGGAATCAAAGGCGGTGAATCAGAGATGGGGAATCAGAGGCGGGGAATCAGAGGCGGGGTATCAGAGCTGGGGAATCAGAGGCAGGGAATCGGACGCCGGGAATCAGAGGCGGGGAATCAGAGGCAGGGAATCAGATGTGCGGAATCAGAGATGGGGAATCAAAGGCGGGGAATCAGAGTTGGGGCATCAGAGCTGGGGAATCAGAGGCAGGGAATCAGAATCAGAAGCGGGGAATCAGAGGCTGGGAATCAGAGGCCGGGAATCAGATGCCGGTAATAAGAGGACGGGAATCAGCGGTGGGGAATCAGAGTCCGGGAATCAGAGATGGGGATTCAGAGGCGGGGAATGAGATATGGGGAATCAGAGGCGGGGAATCAGAGGCGGGGAAACAGAGGTGGGGAATCAGATATAGGGAATCAGAGGTGGCGAATCAAAGGCGGTGAATCAGTGATGGGCAATCAGAGGCGGGGAATCAGAGGCAGGGAATCAAACACGGGGAATCAGAGACGGGGAATCAGAGCTGGGGAATCAGAGGTGGGGAATCAGAGTTGGGGAATCAGAGGCGGGGAATCAGATATGGGGAATCAGAGGCGGGGAATCAGAGGCGGGGAAACAGATGCGGGGAAGCAGATATGGGGAATCAGAGGTGGGGAATCAGGGGCAGGGAATCAGTGGCAGGGAATCAGAGGCGGGGAATCAGAGGCGGGGATTCAGAGGTAGGGAATCAGACACGGGGAATTAGAGGTGGGGAATCAGAGATGGGGAATCAGAGGCGGGGAATCAGAGGCAGGGAATCGGACGCCGGGAATCGGAGGCGGGGAAACAGAGCTGGGGAATCAGAGGCGGGGAATCAGAGTTGGGGAATCAGAGGCGGGGTATCAGATATGGGGAAATAGAGGCGGGGAATCAGATATGGGGAATCAGAGGCTGGGAATCAGAGGGGGAGAAACAGAGGCGGGGAATAAGTTATGGGGAATCAGAGGTGGGGACTCAGGGGTGGGGAATCAGTGGCAGGGAATCAGAGGCGGGGAATCAGAGGTGGGGAATCAGAGGCGGGGAAACAGAGGTGGGGAATCAGATATGGGGAATCAGAGGTGGCGAATCAAAGGCGGTAAATCAGAGATGGGGAATCAGAGGCGGGGAATCAGAGCTGGGGAATCAGAGGCGGGGAATCAGAGTTGGGGAATCAGAGTCGGGGAATCAGATATGGGGAAACAGAGGTGGGGAATCAGAGGCGGGGAAACAGAGGCGGGGAATCAGATATGGGGAATCAGAGGTGGGGAATCAGAGGTTGGGAATCAGAGGCAGGGAATCAGAGGCGGGGAAACAGAGGCGGGGAATCAGATATGGGGAATCAGAGGTGGCGAATCAAAGGCGGTGAATCAGAGATGGGGAATCAGAGGCGGGGAATCAGAGGCGGGGAATCAGATATGGGGAATCAGAGGTGGGGAATCAGAGGTTGGGAATCAGAGGCAGGGAATCAGAGGCGGGGAATCAGAGGCGGGGAATCAGAGGCATGGAATCAGATGTGCGGAATCAGAGATGGGGAATCAGAGGCAGGGAATCAGAGGCGGGTAATCAGAGGCGTGGAATCAGAGCCGGGAATCAGAGGCCGGGAATCAGAGGCCGGGAATCAGAGGCCGGGAATCAGAGGCCGGGAATCAGAGGTGGGGAATCAGAGGCCGGGAATCAGAGGTTGGGAATCAGAGGCAGGGAATCAGAAGCAGGAAATCAGAGGCAGTGAATCAGAGGCGGGGAATCAGAGGCGGAGAATCAGAGTTGGGGAATCAGAGGCGTGGAATCAGAGTTGGGGCATCAGAGGTGGGGAATCAGAGATGGGGAATCAGAGGCGGGGAATCAGCAGTGGTGAATCAGACGCGGGGATTCAGAGGTTGTAAATCAGAGATGGGGAATCAGAGACGGGGAATCAGAGGCGGGGAAACAGAGGTGGGGAGTCAGATATGGGGAATCAGAGGTGGGGAATAAGAGGCGGAGAATCAGAGGCAGGGAATCAGAGGCGGGGATTCAGAGGCCGGGAATCAGAAGCCAGGAATCAGAGGCCGGGAATCAGAGATGGGGATTCAGAGGCGGGGAATGAGATATTGGGAATCAGAGCGGGGAATCAGAGGCGGGGAAACAGAGGTGGGGAATCAGATTTGGGGAATCAGAGGTGGCGAATCAAAGGCGGTGAATCAGAGATGGGGAATCAGAGGCAGGGAATCAGAGGCAGGGAATCAAACACGGGGAATCAGAGGCGGGGAATCAGAGCTGGGGAATCAGAGGCGGGGAATCAGAGTTGGGGAATCAGAGGCGGGGAATCAGATATGGTGAAACAGAGGTGGGGAATCAGAGGCGGGGAAACAGAGGCGGGGAATCAGATATGGGGAATCAGAGGTGGGGAATCAAAGGTTGGGAATCAGAGGCAGGGAATCAGAGGCGGGGAAACAGAGGCGGGTAATCAGATATGGGGAATCAGAGGTGGCGAATCAAAGGCGGTGTATCAGAGATGGGGAATCAGAGGCGGGGAATCAGAGTCAGGAAATCAAACACGGGGAATCAGAGGCGGGGAATCAGAGCTGGGGAATCAGAGGCGGGGAATCAGAGTTGGGGAATCAGAGGCGGGGTATCAGAGGCAGGGAATCAGAGGCGGAGAATCAGAGGTTGGGAATCAGAGGCAGGGAATTAGAGGCAGGGAATCAGAGGCAGGGAATCAGAGGCGGGGAATCAGAGGTGGGGAATCAGAGGTTGGGAATCAGAGGAAGGGAATCAGAGGCGGGGAATCAGAGGCGGGGAATCAGAGGCATGGAATCAGATGTGCGGAATCAGAGATGTGGAATCAGAGGCAGGGAATCAGAGGCGGGGAATCAGAGGCGTGGAATCAGAGGCCGGGAATCAGAGGCCGGGAATCAGAGGCCGGGAATCAGAGGCCGGGAATCAGAGGCCGCGAATCAGAGGTGGGGAATCAGAGGCCGGGAATCAGAGATGGGGAATCAGAGGCGGGGAATCAGCGGTGGTGAATCAGATGCGGGGATTCAGAGGTTGTAAATCAGAGATGGGGAATCAGAGGCGGGGAATCAGAGGCGGGGAAACAGAGGTGAGGAATCAGATATGGGGAATCAGAGGTGGGGAATAAGATGCGGAGAATCGGAGGCAGGGAATCAGATGCCGGGAATAAGAGGCCGGGAATCAGAGGTGGGGAATCAGAGTCCAGGAATCAGAGATGGGGATTCAGAGGCGGGGAATGAGATATTGGGAATCAGAGGCGGGGAATCAGAGGCGGGGAAACAAAGGCGGTGAATCAGAGATGGGGAATCAGAGGCGCGGAATCAGAGGCAGGGAATCAAACACGTGGAATCAGAGCTGGGGAATCAGAGTCGGGGAATCAGAGTTGGGGCATCAGAGGTGGGGAATTAGATATGGGGAAACAGAGGTGGGGAATCAGAGGCGGGGAAACAGAGGCGGGGAATCAGATATGGGGAATCAGAGGTGGGGAATCAGAGGCAGGGAATCAGATCTGCGGAATCAGAGGTGGGGAATCAGAGGCGGGGAAACAGAGGTGGGGTGTGAGATATGGGGAATCAGAGGTGGGGAATAAGAGGCGGAGAATCAGAGGCAGGGAATCAGATGCCGGGAATAAGAGGTCGGGAAACAGAGGTGGGGAATCAGAGTCCGGGAATCAGAGATGGGGATTCAGAGGCGGGGATTGAGATATTGGGAATCAGATATGGGGAATCAGAGGTGGCGAATCAAAGGCGGTGAATCAGAGATGGGGAATCAGAGGCGGGGAATCAGAGGCAGGGAATCAAACACGGGGAATCAGAGCTGGGGAATCAAAGTCGGGGAATCAGAGTTGGGGCATCAGAGGTGGGGAATTAGATATGGGGAAACAGAGGTGGGGAATCAGAGGCGGGGAAACAGAGGCGGGGAATCAGATATGGGGAATCAGAGGTGGGGAATCAGATATGGGGAATCAGATGTGCGGAATCAGAGATGGGGAATCAGAGGCAGGGAATCAGAATCAGAAGCGGGGAATCAGAGGCCGGGAATCAGAGGCCGGGAATCAGATGCCGGGAATAAGAGGCCGGGTAGCAGAGGTGGGGAATCAGAGTCCGGGAATCAGAGATGGGGATTCAGAGGCGGGGAATGAGATATGGGGAATCAGAGGCGGGGAATCAGAGGCGGGGAAACAGAGGTGGGGAATCAGACATGGGGAATCAGATATGGGGAATCAAAGGCGGTGAATCAGAGATGGGGAATCAGAGGCGGGGAATCAGAGGCGGGGAATCAGAGCTGGGGAATCAGAGGCGGGGATTCAGAGTTGGGGAATCAGAGGCGGGGAATCAGATATGTGGAAACAGAGGTGGGGAATCAGAGGCGGGGAAACAGAGGCGGGGAATCAGATATGGGGAATCAGAGGTGGCGAATCAAAGGCGGTGAATCAGAGATGGGGAATCAGAGGCGGGGAATCAGAGGCAGGGAATCAAACACGGGGAATCAGAGGCGGGGAATCAGAGCTGGGGAATCAGAGGCGGGGAATCAGAGTTGGGGAATCAGAGGCGGGGAATCAGAGGCGGGGAAACAGAGGCGGTGAATCAGATATGGGGAATCAGAGGTGGGGAATCAGAGGTTGGGAATCAGAGGCAGATTATCAGAGGCGGGGAATCAGAGTCCGGGAATCAGAGATGGGGATTCAGAGGCGGGGAATGAGATATGGGGAATCAGAGGCGGGGAATCAGAGGCGGGGAAACAGAGGTGGGGAATCAGATATGGGGAATCAGATATGGGGAATCAAAGGCGGTGAATCAGAGATGGGGAATAAGAGGCTTGGAATCAGAGGCGGGGAATCAGAGCTGGGGAATCAGAGGCGGGGAATCAGAGTTGGGGAATCAGAGGCGTGGAATCAGATATGGGGAAACAGAGGTGGGGAATCAGAGGCGGGGAAACAGAGGCGGGGAATCAGATATGGGGAATCAGAGGTGGGGAATCAGAGTCAGGGAATCAGAGATGGGGATTCAGAGGCGGGGAATGAGATATGGGGAATCAGAGGCGGGGAATCAGAGGCGGGGAAACAGAGGTGGGGAATCAGATATGGGGAATCTGATATGGGGAATCAAAGGCGGTGAATCAGAGATGGGGAATCAGAGGCGGGGAATCAGAGGCGGGGTATCAGAGCTGTGGAATCAGAGGCGGGGAATCAGAGTTGGGGAATCAGAGGCGGGGAATCAGATATGCGGAAACAGAGGTGGGGAATCAGAGGTGGGGAAACAGAGGCGGGGAATCAGATATGGGGAATCAGAGGTGGGGAATCAGAGGTTGGGAATCAGAGGCAGGGAATCAGAGGCGGGGAAACAGAGGCGGGGAATCTGAGGCGGGGAATCAGAGGCATGGAATAAGATGTGTGGAATCAGAGATGTGGAATCAGAGGCAGGGAATCAGAGGCGGGGAATCAGAGGCGTGGAATCAGAGGCCGGGAATTAGAGGCCGGGAATGAGAGGCCGGGAATCAGAGGCCGGGAATCAGAGGCCGGGAATCAGAGGTGGGGAATCAGAGGCCGGGAATCAGAGATGGGGAATCAGAGGCGGAGAATCAGCGGTGGTGAATCAGACGCGTGGATTCAGAGGTTGTAAATCAGAGATGGGGAATCAGAGGCGGGGAATCAGAGGCGGGGAAACAGAGGTGGGGAGTCAGATATGGGGAATCAGAGGTGGGGAATAAGAGGCGGAGAATCAGAGGCAGGGAATCAGATGCCGGGAATAAGAGGCCGGGAATCAGAGGTGGGGAATCAGAGTCCGGGAATCAGAGATGGGGATTCAGAGGCTGGACTGAGATATTGGGAATCAGATGCGGGGAATCAGAGGCGGGGAAACAAAGGCGGTGAATCAGAGATAGGGAATCAGAGGCGCGGAATCAGAGGCAGGGAATCAAACATGGGGAATCAGAGCTGGGGAATCAGATTCGGGGAATCAGAGTTGGGGCATCAGAGGTGGGGAATTAGATATGGGGAAACAGAGGTGGGGAATCAGAGGCGGGGAAACAGAGGCGGGGAATCAGATATGGGGAATCAGAGGTGGGGAATCAGAGGCAGGGAATCAGATGTGCGGAATCAGAGGCGGGGAATCAGAGGCGGGGAATCAGAGCTGGGGAATCAGAGGCGGGGAATCAGAGTTGGGGAATCAGAGGAGGGGAATCAGATATGTGGAAACAGTGGTGGGGAATCAGAGGCGGGGAAACAGAGGCGGGGAATCAGATATGGGGAATCAGAGGTGGCGAATCAAAGGCGGTGAATCAGAGATGGGGAATCAGAGGCGGAGAATCAGAGGCAGGGAATCAAATACGGGGAATCAGAGGCGGGGAATCAGAGCTGGGGAATCAGAGGCGGGGAATCTGAGTTGGGGAATCAGAGGCGGGGAAACAGAGGCGGGGAAACAGAGGCGGTGAATCAGATATGGGGAATCAGAGGTGGGGAATCAGAGGTTGGGAATCAGAGGCAGGGAATCAGAGGCGGGGAATCAGAGTCCGGGAATCAGAGATGGGGATTCAGAGGTGGGGAATGAGATATGGGGAATCAGAGGCGCGGAATCAGAGGCGGGGAAACAGAGGTGGGGACTCAGATATGGGGAATCAGATATGGGGAATCAAAGGCGGTGAATCAGAGATGGGGAATCAGAGGCGGGGAATCAGAGGCGGGGAATCAGAGCTGGGGAATCAGAGGCGGGGAATCAGAGTTGGGGAATCAGAGGCGGGGAATCAGATATGGGGAAACAGAGGTGGGGAATCAGAGGCGGGGAAACAGAGGCGGGGAATCAGATATGGGGAATCAGAGGTGGGGAATCAGAGTCCGGGAATCAGAGATGGGGATTCAGAGGCGGGGAATGAGATATGGGGAATCAGAGGCGGGGAATCAGAGGCGGGGAAACAGAGGTGGGGAATCAGATATGGGGAATCAGATATGGGGAATCAAAGGCGGAGAATCAGAGATGGGGAATCAGAGGCGGGGAATCAGAGGCGGGGTATCAGAGCTGGGGAATCAGAGGCGGGGAATCAGAGTTGGGGAATCAGATGCGGGGAATCAGATATGGGGAAACAGAGGTGGGGAATCAGAGGTGGGGAAACAGAGGCGGGGAATCAGATATGGGGAATCAGAGGTGGGGAATCAGAGGTTAGGAATCAGAGGCAGGGAATCAGAGGCGGGGAAACAGAGGCGGGGAATCAGATATGGGGAATCAGAGGTGGCGAATCAAAGGCGGTGAATCAGAGATGGGGAATCAGAGGCGGGAATCAGAGGCAGGGTATCAAACACGGGGAATCAGAGGCAGGGAATCAGAGCTGGGGAATCAGAGGCGGGGAATCAGAGTTGGGGAATCAGAGGCGGGGAATCTTAGGCGGGGAAACAGAGGCGGGGAATCAGATATGGGGAATCAGAGGTGGGGAATCAGAGGTTGGGAATCAGAGGCAGGGAATCAGAGGCGGGGAATCAGAGGCGGGGAATCAGAGGCAGGGAAACAGAGGTGGGGAATCAGATATGGGGAATCAAATATGGGGAATCAAAGGCGGTGAATCAGAGATGGGGAATCAGAGGCGGGGAATCAGAGGCGGGTAATCAGAGCTGGGGAATCAGAGGCGGGGAATCAGAGTTGGGGAATCAGAGGCGGGGAATAAGAGGTTGGGAATCAGAGGCAGGGAATCAGAGGCGGGGAATCAGAGGCGGGGAATCAGATATGGGGAATCAGATGTGGCGAATCAAAGGCGGTGAATCAGAGATGGGGAATCAGAGGCGGGGAATCAGAGGCAGGGAATCAAACACGGGGAATCAGAGGCGGGGAATCAGAGTTGGGGAATCAGAGGCGGGGAATCAGATATGGGGAATCAGAGGTGGGGAATCAGAGTTTGGGAATCAGAGGCAGGGAATCAGAGGCGGGGAATCAGAGGCGGGGAATCAGAGGCAGGGAATCAGATGTGCGGAATCAAAGATGGAGAATCAGAGGCAGGGAATCAGAGGCGGGGAATCAGAGGCGGGGAATCAGAGTCCGGGAATCAGAGGCCGGGAATGAGAGGCCGGGAATCAGAAGCCGGTAATCAGAGGCCGGGAATCAGAGGTGGGGAATCAGATGCAGGGAATCAGAGATGGGGAATCAGAGGCGGGGAATCAGCGGTGGTGAATCAGACGCGGGGATTCAGAGGTTGTAAATCAGAGATGGGGAATAAGAGGAGGGGAATCAGAGGCGGGGAAACAGAGTTGGGGAATCAGATATGGGGAATCAGACGTGGGGTATAAGAGGCTGAGAATCAGAAGCAGGGAATCAGAGGTGGGGAATCAGAGGCCGGGAATCAGAGATGGGGAATGAGAGGTGGTGAATCAGAGATGGGGAGTCAGAGGAAGGGACTCAGAGGCGGGGAATCAGACGCGGGGAATCAGTGGCCGGGAATCAGAGCTGGGGAATCAGAGGCGGGGAATCAGAGATGGGGAATCGGAGGCGGGGAATCAGAGATGGCAAATCAGAGATGGGGAATCAGAGGCGGGGAAACAGAGGCGGGGAGTCAGATTTGGGGAATCAGAGGTGGGGAATCAGAGGTGGTGAAATGAGAGATGGGGAATCAGAGGCGGGTAATCAGAGGCAGGGAATCAGACGTGGGGAATCAGAGGCTGGGAATCAGAGGCTGGGAATCAGAGCTGGGGAATCAGAGGTTGGGAATCAGAGGCCTGGAATCAGAGGCGGGCAATCAGAGGCAGGGAATCAGATGCGGGGAATCAGAGTTGGGGAATCAGAGGCGGGGAATCAGATATGGGGAAACAGAGGTGGGGAATCAGAGGCGGGGAAACAGAGGCGGGGAATCAGATATGGGGAATCAGAGGTGGGGAATCAGAGGTTGGGAATCAGATGCGGGGAATCAGAGGCGGGGAATCATAGGCAGGGAATCGGATGTGCGGAATCAGAGATGGGGAATCAGAGGCCGGGAATCATAGCTGGAGAATCAGAGGCGGGGAATCAGAGGTGGGCAATCAGAGGCGGGGAATCAGATATGGGGAATCAGAGGCGGGGAATCAGAGGCGGGGAAACAGAGGCGGGGAATCAGATATGGGGAATCAGAGGTGGGGAATCAGGGGCAGGGAATAAGTGGCAGGGAATCAGAGGCGGGGAATCAGAGGCGGGGAATCAGAGGCAGGGAATCAGACACGGGGAATCAGAGGCGGGGAATCAGAGATGGGGAATCAGAGGCGGGGAATCAGAGGCAGGGAATCGGACGCCGGGAATCAGAGGCGGGGAATCAGAGCTGGGGAATCAGAGGCGGGGAATCAGAGTTGGGGAATCAGAGGCGGGGTATCAGATATGGGGAAATAGAGGCGGGGAATCAGATATGGGGAATCAGAGGCGGGGAATCAGATATGGGGAATCAGAGGCTGGGAATCAGAGGGGGGGAAACAGAGGCGGGGAATAAGATATGGGGAATCAGAGGTGGGGAATCAGGGGCGGGGAATCAGTGGCAGGGAATAAGAGGCAGGGAATCAGAGTCGGGGAATCAGAGGCAGGGAATCAGATACGGGGAATCAGAGGTGGGGAATCAGAGGCGGGGAATCAGAGGCAGGGAATCAGAGGCGGGGAATCAGAGGCGGGGAATCAGATATGGGGAATCAGAGGTGGGGAATCAGAGTCCGGGAATCAGAGATGGGGATTCAGAGGCGGGGAATGAGATATGGGGAATCAGAGGCGGGGAATCAGAGGCGGGGAAACAGAGGTGGGGAATCAGATATGGGGAATCAGATATGGGGAATCAAAGGTGGTGAATCAGAGATGGGGAATCAGAGGCGGGGAATCAGAGGCGGGGTATCAGAGCTGGGGAATCAGAGGCGGGGAATCAGAGTTGGGGAATCAGAGGCGGGGAATCAGATATGGGGAAACAGAGGTGGGGAATCAGAGGTGGGGAAACAGAGGCGGGGAATCAGATATGGGGAATCAGAGGTGGGGAATCAGAGGTTAGGAATCAGAGGCAGGGAATCAGAGGCGGGGAAACAGAGGCGGGGAATCAGATATGGGGAATCAGAGGTGGCGAATCAAAGGCGGTGAAACAGAGATGGGGAATCAGAGGCGGGGAATCAGAGGCAGGGAATCAAACACGGGGAATCAGAGGCGGGGAATCAGAGCTGGGGAATCAGAGGCGGGGAATCAGAGTTGGGGAATCAGAGGCGGGGAATCAGAGGCGGGGAAACAGAGGCGGGGAATCAGATATGGGGATTCAGAGGTGGGGAATCAGAGGTTGGGAATCAGAGGCAGGGAATCAGAGGCGGGGAATCAGAGGCGGGGAATCAGAGGCAGGGAATCAGATGTGCGGAATCAGAGATGGGGAATCAAAGGCGGGGAATCAGAGTTGGGGCATCAGAGCTGGGGAATCAGAGGCAGGGAATCAGAATCAGAAGCGGGGAATCAGAGGCCGGGAATCAGAGGCCGGGAATCAGATGCCGGGAATAAGAGGCCGGGAATCAGCGGTGGGGAATCAGAGTCCGGGAATCAGAGATGGGGATTCAGAGGCGGGGAATGAGATATGGGGAATCAGAGGCGGGGAATCAGAGGCGTGGAAACAGAGGCGGGGAATCAGATATGGGGAATCAGAGGTGGCGAATCAAAGGCGGTGAATCAGAGATGGGGAATCAGAGGCGGGGAATCAGAGGCAGGGAATCAAACACGGGGAATCAGAGGCGGGGAATCAGAGCTGGGGAATCAGAGGCGGGGAATCAGAGTTGGGGAATCAGAGGCGGGGAATCAGAGGCGGGGAAACAGAGGCGGTGAATCAGATATGGGGAATCAGAGGTGGGGAATCAGAGGTTGGGAATCAGAGGCAGGGAATCAGAGGCGGGGAATCAGAGTCCGGGAATCAGAGATGGGGATTCAGAGGTGGGGAATGAGATATGGGGAATCAGAGGCGGGGAATCAGAGGCGGGGAAACAGAGGTGGGGACTCAGATATGGGGAATCAGATATGGGGAATCAAAGGCGGTGAATCAGAGATGGGGAATCAGAGGCGGGGAATCAGAGACGGGGAATCAGAGCTGGGGAATCAGAGGCGGGGAATCAGAGTTGGGGAATCAGAGGCGGGGAATCAGATATGGGGAAACAGAGGTGGGGAATCAGAGGCGGGGAAACAGAGGCGGGGAATCAGATATGGGGAATCAGAGGTGGGGAATCAGAGTCCGGGAATCAGAGATGGGGATTCAGAGGCGGGGAATGAGATATGGGGAATCAGAGGCGGGGAATCAGAGGCGGGGAAACAGAGGTGGGGAATCAGATATGGGGAATCAGATATGGGGAATCAAAGGCGGTGAATCAGAGATGGGGAATCAGAGGCGGGGAATCAGAGGCGGGGTATCAGAGCTGGGGAATCAGAGGCAGGGAATCGGACGCCGGGAATCAGAGGCGGGGAATCAGAGGCAGGGAATCAGATGTGCGGAATCAGAGATGGGGAATCAAAGGCGGGGAATCAGAGTTGGGGCATCAGAGCTGGGGAATCAGAGGCAGGGAATCAGAATCAGAAGCGGGGAATCAGAGGCTGGGAATCAGAGGCCGGGAATCAGATGCCGGTAATAAGAGGACGGGAATCAGCGGTGGGGAATCAGAGTCCGGGAATCAGAGATGGGGATTCAGAGGCGGGGAATGAGATATGGGGAATCAGAGGCGGGGAATCAGAGGCGGGGAAACAGAGGTGGGGAATCAGATATAGGGAATCAGAGGTGGCGAATCAAAGGCGGTGAATAAGTGATGGGCAATCAGAGGCGGGGAATCAGAGGCAGGGAATCAAACACGGGGAATCAGAGGCGGGGAATCAGAGCTGGGGAATCAGAGGCGGGGAATCAGAGTTGGGGAATCAGAGGCGGGGAATCAGATATGGGGAATCAGAGGCGGGGAATCAGAGGCAGGGAAACAGATGCGGGGAATCAGATATGGGGAATCAGAGGTGGGGAATCAGGGGCAGGGAATCAGTGGCAGGGAATCAGAGGCGGGGAATCAGAGGCGGGGATTCAGAGGTAGGGAATCAGACACGGGGAATTAGAGGTGGGGAATCAGAGATGGGGAATCAGAGGCGGGGAATCAGAGGCAGGGAATCGGACGCCGGGAATCAGAGGCGGGGAATCAGAGCTGGGAAATCAGAGGCGGGGAATCAGAGTTGGGGAATCAGAGGCGGGGTATCAGATATGGGGAAATAGAGGTGGGGAATCAGATATGGGGAATCAGAGGCTGGGAATCAGAGGGGGAGAAACAGAGGCGGGGAATAAGTTATGGGGAATCAGAGGCGGGGAATCAGAGGCGGGGAATCAGAGGCGGGGAAACAGAGGCGGTGAATCAGATATGGGGAATCAGAGGTGGGGAATCAGAGGTTGGGAATCAGAGGCAGGGAATCAGAGGCGGGGAATCAGAGTCCGGGAATCAGAGATGGGGATTCAGAGGTGGGGAATGAGATATGGGGAATCAGAGGCGGGGAATCAGAGGCGGGGAAACAGAGGTGGGGACTCAGATATGGGGAATCAGATATGGGGAATCAAAGGCGGTGAATCAGAGATGGGGAATCAGAGGCGGGGAATCAGAGGCGGGGAATCAGAGCTGGGGAATCAGAGGCGGGGAATCAGAGTTGGGGAATCAGAGGCGGGGAATCAGATATGGGGAAACAGAGGTGGGGAATCAGAGGCGGGGAAACAGAGGCGGGGAATCAGATATGGGTAATCAGAGGTGGGGAATCAGAGTCCGGGAATCAGAGATGGGGATTCAGAGGCGGGGAATCAGATATGGGGAATCAGAGGCGGGGAATCAGAGGCGGGGAAACAGAGGTGGGGAATCAGATATGGGGAATCAGATATGGGGAATCAAAGGCGGAGAATCAGAGATGGGGAATCAGAGGCGGGGAATCAGAGGCGGGGTATCAGAGCTGGGGAATCAGAGGCGGGGAATCAGAGTTGGGGAATCAGAGGCGGGGAATCAGATATGGGGAAACAGAGGTGGGGAATCAGAGGTGGGGAAACAGAGGCGGGGAATCAGATATGGGGAATCAGAGGTGGGGAATCAGAGGTTAGGAATCAGAGGCAGGGAATCAGAGGCGGGGAAACAGAGGCGGGGAATCAGATATGGGGAATCAGAGGTGGCGAATCAAAGGCGGTGAATCAGAGATGGGGAATCAGAGGCGGGGAATCAGAGGCAGGGAATCAAACACGGGGAATCAGAGGCGGGGAATCAGAGCTGGGGAATCAGAGGCGGGGAATCAGAGTTGGGGAATCAGAGGTGGGGAATCAGAGGCGGGGAAACAGAGGCGGGGAATCAGATATGGGGAATCAGAGGTGGGGAATCAGAGGTTGGGAATCAGAGGCAGGGAATCAGAGGCGGGGAATCAGAGGCGGGGAATCAGAGGCAGGGAAACAGAGGTGGGGAATCAGATATGGGGAATCAAATATGGGGAATCAAAGGTGGTGAATCAGAGATGGGGAATCAGAGGCGGGGAATCAGAGGCGGGTAATCAGAGCTGGGGAATCAGAGGCGGGGAATCAGAGTTGGGGAATCAGAGGCGGGGAATAAGAGGTTGGGAATCAGAGGCAGGGAATCAGAGGCGGGGAATCAGAGGCGGGGAATCAGATATGGGGAATCAGATGTGGCGAATCAAAGGCGGTTAATCAGAGATGGGGAATCAGAGGCTGGGAATCAGAGGCAGGGAATCAAACACGGGGAATCAGAGGCGGGGAATCAGAGTTGGGGAATCAGAGGCGGGGAATCAGATATGGGGAAACAGAGGCGGGGAATCAGAGGCGGGGAAACAGAGGCGGGGAATCAGATATGGGGAATCAGAGGTGGGGAATCAGAGTTTGGGAATCAGAGGCAGGGAATCAGAGGCGGGGAATCAGAGGCGGGGAATCAGAGGCAGGGAATCAGATGTGCGGAATCAAAGATGGAGAATCAGAGGCAGGGAATCAGAGGCGGGGAATCAGAGGCGGGGAATCAGAGTCCGGGAATCAGAAGCCGGTAATCGGAGGCCGGGAATCAGAGGTGGGGAATCAGATGCAGGGAATCAGAGATGGGGAATCAGAGGCGGGGAATCAGCGGTGGTGAATCAGACGCGGGGATTCAGAGGTTGTAAATCAGAGATGGGGAATAAGAGGAGGGGAATCAGAGGCGGGGAAACAGAGTTGGGGAATCAGATATGGGGAATCAGACGTGGGGTATAAGAGGCTGAGAATCAGAAGCAGGGAATCAGAGGCGGGGAATCAGAGGCCGGGAATCAGAAGCCAGGAATCAGAGGCCGGGAATCAGAGGTGGGGAATCAGAGGCGGGGAAACAGAGGTGGGGAATCAGATATGGGGAATCAGATATGGGGAATCAAAGGTGGTGAATCAGAGATGGGGAATCAGAGGCGGGGAATCAGAGGCGGGGTATCAGAGCTGGGGAATCAGAGGCGGGGAATCAGAGTTGGGGATTCAGAGGCGGGGAATCAGATATGGGGAAACAGAGGTGGGGAATCAGAGGTGGGGAAACAGAGGCGGGAAATCAGATATGGGGAATCAGAGGTGGGGAATCAGAGGTTAGGAATCAGAGGCAGGGAATCAGAGGCGGGGAAACAGAGGCGGGGAATCAGATATGGGGAATCAGAGGTGGCGAATCAAAGGCGGTGAAACAGAGATGGGGAATCAGAGGCGGGGAATCAGAGGCAGGGAATCAAACACGGGGAATCAGAGGCGGGGAATCAGAGCTGGGGAATCAGAGGCGGGGAATCAGAGTTGGGGAATCAGAGGCGGGGAATCAGAGGCGGGGAAACAGAGGCGGGGAATCAGATATGGGGAATCAGAGGTGGGGAATCAGAGGTTGGGAATCAGAGGCAGGGAATCAGAGGCGGGGAATCAGAGGCGGGGAATCAGAGCTGGGGAATCAGAGGCAGGGAATCAGAATCAGAAGCGGGGAATCAGAGGCCGGGAATCAGAGGCCGGGAATCAGATGCCGGGAATAAGAGGCCGGGAATCAGCGGTGGGGAATCAGAGTCCGGGAATCAGAGATGGGGATTCAGAGGCGGGGATTGAGATATGGGGAATCAGAGACGGGGAATCAGAGGCGGGGAAACAGAGGCGGGGAATCAGATATGGGGAATCAGAGGTGGCGAATCAAAGGCGGTGAATCAGAGATGGGGAATCAGAGGCGGGGAATCAGAGGCAGGGAATCAAACACGGGGAAACAGAGGCGGGGAATCAGAGCTGGGGAATCAGAGGCGGGGAATCAGAGTTGGGGAATCAGAGGCGGGGAATCAGAGGCGGGGAAACAGAGGCGGTGAATCAGATATGGGGAATCAGAGGTGGGGAATCAGAGGTTGGGAATCAGAGGCAGGGAATCAGAGGCGGGGAATCAGAGTCCGGGAATCAGAGATGGGGATTCAGAGGTGGGGAATGAGATATGGGGAATCAGAGGCGGGGAATCAGAGGCGGGGAAACAGAGGTGGGGACTCAGATATGGGGAATCAGATATGGGGAATCAAAGGCGGTGAATCAGAGATGGGGAATCAGAGGCGGGGAATCAGAGACGGGGAATCAGAGCTGGGGAATCAGAGGCGGGGAATCAGAGTTGGGGAATCAGAGGCGGGGAATCAGATATGGGGAAACAGAGGTGGGGAATCTGAGGCGGGGAAACAGAGGCTGGGAATCAGATATGGGGAATCAGAGGTGGGGAATCAGAGTCCGGGAATCAGAGATGGGGATTCAGAGGCGGGGAATGAGATATGGGGAATCAGAGGCGGGGAATCAGAGGCGGGGAAACAGAGGTGGGGAATCAGATATGGGGAATCAGATATTGGGTATCAAAGGCGGTGAATCAGAGATGGGGAATCAGAGGCGGGGAATCAGAGGCGGGGTATCAGAGCTGGGGAATCAGAGGCAGGGAATCGGACGCCGGGAATCAGAGGCGGGGAATCAGAGGCAGGGAATCAGATGTGCGGAATCAGAGATGGGGAATCAAAGGCGGGGAATCAGAGTTGGGGCATCAGAGCTGGGGAATCAGAGGCAGGGAATCAGAATCAGAAGCGGGGAATCAGAGGCTGGGAATCAGAGGCCGGGAATCAGATGCCGGTAATAAGAGGACGGGAATCAGCGGTGGGGAATCAGAGTCCGGGAATCAGAGATGGGGATTCAGAGGCGGGGAATGAGATATGGGGAATCAGAGGCGGGGAATCAGAGGCGGGGAAACAGAGGTGGGGAATCAGATATAGGGAATCAGAGGTGGCGAATCAAAGGCGGTGAATCAGTGATGGGCAATCAGAGGCGGGGAATCAGAGGCAGGGAATCAAACACGGGGAATCAGAGGCGGGGAATCAGAGCTGGGGAATCAGAGGCGGGGAATCAGAGTTGGGGAATCAGAGGCGGGGAATCAGATATGGGGAATCAGAGGCGGGGAATCAGAGGCGGGGAAACAGATGCGGGGAAGCAGATATGGGGAATCAGAGGTGGGGAATCAGGGGCAGGGAATCAGTGGCAGGGAATCAGAGGCGGGGAATCAGAGGCGGGGATTCAGAGGTAGGGAATCAGACACGGGGAATTAGAGGTGGGGAATCAGAGATGGGGAATCAGAGGCGGGGAATCAGAGGCAGGGAATCGGACGCCGGGAATCGGAGGCGGGGAATCAGAGCTGGGGAATCAGAGGCGGGGAATCAGAGTTGGGGAATCAGAGGCGGGGTATCAGATATGGGGAAATAGAGGCGGGGAATCAGATATGGGGAATCAGAGGCTGGGAATCAGAGGGGGAGAAACAGAGGCGGGGAATAAGTTATGGGGAATCAGAGGTGGGGACTCAGGGGTGGGGAATCAGTGGCAGGGAATCAGAGGCGGGGAATCAGAGGCGGGGAATCAGAGGCGGGGAAACAGAGGTGGGGAATCAGATATGGGGAATCAGAGGTGGCGAATCAAAGGCGGTAAATCAGAGATGGGGAATCAGAGGCGGGGAATCAGAGCTGGGGAATCAGAGGCGGGGAATCAGAGTTGGGGAATCAGAGTCGTGGAATCAGATATGGGGAAACAGAGGTGGGGAATCAGAGGCGGGGAAACAGAGGCGGGGAATCAGATATGGGGAATCAGAGGTGGGGAATCAGAGGTTGGGAATCAGAGGCAGGGAATCAGAGGCGGGGAAACAGAGGCGGGGAATCAGATATGGGGAATCAGAGGTGGCGAATCAAAGGCGGTGAATCAGAGATGGGGAATCAGAGGCGGTGAATCAGAGGCAGGGAATCAAACACGGGGAATCAGAGGCGGGGAATCAGACCTGGGGAATCAGAGGCGGGGAATCAGAGTTGGGGAATCAGAGGCGGGGAATCAGAGGCGGGGAAACAGAGGCGGGGAATCAGATATGGGGAATCAGAGGTGGGGAATCAGAGGTTGGGAATCAGAGGCAGGGAATCAGAGGCGGGGAATCAGAGGCGGGGAATCAGAGGCATGGAATCAGATGTGCGGAATCAGAGATGGGGAATCAGAGGCAGGGAATCAGAGGCGGGTAATCAGAGGCGTGGAATCAGAGGCCGGGAATCAGAGGCCGGGAATCAGAGGCCGGGAATCAAAGGCCGGGAATCAGAGGCCGGGAATCAGAGGTGGGGAATCAGAGGCCGGGAATCAGAGGTTGGGAATCAGAGGCAGGGAATCAGAAGCAGGAAATCAGAGGCAGGGAATCAGAGGCGGGGAATCAGAGGCGGAGAATCAGAGGCCGGGAATCAGAGGCGTGGAATCAGAGTTGGGGCATCAGAGGTGGGGAATCAGAGATGGGGAATCAGAGGCGGGGAATCAGCGGTGGTGAATCAGACGCGGGGATTCAGAGGTTGTAAATCAGAGATGGGGAATCAGAGACGGGGAATCAGAGGCGGGGAAACAGAGGTGGGGAGTCAGATATGGGGAATCAGAGGTGGGGAATAAGAGGCGGAGAATCAGAGGCAGGGAATCAGAGGCGGGGATTCAGAGGCCGGGAATCAGAAGCCAGGAATCAGAGGCCGGGAATCAGAGATGGGGATTCAGAGGCGGGGAATGAGATATTGGGAATCAGAGCGGGGAATCAGAGGCGGGGAAACAGAGGTGGGGAATCAGATTTGGGGAATCAGAGGTGGCGAATCAAAGGCGGTGAATCAGAGATGGGGAATCAGAGGCAGGGAATCAGAGGCAGGGAATCAAACACGAGGAATCAGAGGCGGGGAATCAGAGCTGGGGAATCAGAGGCGGGGAATCAGAGTTGGGGAATCAGAGGCGGGGAATCATATATGGGGAAACAGAGGTGGGGAATCAGAGGCGGGGAAACAGAGGCGGGGAATCAGATATGGGGAATCAGAGGTGGGGAATCGAAGGTTGGGAATCAGAGGCAGGGAATCAGAGGCGGGGAAACAGAGGCGGGTAATCAGATATGGGGAATCAGAGGTGGCGAATCAAAGGCGGTGTATCAGAGATGGGGAATCAGAGGCGGGGAATCAGAGTCAGGAAATCAAACACGGGGAATCAGAGGCGGGGAATCAGAGCTGGGGAATCAGAGGCGGGGAATCAGAGTTGGGGAATCAGAGGCGGGGTATCAGAGGCAGGGAATCAGAGGCGGAGAATCAGAGGTTGGGAATCAGAGGCAGGGAATTAGAGGCAGGGAATCAGAGGCAGGGAATCAGAGGCGGGGAATCAGAGGTGGGGAATCAGAGGTTGGGAATCAGAGGAAGGGAATCAGAGGCGGGGAATCAGAGGCGGGGAATCAGAGGCATGGAATCAGATGTGCGGAATCAGAGATGTGGAATCAGAGGCAGGGAATCAGAGGCGGGGAATCAGAGGCGTGGAATCAGAGGCCGGGAATCAGAGGCCGGGAATGAGAGGCCGGGAATCAGAGGCCGGGAATCAGAGGCCGCGAATCAGAGGTGGGGAATCAGAGGCCGGGAATCAGAGATGGGGAATCAGAGGCGGGGAATCAGCGGTGGTGAATCAGATGCGGGGATTCAGAGGTTGTAAATCAGAGATTGGGAATCAGAGGCGGGGAATCAGAGGCGGGGAAACAGAGGTGAGGAATCAGATATGGGGAATCAGAGGTGGGGAATAAGATGCGGAGAATCAGAGGCAGGGAATCAGATGCCGGGAATAAGAGGCCGGGAATCAGAGGTGGGGAATCAGAGTCCAGGAATCAGAGATGGGGATTCAGAGGCGGGGAATGAGATATTGGGAATCAGAGGCGGGGAATCAGAGGCGGGGAAACAAAGGCGGTGAATCAGAGATGGGGAATCAGAGGCGCGGAATCAGAGGCAGGGAATCAAACACGTGGAATCAGAGCTGGGGAATCAGAGTCGGGGAATCAGAGTTGGGGCATCAGAGGTGGGGAATTAGATATGGGGAAACAGAGGTGGGGAATCAGAGGCGGGGAAACAGAGGCGGGGAATCAGATATGGGGAATCAGAGGTGGGGAATCAGAGGCAGGGAATCAGATCTGCGGAATCAGAGGTGGGGAATCAGAGGCGGGGAAACAGAGGTGGGGTGTCAGATATGGGGAATCAGAGGTGGGGAATAAGAGGCGGAGAATCAGAGGCATGGAATCAGATGCCGGGAATAAGAGGTCGGGAAACAGAGGTGGGGAATCAGAGTCCGGGAATCAGAGATGGGGATTCAGAGGCGGGGATTGAGATATTGGGAATCAGATATGGGGAATCAGAGGTGGCGAATCAAAGGCGGTGAATCAGAGATGGGGAATCAGAGGCGGGGAATCAGAGGCAGGGAATCAAACACGGGGAATCAGAGCTGGGGAATCAAAGTCGGGGAATCAGAGTTGGGGCATCAGAGGTGGGGAATTAGATATGGGGAAACAGAGGTGGGGAATCAGAGGCGGGGAAACAGAGGCGGGGAATCAGATATGGGGAATCAGAGGTGGGGAATCAGATATGGGGAATCAGATGTGCGGAATCAGAGATGGGGAATCAGAGGCAGGGAATCAGAATCAGAAGCGGGGAATCAGAGGCCGGGAATCAGAGGCCGGGAATCAGATGCCGGGAATAAGAGGCCGGGTAGCAGAGGTGGGGAATCAGAGTCCGGGAATCAGAGATGGGGATTCAGAGGCGGGGAATGAGATATGGGGAATCAGAGGCGGGGAATCAGAGGCGGGGAAACAGAGGTGGGGAATCAGACATGGGGAATCAGATATGGGGAATCAAAGGCGGTGAATCAGAGATGGGGAATCAGAGGCGGGGAATCAGAGGCGGGGAATCAGAGCTGGGGAATCAGAGGCGGGGAATCAGAGTTGGGGAATCAGAGGCGGGGAATCAGATATGTGGAAACAGAGGTGGGGAATCAGAGGCGGGGAAACAGAGGCGGGGAATCAGATATGGGGAATCAGAGGTGGCGAATCAAAGGCGGTGAATCAGAGATGGGGAATCAGAGGCGGGGAATCAGAGGCAGGGAATCAAACACGGGGAATCAGAGGCGGGGAATCAGAGCTGGGGAATCAGAGGCGGGGAATCAGAGTTGGGGAATCAGAGGCGGGGAATCAGAGGCGGGGAAACAGAGGCGGTGAATCAGATATGGGGAATCAGAGGTGGGGAATCAGAGGTTGGGAATCAGAGGCAGGGAATCAGAGGCGGGGAATCAGAGTCCGGGAATCAGAGATGGGGATTCAGAGGCGGGGAATGAGATATGGGGAATCAGAGGCGGGGAATCAGAGGCGGGGAAACAGAGGTGGGGAATCAGATATGGGGAATCAGATATGGGGAATCAAAGGCGGTGAATCAGAGATGGGGAATAAGAGGCTTGGAATCAGAGGCGGGGAATCAGAGCTGGGGAATCAGAGGCGGGGAATCAGAGTTGGGGAATCAGAGGCGTGGAATCAGATATGGGGAAACAGAGGTGGGGAATCAGAGGCGGGGAAACAGAGGCGGGGAATCAGATATGGGGAATCAGAGGTGGGGAATCAGAGTCCGGGAATCAGAGATGGGGATTCAGAGGCGGGGAATGAGATATGGGGAATCAGAGGCGGGGAATCAGAGGCGGGGAAACAGAGGTGGGGAATCAGATATGGGGAATCTGATATGGGGAATCAAAGGCGGTGAATCAGAGATGGGGAATCAGAGGCGGGGAATCAGAGGCGGGGTATCAGAGCTGGGGAATCAGAGGCGGGGAATCAGAGTTGGGGAATCAGAGGCGGGGAATCAGATATGGGGAAACAGAGGTGGGGAATCAGAGGTGGGGAAACAGAGGCGGGGAATCAGATATGGGGAATCAGAGGTGGGGAATCAGAGGTTGGGAATCAGAGGCAGGGAATCAGAGGCGGGGAAACAGAGGCGGGGAATCTGAGGCGGGGAATCAGAGGCATGGAATAAGATGTGTGGAATCAGAGATGTGGAATCAGAGGCAGGGAATCAGAGGCGGGGAATCAGAGGCGTGGAATCAGAGGCCGGGAATCAGAGGCCGGGAATGAGAGGCCGGGAATCAATGGCCGGGAATCAGAGGCCGGGAATCAGAGGTGGGGAATCAGAGGCCGGGAATCAGAGATGGGGAATCAGAGGCGGGGAATCAGCGGTGGTGAATCAGACGCGGGGATTCAGAGGTTGTAAATCAGAGATGGGGAATCAGAGGCGGGGAATCAGAGGCGGGGAAACAGAGGTGGGGAATCAGATATGGGGAATCAGAGGTGGGGAATAAGATGCGGAGAATCAGAGGCAGGGAATCAGATGCCGGGAATAAGAGGCCGGGAATCAGAGGTGGGGAATCAGAGTCCAGGAATCAGAGATGGGGATTCAGAGGCGGGGAATGAGATATTGGGAATCAGAGGCGGGGAATCAGAGGCGGGGAAACAAAGGCGGTGAATCAGAGATGGGGAATCAGAGGCGCGGAATCAGAGGCAGGGAATCAAACACGTGGAATCAGAGCTGGGGAATCAGAGTCGGGGAATCAGAGTTGGGGCATCAGAGGTGGGGAATTAGATATGGGGAAACAGAGGTGGGGAATCAGAGGCGGGGAAACAGAGGCGGGGAATCAGATATGGGGAATCAGAGGTGGGGAATCAGAGGCAGGGAATCAGATGTGCGGAATCAGAGGTGGGGAATCAGAGGCGGGGAAACAGAGGTGGGGAGTCAGATATGGGGAATCAGAGGTGGGGAATAAGAGGCGGAGAATCAGAGGCAGGGAATCAGATGCCGGGAATAAGAGGTCGGGAAACAGAGGTGGGGAATCTGAGTCCGGGAATCAGAGATGGGGATTCAGAGGCGGGGATTGAGATATTGGGAATCAGATATGGGGAATCAGAGGTGGCGAATCAAAGGCGGTGAATCAGAGATGGGGAATCAAGGCGGGGAATCAGAGGCAGGGAATCAAACACGGGGAATCAGAGCTGGGGAATCAAAGTCGGGGAATCAGAGTTGGGGCATCAGAGGTGGGGAATTAGATATGGGGAAACAGAGGTGGGGAATCAGAGGCGGGGAAACAGAGGTGGGGAATCAGATATGGGGAATCAGAGGTGGGGAATCAGAGGCAGGGGATCAGATGTGCGGAATCAGAGATGGGGAATCAGAGGCAGCGAATCAGAATCAGAAGCGGGGAATCAGAGGCCGGGAATCAGAGGCCGGGAATCAGATGCCGGGAATAAGAGGCCGGGAAGCAGAGGTGGGGAATCAGAGTCCGGGAATCAGAGATGGGGATTCAGAGGCGGGGAATGAGATATGGGGAATCAGAGGCGGGGAATCAGAGGCGGGGAAACAGAGGTGGGGAATCAGACATGGGGAATCAGATATGGGGAATCAAAGGCGGTGAATCAGAGATGGGGAATCAGAGGCTTGGAATCAGAGGCGGGGAATCAGAGCTGGGGAATCAGAGGCGGGGAATCAGAGTTGGGGAATCAGAGTCGGGGAATCAGATATGTGGAAACAGAGGTGGGGAATCAGAGGCGGGGAAACAGAGGCGGGGAATCAGATATGGGGAATAAGAGGTGGCGAATCAAAGGCGGTGAATCAGAGATGGGGAATCAGAGGCGGGGAATCAGAGGCAGGGAATCAAACACGGGGAATCAGAGGCGGGGAATCAGAGCTGGGGAATCAGAGGCGGGGAATCAGATGTGCGGAATCAGAGGCGGGGAATCAGAGGCGGGGAAACAGAATCAGAAGCGGGGAATCAGAGGCCGGGAATCAGAGGCCGGGAATCAGATGCCGGGAATAAGAGGCCGGGTAGCAGAGGCGGGGAATCAGAGTCCGGGAATCAGAGATGGGGATTCAGAGGCGGGGAATGAGATATGGGGAATCAGAGGCGGGGAATCAGAGGCGGGGAAACAGAGGTGGGGAATCAGACATGGGGAATCAGATATGGGGAATCAAAGGCGGTGAATCAGAGATGGGGAATCAGAGGCGGGGAATCAGAGGCGGGGAATCAGAGCTGGGGAATCAGAGGCGGGGAATCAGATATGGGGAAACAGAGGTGGGGAATCAGAGGTGGGGAAACAGAGGCGGGGAATCAGATATGGGGAATCAGAGGTGGGGAATCAGAGTCCGGGAATCAGAGATGGGGATTCAGAGGCGGGGAATGAGATATGGGGAATCAGAGGCGGGGAATCAGAGGCGGGGAAACAGAGGTGGGGAATCAGATATGGGGAATCTGATATGGGGAATCAAAGGCGGTGAATCAGAGATGGGGAATCAGAGGCGGGGAATCAGAGGCGGGGTATCAGAGCTGGAGAATCAGAGGCGGGGAATCAGAGTTGGGGAATCAGAGGCGGGGAATCAGATATGGGGAAACAGAGGTGGGGAATCAGAGGTGGGGAAACAGAGGCGGGGAATCAGATATGGGGAATCAGAGGTGGGGTATCAGAGGTTGGGAATCAGAGGCAGGGAATCAGAGGCGGGGAAACAGAGGCGGGGAATCAGATATGGGGAATCAGAGGTGGCGAATCAAAGGCGGTGAATCAGAGATGGGGAATCAGAGGCGGGGAATCAGAGGCAGGGAATCAAACACGGGGAATCAGAGGCGGGGAATCAGAGCTGGGGAATCAGATATGGGGAATCAGAGTTGGGGAATCAGAGGCGGGGTATCAGATATGGGGAAATAGAGGCGGGGAATCAGATATGGGGAAACAGAGGCTGGGAATCAGAGGGGGAGAAACAGAGGCGGGGAATAAGTTATGGGGAATCAGAGTCCGGGAATCAGAGATGGGGATTCAGAGGCGGGGAATGAGATATGGGGAATCAGAGGCGGGGAATCAGAGGCGGGGAAACAGAGGTGGGGAATCAGATATGGGGAATCTGATATGGGGAATCAAAGGCGGTGAATCAGAGATGGGGAATCAGAGGCGGGGAATCAGAGGCGGGGTATCAGAGCTGGGGAATCAGAGGCGGGGAATCAGAGTTGGGGAATCAGAGGCGGGGAATCAGATATGGGGAAACAGAGGTGGGGAATCAGAGGTGGGGAAACAGAGGCGGGGAATCAGATATGGGGAATCAGAGGTGGGGAATCAGAGGTTGGGAATCAGAGGCAGGGAATCAGAGGCGGGGAAACAGAGGCGGGGAATCAGATATGGGGAATCAGAGGTGGCGAATCAAAGGCGGTGAATCAGAGATGGGGAATCAGAGGCAGGGAATCAGAGGCAGGGAATCAAACACGGGGAATCAGAGGCGGGAATCAGAGCTGGGGAATCAGAGGCGGGGAATCAGAGTTGAGGAATCAGAGGCGGGGAATCAGAGGCGGGGAAACAGAGGCGGGGAATCAGATATGGGGAATCAGAGGTTGGGAATCAGAGGCAGGGAATCAGAGGCGGGGAATCAGAGGCGGGGAATCAGAGGCAGGGAATCAGATGTGCGGAATCAGAGATGGGGAATCAAAGGCGGGGAATCAGAGTTGGGGCATCAGAGGTGGGGAATTAGATATGGTGAAACAGAGGCGGGGAATCAGAGGCGGGGAAACAGAGGCGGGGAATCAGATATGGGGAATCAGAGGTGGGGAATCAGAGGCAGGGAATCAGATGTGCGGAATCAGAGATGGGGAATCAGAGGCAGGGAATCAGAATCAGAAGTGGGGAATCAGAGGCCGGGAATCAGAGGCCGGGAATCAGATGCCGGGAATAAGAGGCCGGGAATCAGCGGTGGGGAATCAGAGTCCGGGAATCAGAGATGGGGATTCAGAGGCGGGGAATGAGATATGGGGAATCAGAGGCGGGGAATCAGAGGCGGGGAAACAGAGGTGGGGAATCAGATATAGGGAATCAGAGGTGGCGAATCAAAGGCGGTGAATCAGAGATGGGGAATCAGAGGCGGGGAATCAGAGGCGGGGAATCAGAGGTGGGGAATCAGAGGTTGGGAATCAGAGGCAGGGAATCAGAGGCGGGGAATCTGAGGCGGGGAATCAGAGGCATGGAATCAGATGTGCGGAATCAGAGATGTGGAATCAGAGGCAGGGAATCAGAGGCGGGGAATCAGAGGCGTGGAATCAGAGGCCGGGAATCAGAGGCCGGGAATCAGAGGCCGGGAATGAGAGGCCGGGAATCAATGGCCGGGAATCAGAGGCCGGGAATCAGAGGTGGGGAATCAGAGGCCGGGAATCAGAGATGGGGAATCAGAGGCGGGGAATCAGCGGTGGTGAATCAGATGCGGGGATTCAGAGGTTGTAAATCAGAGATGGGGAATCAGAGGCGGGGAATCAGAGGCGGGGAAACAGAGGTGGGGAATCAGATATGGGGAATCAGAGGTGGGGAATAAGATGCGGAGAATCAGAGGCAGGGAATCAGATGCCGGGAATAAGAGGCCGGGAATCAGAGGTGGGGAATCAGAGGCCGGGAATCAGAGGTGGGGAATCAGAGTCCAGGAATCAGAGATGGGGATTCAGAGGCGGGGAATGAGATATTGGGAATCAGAGGCGGGGAATCAGAGGCGGGGAAACAAAGGCGGTGAATCAGAGATGGGGAATCAGAGGCGCGGAATCAGAGGCAGGGAATCAAACACGTGGAATCAGAGTCGGGGAATCAGAGTTGGGGCATCAGAGGTGGGGAATTAGATATGGGGAAACAGAGCTGGGGAATCAGAGGCGGGGAAACAGAGGCGGGGAATCAGATATGGGGAATCAGAGGTGGGGAATCAGATGTGCGGAATCAGAGGTGGGGAATCAGAGGCGGGGAAACAGAGGTGGGGAGTCAGATATGGGGAATCAGAGGTGGGGAATAAGAGGCGGAGAATCAGAGGCAGGGAATCAGATGCCGGGAATAAGAGGTCGGGAAACAGAGGTGGGGAATCAGAGTCCGGGAATCAGAGATGGGGATTCAGAGGCGGGGATTGAGATATTGGGAATCAGATATGGGGAATCAGAGGTGGCGAATCAAAGGCGGTGAATCAGAGATGGGGAATCAAGGCGGGGAATCAGAGGCAGGGAATCAAACACGGGGAATCAGAGCTGGGGAATCAAAGTCGGGGAATCAGAGTTGGGGCATCAGAGGTGGGGAATTAGATATGGGGAAACAGAGGTGGGGAATCAGAGGCGGGGAAACAGAGGTGGGGAATCAGATATGGGGAATCAGAGGTGGGGAATCAGAGGCAGGGAATCAGATGTGCGGAATCAGAGATGGGGAATCAGAGGCAGCGAATCAGAATCAGAAGCGGGGAATCAGAGGCCGGGAATCAGAGGCCGGGAATCAGATGCCGGGAATAAGAGGCCGGGAAGCAGAGGTGGGGAATCAGAGTCCGGGAATCAGAGATGGGGATTCAGAGGCGGGGAATGAGATATGGGGAATCAGAGGCGGGGAATCAGAGGCGGGGAAACAGAGGTGGGGAATCAGAGGCGGGGAATCAGAGGCGGGGAAACAGAGGCGGTAAATCAGAGATGGGGAATCAGAGGTGGGGAATCAGAGGTTGGGAATCAGAGGCAGGGAATCAGAGGCGGGGAATCAGAGTCCGGGAATCAGAGATGGGGATTCAGAGGCGGGGAATGAGATATGGGGAATCAGAGGCGGGGAATCAGAGGCGGGGAAACAGAGGTGGGGAATCAGATATGGGGAATCAGATATGGGGAATCAAAGGCGGTGAATCAGAGATGGGGAATCAGAGGCTTGGAATCAGAGGCGGGGAATCAGAGCTGGGGAATCAGAGGCGGGGAATCAGAGTTGGGGAATCAGAGGCGGGGAATCAGATATGGGGAAACAGAGGTGGGGAATCAGAGGTGGGGAAACAGAGGCGGGGAATCAGATATGGGGAATCAGTGGTGGGGAATCAGAGTCCGGGAATCAGAGATGGGGATTCAGAGGCGGGGAATGAGATATGGGGAATCAGAGGCGGGGAATCAGAGGCGGGGAAACAGAGGTGGGGAATCAGATATGGGGAATCTGATATGGGGAATCAAAGGCGGTGAATCAGAGATGGGGAATCATTGGCGGGGAATCAGAGGCGGGGTATCAGAGCTGGAGAATCAGAGGCGGGGAATCAGAGTTGGGGAATCAGAGGCGGGGAATCAGATATGGGGAAACAGAGGTGGGGAATTAGAGGTGGGGAAACAGAGGCGGGGAATCAGATATGGGGAATCAGAGGTGGGTTATCAGAGGTTGGGAATCAGAGGCAGGGAATCAGAGGCGGGGAAACAGAGGCGGGGAATCAGATATGGGGAATCAGAGGTGGCGAATCAAAGGCGGTGAATCAGAGATGGGGAATCAGAGGCGGGGAATCAGAGGCAGGGAATCAAACACGGGGAATCAGAGGCGGGGAATCAGAGCTGGGGAATCAGATATGGGGAATCAGAGTTGGGGAATCAGAGGCGGGGTATCAGATATGGGGAAATAGAGGCGGGGAATCAGATATGGGGAAACAGAGGCTGGGAATCAGAGGGGGAGAAACAGAGGCGGGGAATAAGTTATGGGGAATCAGAGTCCGGGAATCAGAGATGGGGATTCAGAGGCGGGGAATGAGATATGGGGAATCAGAGGCGGGGAATCAGAGGCGGGGAAACAGAGGTGGGGAATCAGATATGGGGAATCTGATATGGGGAATCAAAGGCGGTGAATCAGAGATGGGGAATCAGAGGCGGGGAATCAGAGGCGGGGTATCAGAGCTGGGGAATCAGAGGCGGGGAATCAGAGTTGGGGAATCAGAGGCGGGGAATCAGATATGGGGAATCAGATGTGCGGAATCAGAGATGGGGAATCAAAGGCGGGGAATCAGAGTTGGGGCATCAGAGCTGGGGAATCAGAGGCAGGGAATCAGAATCAGAAGCGGGGAATCAGAGGCTGGGAATCAGAGGCCGGGAATCAGATGCCGGTAATAAGAGGACGGGAATCAGCGGTGGGGAATCAGAGTCCGGGAATCAGAGATGGGGATTCAGAGGCGGGGAATGAGATATGGGGAATCAGAGGCGGGGAATCAGAGGCGGGGAAACAGAGGTGGGGAATCAGATATAGGGAATCAGAGGTGGCGAATCAAAGGCGGTGAATCAGTGATGGGCAATCAGAGGCGGGGAATCAGAGGCAGGGAATCAAACACGGGGAATCAGAGGCGGGGAATCAGAGCTGGGGAATCAGAGGCGGGGAATCAGAGTTGGGGAATCAGCGGCGGGGAATCAGATATGGGGAATCAGAGGCGGGGAATCAGAGGCAGGGAAACAGATGCGGGGAATCAGATATGGGGAATCAGAGGTGGGGAATCAGGGGCAGGGAATCAGTGGCAGGGAATCAGAGGCGGGGAATCAGAGGCGGGGATTCAGAGGTAGGGAATCAGACACGGGGAATTAGAGGTGGGGAATCAGAGATGGGGAATCAGAGGCGGGGAATCAGAGGCAGGGAATCGGACGCCGGGAATCAGAGGCGGGGAATCAGAGCTGGGGAATCAGAGGCGGGGAATCAGAGTTGGGGAATCAGAGGCGGGGTATCAGATATGGGGAAATAGAGGCGGGGAATCAGATATGGGGAATCAGAGGCTGGGAATCAGAGGGGGAGAAACAGAGGCGGGGAATAAGTTATGGGGAATCGGAGGCGGGGAATCAGAGGCGGGGAATCAGAGGCGGGGAAACAGAGGCGGTGAATCAGATATGGGGAATCAGAGGTGGGGAATCAGAGGTTGGGAATCAGAGGCAGGGAATCAGAGGCGGGGAATCAGAGTCCGGGAATCAGAGATGGGGATTCAGAGGTGGGGAATGAGATATGGGGAATCAGAGGCGGGGAATCAGAGGCGGGGAAACAGAGGTGGGGACTCAGATATGGGGAATCAGATATGGGGAATCAAAGGCGGTGAATCAGAGATGGGGAATCAGAGGTGGGGAATCAGAGGCTGGGAATCAGAGCTGGGGAATCAGAGGCGGGGAATCAGAGTTGGGGAATCAGAGGCGGGGAATCAGATATGGGGAAACAGAGGTGGGGAATCAGAGGCGGGGAAACAGAGGCGGGGAATCAGATATGGGTAATCAGAGGTGGGGAATCAGAGTCCGGGAATCAGAGATGGGGATTCAGAGGCGGGGATTCAGAGGCGGGGAATGAGATATGGGGAATCAGAGGCGGGGAATCAGAGGCGGGGAAACAGAGGTGGGGAATCAGATATGGGGAATCAGACATGGGGAATCAAAGGCGGAGAATCAGAGATGGGGAATCAGAGGCGGGGAATCAGAGGCGGGGTATCAGAGCTGGGGAATCAGAGGCGGGGAATCAGAGTTGGGGAATCAGAGGCGGGGAATCAGATATGGGGAAACAGAGGTGGGGAATCAGAGGTGGGGAAACAGAGGCGGGGAATCAGATATGGGGAATCAGAGGTGGGGAATCAGAGGTTAGGAATCAGAGGCAGGGAATCAGAGGCGGGGAAACAGAGGCGGGGAATCAGATATGGGGAATCAGAGGTGGCGAATCAAAGGCGGTGAATCAGAGATGGGGAATCAGAGGCGGGGAATCAGAGGCAGGGAATCAAACACGGGGAATCAGAGGCGGGGAATCAGAGCTGGGGAATCAGAGGCGGGGAATCAGAGTTGGGGAATCAGAGGTGGGGAATCTGAGGCGGGGAAACAGAGGCGGGGAATCAGATATGGGGAATCAGAGGTGGGGAATCAGAGGTTGGGAATCAGAGGCAGGGAATCAGAGGCGGGGAATCAGAGGCGGGGAATCAGAGGCAGGGAAACAGAGGTGGGGAATCAGATATGGGGAATCAAATATGGGGAATCAAAGGTGGTGAATCAGAGATGGGGAATCAGAGGCGGGGAATCAGAGGCCGGGAATCAGAAGCCAGGAATCAGAGGCCGGGAATCAGAGGTGGGGAATCAGAGGCGGGGAAACAGAGGTGGGGAATCAGATATGGGGAATCAGATATGGGGAATCAAAGGTGGTGAATCAGAGATGGGGAATCAGAGGCGGGGAATCAGAGGCGGGGTATCAGAGCTGGGGAATCAGAGGCGGGGAATCAGAGTTGGGGAATCAGAGGCGGGGAATCAGATATGGGGAAACAGAGGTGGGGAATCAGAGGTGGGGAAACAGAGGCGGGGAATCAGATATGGGGAATCAGAGGTGGGGAATCAGAGGTTAGGAATCAGAGGCAGGGAATCAGAGGCGGGGAAACAGAGGCGGGGAATCAGATATGGGGAATCAGAGGTGGCGAATCAAAGGCGGTGAAACAGAGATGGGGAATCAGAGGCGGGGAATCAGAGGCAGGGAATCAAACACGGGGAATCAGAGGCGGGGAATCAGAGCTGGGGAATCAGAGGCGGGGAATCAGAGTTGGGGAATCAGAGGCGGGGAATCAGAGGCGGGGAAACAGAGGCGGGGAATCAGATATGGGGAATCAGAGGTGGGGAATCAGAGGTTGGGAATCAGAGGCAGGGAATCAGAGGCGGGGATTCAGAGGCGGGGAATCAGAGGCAGGGAATCAGATGTGCGGAATCAGAGATGGGGAATCAAAGGCGGGGAATCAGAGTTGGGGCATCAGAGCTGGGGAATCAGAGGCAGGGAATCAGAATCAGAAGCGGGGAATCAGAGGGCGGGAATCAGAGGCCGGGAATCAGATGCCGGGAATAAGAGGCCGGGAATCAGCGGTGGGGAATCAGAGTCCGGGAATCAGAGATGGGGATTCAGAGGCGGGGATTGAGATATGGGGAATCAGAGACGGGGAATCAGAGGCGGGGAAACAGAGCTGGGGAATCAGAGGCGGGGAATCAGAGTTGGGGAATCAGAGGCGGGGAATCAGAGGCGGGGAAACAGAGGCGGTGAATCAGATATGGGGAATCAGAGGTGGGGAATCAGAGGTTGGGAATCAGAGGCAGGGAATCAGAGGCGGGGAATCAGAGTCCGGGAATCAGAGATGGGGATTCAGAGGTGGGGAATGAGATATGGGGAATCAGAGGCGGGGAATCAGAGGCGGGGAAACAGAGGTGGGGACTCAGATATGGGGAATCAGATATGGGGAATCAAAGGCGGTGAATCAGAGATGGGGAATCAGAGGCGGGGAATCAGAGACGGGGAATCAGAGCTGGGGAATCAGAGGCGGGGAATCAGAGTTGGGGAATCAGAGGCGGGGAATCAGATATGGGGAAACAGAGGTGGGGAATCTGAGGCGGGGAAACAGAGGCGGGGAATCAGATATGGGGAATCAGAGGTGGGGAATCAGAGTCCGGGAATCAGAGATGGGGATTCAGAGGCGGGGAATGAGATATGGGGAATCAGAGGCGGGGAATCAGAGGCGGGGAAACAGAGGTGGGGAATCAGATATGGGGAATCAGATATGGGGAATCAAAGGCGGTGAATCAGAGATGGGGAATCAGAGGCGGGGAATCAGAGGCGGGGTATCAGAGCTGGGGAATCAGAGGCAGGGAATCGGACGCCGGGAATCAGAGGCGGGGAATCAGAGGCAGGGAATCAGATGTGCGGAATCAGAGATGGGGAATCAAAGGCGGGGAATCAGAGTTGGGGCATCAGAGCTGGGGAATCAGAGGCAGGGAATCAGAATCAGAAGCGGGGAATCAGAGGCTGGGAATCAGAGGCCGGGAATCAGATGCCGGTAATAAGAGGACGGGAATCAGCGGTGGGGAATCAGAGTCCGGGAATCAGAGATGGGGATTCAGAGGCGGGGAATGAGATATGGGGAATCAGAGGCGGGGAATCAGAGGCGGGGAAACAGAGGTGGGGAATCAGATATAGGGAATCAGAGGTGGCGAATCAAAGGCGGTGAATCAGTGATGGGCAATCAGAGGCGGGGAATCAGAGGCAGGGAATCAAACACGGGGAATCAGAGATGGGGAATCAGAGCTGGGGAATCAGAGGCGGGGAATCAGAGTTGGGGAATCAGAGGCGGGGAATCAGATATGGGGAATCAGAGGCGGGGAATCAGAGGCGGGGAATCAGGGGCAGGGAATCAGTGGCAGGGAATCAGAGGCGGGGAATCAGAGGCGGGGATTCAGAGGTAGGGAATCAGACACGGGGAATTAGAGGTGGGGAATCAGAGATGGGGAATCAGAGGCGGGGAATCAGAGGCAGGGAATCGGACGCCGGGAATCGGAGGCGGGGAATCAGAGCTGGGGAATCAGAGGCGGGGAATCAGAGTTGGGGAATCAGAGGCGGGGTATCAGATATGGGGAAATAGAGGCGGGGAATCAGATATGGGGAATCAGAGGCTGGGAATCAGAGGGGGAGAAACAGAGGCGGGGAATAAGTTATGGGGAATCAGAGGTGGGGACTCAGGGGTGGGGAATCAGTGGCAGGGAATCAGAGGCGGGGAATCAGAGGTGGGGAATCAGAGGCGGGGAAACAGAGGTGGGGAATCAGATATGGGGAATCAGAGGTGGCGA
Organism: Narcine bancroftii; assembly: GCF_036971445.1. Lineage (NCBI taxonomy): Eukaryota > Metazoa > Chordata > Chondrichthyes > Torpediniformes > Narcinidae > Narcine > Narcine bancroftii. The sequence continues at coordinate 274,029,656 of NC_091470.1, forward strand.
ATCAAAGGCGGTAAATCAGAGATGGGGAATCAGAGGCGGGGAATCAGAGCTGGGGAATCAGAGGCGGGGAATCAGAGTTGGGGAATCAGAGTCGGGGAATCAGATATGGGGAAACAGAGGTGGGGAATCAGAGGCGGGGAAACAGAGGCGGGGAATCAGATATGGGGAATCAGAGGTGGGGAATCAGAGGTTGGGAATCAGAGGCAGGGAATCAGAGGCGGGGAAACAGAGGCGGGGAATCAGATATGGGGAATCAGAGGTGGCGAATCAAAGGCGGTGAATCAGAGATGGGGAATCAGAGGCGGTGAATCAGAGGCAGGGAATCAAACACGGGGAATCAGAGGCGGGAAATCAGACCTGGGGAATCAGAGGCGGGGAATCAGAGTTGGGGAATCAGAGGCGGGGAATCAGAGGCGGGGAAACAGAGGCGGGGAATCAGATATGGGGAATCAGAGGTGGGGAATCAGAGGTTGGGAATCAGAGGCAGGGAATCAGAGGCGGGGAATCAGAGGCGGGGAATCAGAGGCATGGAATCAGATGTGCGGAATCAGAGATGGGGAATCAGAGGCAGGGAATCAGAGGCGGGTAATCAGAGGCGTGGAATCAGAGGCCGGGAATCAGAGGCCGGGAATCAGAGGCCGGGAATCAGAGGCCGGGAATCAGAGGCCGGGAATCAGAGGTGGGGAATCAGAGGCCGGGAATCAGAGGTTGGGAATCAGAGGCAGGGAATCAGAAGCAGGAAATCAGAGGCAGGGAATCAGAGGCGGGGAATCAGAGGCGGAGAATCAGAGGCCGGGAATCAGAGGCGTGGAATCAGAGTTGGGGCATCAGAGGTGGGGAATCAGAGATGGGGAATCAGAGGCGGGGAATCAGCGGTGGTGAATCAGACGCGGGGATTCAGAGGTTGTAAATCAGAGATGGGGAATCAGAGACGGGGAATCAGAGGCGGGGAAACAGAGGTGGGGAGTCAGATATGGGGAATCAGAGGTGGGGAATAAGAGGCGGAGAATCAGAGGCAGGGAATCAGAGGCGGGGATTCAGAGGCCGGGAATCAGAAGCCAGGAATCAGAGGCCGGGAATCAGAGATGGGGATTCAGAGGCGGGGAATGAGATATTGGGAATCAGAGCGGGGAATCAGAGGCGGGGAAACAGAGGTGGGGAATCAGATTTGGGGAATCAGAGGTGGCGAATCAAAGGCGGTGAATCAGAGATGGGGAATCAGAGGCAGGGAATCAGAGGCAGGGAATCAAACACGGGGAATCAGAGGCGGGGAATCAGAGCTGGGGAATCAGAGGCGGGGAATCAGAGTTGGGGAATCAGAGGCGGGGAATCAGATATGGTGAAACAGAGGTGGGGAATCAGAGGCGGGGAAACAGAGGCGGGGAATCAGATATGGGGAATCAGAGGTGGGGAATCAAAGGTTGGGAATCAGAGGCAGGGAATCAGAGGCGGGGAAACAGAGGCGGGTAATCAGATATGGGGAATCAGAGGTGGCGAATCAAAGGCGGTGTATCAGAGATGGGGAATCAGAGGCGGGGAATCGGAGTCAGGAAATCAAACACGGGGAATCAGAGGCGGGGAATCAGAGCTGGGGAATCAGAGGCGGGGAATCAGAGTTGGGGAATCAGAGGCGGGGTATCAGAGGCAGGGAATCAGAGGCGGAGAATCAGAGGTTGGGAATCAGAGGCAGGGAATTAGAGGCAGGGAATCAGAGGCAGGGAATCAGAGGCGGGGAATCAGAGGTGGGGAATCAGAGGTTGGGAATCAGAGGAAGGGAATCAGAGGCGGGGAATCAGAGGCGGGGAATCAGAGGCATGGAATCAGATGTGCGGAATCAGAGATGTGGAATCAGAGGCAGGGAATCAGAGGCGGGGAATCAGAGGCGTGGAATCAGAGGCCGGGAATCAGAGGCCGGGAATGAGAGGCCGGGAATCAGAGGCCGGGAATCAGAGGCCGCGAATCAGAGGTGGGGAATCAGAGGCCGGGAATCAGAGATGGGGAATCAGAGGCGGGGAATCAGCGGTGGTGAATCAGATGCGGGGATTCAGAGGTTGTAAATCAGAGATGGGGAATCAGAGGCGGGGAATCAGAGGCGGGGAAACAGAGGTGAGGAATCAGATATGGGGAATCAGAGGTGGGGAATAAGATGCGGAGAATCAGAGGCAGGGAATCAGATGCCGGGAATAAGAGGCCGGGAATCAGAGGTGGGGAATCAGAGTCCAGGAATCAGAGATGGGGATTCAGAGGCGGGGAATGAGATATTGGGAATCAGAGGCGGGGAATCAGAGGCGGGGAAACAAAGGCGGTGAATCAGAGATGGGGAATCAGAGGCGCGGAATCAGAGGCAGGGAATCAAACACGTGGAATCAGAGCTGGGGAATCAGAGTCGGGGAATCAGAGTTGGGGCATCAGAGGTGGGGAATTAGATATGGGGAAACAGAGGTGGGGAATCAGAGGCGGGGAAACAGAGGCGGGGAATCAGATATGGGGAATCAGAGGTGGGGAATCAGAGGCAGGGAATCAGATCTGCGGAATCAGAGGTGGGGAATCAGAGGCGGGGAAACAGAGGTGGGGTGTCAGATATGGGGAATCAGAGGTGGGGAATAAGAGGCGGAGAATCAGAGGCAGGGAATCAGATGCCGGGAATAAGAGGTCGGGAAACAGAGGTGGGGAATCAGAGTCCGGGAATCAGAGATGGGGATTCAGAGGCGGGGATTGAGATATTGGGAATCAGATATGGGGAATCAGAGGTGGCGAATCAAAGGCGGTGAATCAGAGATGGGGAATCAGAGGCGGGGAATCAGAGGCAGGGAATCAAACACGGGGAATCAGAGCTGGGGAATCAAAGTCGGGGAATCAGAGTTGGGGCATCAGAGGTGGGGAATTAGATATGGGGAAACAGAGGTGGGGAATCAGAGGCGGGGAAACAGAGGCGGGGAATCAGATATGGGGAATCAGAGGTGGGGAATCAGATATGGGGAATCAGATGTGCGGAATCAGAGATGGGGAATCAGAGGCAGGGAATCAGAATCAGAAGCGGGGAATCAGAGGCCGGGAATCAGAGGCCGGGAATCAGATGCCGGGAATAAGAGGCCGGGTAGCAGAGGTGGGGAATCAGAGTCCGGGAATCAGAGATGGGGATTCAGAGGCGGGGAATGAGATATGGGGAATCAGAGGCGGGGAATCAGAGGCGGGGAAACAGAGGTGGGGAATCAGACATGGGGAATCAGATATGGGGAATCAAAGGCGGTGAATCAGAGATGGGGAATCAGAGGCGGGGAATCAGAGGCGGGGAATCAGAGCTGGGGAATCAGAGGCGGGGAATCAGAGTTGGGGAATCAGAGGCGGGGAATCAGATATGTGGAAACAGAGGTGGGGAATCAGAGGCGGGGAAACAGAGGCGGGGAATCAGATATGGGGAATCAGAGGTGGCGAATCAAAGGCGGTGAATCAGAGATGGGGAATCAGAGGCGGGGAATCAGAGGCAGGGAATCAAACACGGGGAATCAGAGGCGGGGAATCAGAGCTGGGGAATCAGAGGCGGGGAATCAGAGTTGGGGAATCAGAGGCGGGGAATCAGAGGCGGGGAAACAGAGGCGGTGAATCAGATATGGGGAATCAGAGGTGGGGAATCAGAGGTTGGGAATCAGAGGCAGGGAATCAGAGGCGGGGAATCAGAGTCCGGGAATCAGAGATGGGGATTCAGAGGCGGGGAATGAGATATGGGGAATCAGAGGCGGGGAATCAGAGGCGGGGAAACAGAGGTGGGGAATCAGATATGGGGAATCAGATATGGGGAATCAAAGGCGGTGAATCAGAGATGGGGAATAAGAGGCTTGGAATCAGAGGCGGGGAATCAGAGCTGGGGAATCAGAGGCGGGGAATCAGAGTTGGGGAATCAGAGGCGTGGAATCAGATATGGGGAAACAGAGGTGGGGAATCAGAGGCGGGGAAACAGAGGCGGGGAATCAGATATGGGGAATCAGAGGTGGGGAATCAGAGTCCGGGAATCAGAGATGGGGATTCAGAGGCGGGGAATGAGATATGGGGAATCAGAGGCGGGGAATCAGAGGCGGGGAAACAGAGGTGGGGAATCAGATATGGGGAATCTGATATGGGGAATCAAAGGCGGTGAATCAGAGATGGGGAATCAGAGGCGGGGAATCAGAGGCGGGGTATCAGAGCTGGGGAATCAGAGGCGGGGAATCAGAGTTGGGGAATCAGAGGCGGGGAATCAGATATGGGGAAACAGAGGTGGGGAATCAGAGGTGGGGAAACAGAGGCGGGGAATCAGATATGGGGAATCAGAGGTGGGGAATCAGAGGTTGGGAATCAGAGGCAGGGAATCAGAGGCGGGGAAACAGAGGCGGGGAATCTGAGGCGGGGAATCAGAGGCATGGAATAAGATGTGTGGAATCAGAGATGTGGAATCAGAGGCAGGGAATCAGAGGCGGGGAATCAGAGGCGTGGAATCAGAGGCCGGGAATCAGAGGCCGGGAATGAGAGGCCGGGAATCAATGGCCGGGAATCAGAGGCCGGGAATCAGAGGTGGGGAATCAGAGGCCGGGAATCAGAGATGGGGAATCAGAGGCGGGGAATCAGCGGTGGTGAATCAGACGCGGGGATTCAGAGGTTGTAAATCAGAGATGGGGAAACAGAGGCGGGGAATCAGAGGCGGGGAAACAGAGGTGGGGAATCAGATATGGGGAATCAGAGGTGGGGAATAAGATGCGGAGAATCAGAGGCAGGGAATCAGATGCCGGGAATAAGAGGCCGGGAATCAGAGGTGGGGAATCAGAGTCCAGGAGTCAGAGATGGGGATTCAGAGGCGGGGAATGAGATATTGGGAATCAGTGGCCGGGAATCAGAGGTGGGGAATCAGAGTCCAGGAATCAGAGATGGGGATTCAGAGGCGGGGAATGAGATATTGGGAATGAGAGGCGGGGAATCAGAGGCGGGGAAACAAAGGCGGTGAATCAGAGATGGGGAATCAGAGGCGCGGAATCAGAGGCAGGGAATCAAACACGTGGAATCAGAGCTGGGGAATCAGAGTCGGGGAATCAGAGTTGGGGCATCAGAGGTGGGGAATTAGATATGGGGAAACAGAGGTGGGGAATCAGAGGCGGGGAAACAGAGGCGGGGAATCAGATATGGGGAATCAGAGGTGGGGAATCAGAGGCAGGGAATCAGATGTGCGGAATCAGAGGTGGGGAATCAGAGGCGGGGAAACAGAGGTGGGGAGTCAGATATGGGGAATCAGAGGTGGGGAATAAGAGGCGGAGAATCAGAGGCAGGGAATCAGATGCCGGGAATAAGAGGTCGGGAAACAGAGGTGGGGAATCTGAGTCCGGGAATCAGAGATGGGGATTCAGAGGCGGGGATTGAGATATTGGGAATCAGATATGGGGAATCAGAGGTGGCGAATCAAAGGCGGTGAATCAGAGATGGGGAATCAAGGCGGGGAATCAGAGGCAGGGAATCAAACACGGGGAATCAGAGCTGGGGAATCAAAGTCGGGGAATCAGAGTTGGGGCATCAGAGGTGGGGAATTAGATATGGGGAAACAGAGGTGGGGAATCAGAGGCGGGGAAACAGAGGTGGGGAATCAGATATGGGGAATCAGAGGTGGGGAATCAGAGGCAGGGAATCAGATGTGCGGAATCAGAGATGGGGAATCAGAGGCAGCGAATCAGAATCAGAAGCGGGGAATCAGAGGCCGGGAATCAGAGGCCGGGAATCAGATGCCGGGAATAAGAGGCCGGGAAGCAGAGGTGGGGAATCAGAGTCCGGGAATCAGAGATGGGGATTCAGAGGCGGGGAATGAGATATGGGGAATCAGAGGCTGGGAATCAGAGGCGGGGAAACAGAGGTGGGGAATCAGACATGGGGAATCAGATATGGGGAATCAAAGGCGGTGAATCAGAGATGGGGAATCAGAGGCTTGGAATCAGAGGCGGGGAATCAGAGCTGGGGAATCAGAGGCGGGGAATCAGAGTTGGGGAATCAGAGTCGGGGAATCAGATATGTGGAAACAGAGGTGGGGAATCAGAGGCGGGGAAACAGAGGCGGGGAATCAGATATGGGGAATCAGAGGTGGAAAATCAAATGCGGTGAATCAGAGATGGGGAATCAGAGGCGGGGAATCAGAGGCAGGGAATCAAACACGGGGAATCAGAGGCGGGGAATCAGAGCTGGGGAATCAGAGGCGGGGAATCAGAGTTGGGGAATCAGAGGCGGGGAATCAGAGGCGGGGAAACAGAGGCGGTGAATCAGATATGGGGAATCAGAGGTGGGGAATCAGAGGTTGGGAATCAGAGGCAGGGAATAAGAGGCGGGGAATCAGAGTCCGGGAATCAGAGATGGGGATTCAGAGGCGGGGAATGAGATATGGGGAATCAGAGGCGGGGAATCAGAGGCGGGGAAACAGAGGTGGGGAATCAGATATGGGGAATCAGATATGGGGAATCAAAGGCGGTGAATCAGAGATGGGGAATCAGAGGCTTGGAATCAGAGGCGGGGAATCAGAGCTGGGGAATCAGAGGCGGGGAATCAGAGTTGGGGAATCAGAGGCGGGGAATCAGATATGGGGAAACAGAGGTGGGGAATCAGAGGTGGGGAAACAGAGGCGGGGAATCAGATATGGGGAATCAGAGGTGGGGAATCAGAGTCCGGGAATCAGAGATGGGGATTCAGAGGCGGGGAATGAGAAATGGGGAATCAGAGGCGGGGAATCAAAGGCGGGGAAACAGAGGTGGGGAATCAGATATGGGGAATCTGATATGGGGAATCAAAGGCGGTGAATCAGAGATGGGGAATCAGAGGCGGGGAATCAGAGGCGGGGTATCAGAGCTGGAGAATCAGAGGCGGGGAATCAGAGTTGGGGAATCAGAGGCGGGTAATCAGATATGGGGAAACAGAGGTGGGGAATCAGAGGTGGGGAAACAGAGGCGGGGAATCAGATATGGGGAATCAGAGGTGGGGTATCAGAGGTTGGGAATCAGAGGCAGGGAATCAGAGGCGGGGAAACAGAGGCGGGGAATCAGATATGGGGAATCAGAGGTGGCGAATCAAAGGCGGTGAATCAGAGATGGGGAATCAGAGGCGGGGAATCAGAGGCAGGGAATCAAACACGGGGAATCAGAGGCGGGGAATCAGAGCTGGGGAATCAGATATGGGGAATCAGAGTTGGGGAATCAGAGGCGGGGTATCAGATATGGGGAAATAGAGGCGGGGAATCAGATATGGGGAAACAGAGGCTGGGAATCAGAGGGGGAGAAACAGAGGCGGGGAATAAGTTATGGGGAATCAGAGTCCGGGAATCAGAGATGGGGATTCAGAGGCGGGGAATGAGATATGGGGAATCAGAGGCGGGGAATCAGAGGCGGGGAAACAGAGGTGGGGAATCAGATATGGGGAATCTGATATGGGGAATCAAAGGCGGTGAATCAGAGATGGGGAATCAGAGGCGGGGAATCAGAGGCGGGGTATCAGAGCTGGGGAATCAGAGGCGGGGAATCAGAGTTGGGGAATCAGAGGCGGGGAATCAGATATGGGGAAACAGATGTGGGGAATCAGAGGTGGGGAAACAGAGGCGGGGAATCAGATATGGGGAATCAGAGGTGGGGAATCAGAGGTTGGGAATCAGAGGCAGGGAATCAGAGGCGGGGAAACAGAGGCGGGGAATCAGATATGGGGAATCAGAGGTGGCGAATCAAAGGCGGTGAATCAGAGATGGGGAATCAGAGGCAGGGAATCAGAGGCAGGGAATCAAACACGGGGAATCAGAGGCGGGAATCAGAGCTGGGGAATCAGAGGCGGGGAATCAGAGTTGAGGAATCAGAGGCGGGGAATCAGAGGCGGGGAAACAGAGGCGGGGAATCAGATATGGGGAATCAGAGTTTGGGAATCAGAGGCAGGGAATCAGAGGCGGGGAATCAGAGGCGGGGAATCAGAGGCAGGGAATCAGATGTGCGGAATCAGAGATGGGGAATCAAAGGCGGGGAATCACAGTTGGGGCATCAGAGGTGGGGAATTAGATATGGTGAAACAGAGGCGGGGAATCAGAGGCGGGGAAACAGAGGCGGGGAATCAGATATGGGGAATCAGAGGTGGGGAATCAGAGGCAGGGAATCAGATGTGCGGAATCAGAGATGGGGAATCAGAGGCATGGAATCAGAATCAGAAGTGGGGAATCAGAGGCCGGGAATCAGAGGCCGGGAATCAGATGCCGGGAATAAGAGGCCGGGAATCAGCGGTGGGGAATCAGAGTCCGGGAATCAGAGATGGGGATTCAGAGGCGGGGAATGAGATATGGGGAATCAGAGGCGGGGAATCAGAGGCGGGGAAACAGAGGTGGGGAATCAGATATAGGGAATCAGAGGTGGCGAATCAAAGGCGGTGAATCAGAGATGGGGAATCAGAGGCGGGGAATCAGAGGCGGGGAATCAGAGGTGGGGAATCAGAGGTTGGGAATCAGAGGCAGGGAATCAGAGGCGGGGAATCTGAGGCGGGGAATCAGAGGCATGGAATCAGATGTGCGGAATCAGAGATGTGGAATCAGAGGCAGGGAATCAGAGGCGGGGAATCAGAGGCGTGGAATCAGAGGCCGGGAATCAGAGGCCGGGAATCAGAGGCCGGGAATGAGAGGCCGGGAATCAATGGCCGGGAATCAGAGGCCGGGAATCAGAGGTGGGGAATCAGAGGCCGGGAATCAGAGATGGGGAATCAGAGGCGGGGAATCAGCGGTGGTGAATCAGATGCGGGGATTCAGAGGTTGTAAATCAGAGATGGGGAATCAGAGGCGGGGAATCAGAGGCGGGGAAACAGAGGTGGGGAATCAGATATGGGGAATCAGAGGTGGGGAATAAGATGCGGAGAATCAGAGGCAGGGAATCAGATGCCGGGAATAAGAGGCCGGGAATCAGAGGTGGGGAATCAGAGGCCGGGAATCAGAGGTGGGGAATCAGAGTCCAGGAATCAGAGATGGGGATTCAGAGGCGGGGAATGAGATATTGGGAATCAGAGGCGGGGAATCAGAGGCGGGGAAACAAAGGCGGTGAATCAGAGATGGGGAATCAGAGGCGCGGAATCAGAGGCAGGGAATCAAACACGTGGAATCAGAGCTGGGGAATCAGAGTCGGGGAATCAGAGTTGGGGCATCAGAGGTGGGGAATTAGATATGGGGAAACAGAGCTGGGGAATCAGAGGCGGGGAAACAGAGGCGGGGAATCAGATATGGGGAATCAGAGGTGGGGAATCAGAGGTGGGGAATCAGAGGCAGGGAATCAGATGTGCGGAATCAGAGGTGGGGAATCAGAGGCGGGGAAACAGAGGTGGGGAGTCAGATATGGGGAATCAGAGGTGGGGAATAAGAGGCGGAGAATCAGAGGCAGGGAATCAGATGCCGGGAATAAGAGGTCGGGAAACAGAGGTGGGGAATCAGAGTCCGGGAATCAGAGATGGGGATTCAGAGGCGGGGATTGAGATATTGGGAATCAGATATGGGGAATCAGAGGTGGCGAATCAAAGGCGGTGAATCAGAGATGGGGAATCAAGGCGGTGAATCAGAGGCAGGGAATCAAACACGGGGAATCAGAGCTGGGGAATCAAAGTCGGGGAATCAGAGTTGGGGCATCAGAGGTGGGGAATTAGATATGGGGAAACAGAGGTGGGGAATCAGAGGCGGGGAAACAGAGGTGGGGAATCAGATATGGGGAATCAGAGGTGGGGAATCAGAGGCAGGGAATCAGATGTGCGGAATCAGAGATGGGGAATCAGAGGCAGCGAATCAGAATCAGAAGCGGGGAATCAGAGGCCGGGAATCAGAGGCCGGGAATCAGATGCCGGGAATAAGAGGCCGGGAAGCAGAGGTGGGGAATCAGAGTCCGGGAATCAGAGATGGGGATTCAGAGGCGGGGAATGAGATATGGGGAATCAGAGGCGGGGAATCAGAGGCGGGGAAACAGAGGTGGGGAATCAGAGGCGGGGAATCAGAGGCGGGGAAACAGAGGCGGTGAATCAGAGATGGGGAATCAGAGGTGGGGAATCAGAGGTTGGGAATCAGAGGCAGGGAATCAGAGGCGGGGAATCAGAGTCCGGGAATCAGAGATGGGGATTCAGAGGCGGGGAATGAGATATGGGGAATCAGAGGCGGGGAATCAGAGGCGGGGAAACAGAGGTGGGGAATCAGATATGGGGAATCAGATATGGGGAATCAAAGGCGGTGAATCAGAGATGGGGAATCAGAGGCTTGGAATCAGAGGCGGGGAATCAGAGCTGGGGAATCAGAGGCGGGGAATCAGAGTTGGGGAATCAGAGGCGGGGAATCAGATATGGGGAAACAGAGGTGGGGAATCAGAGGTGGGGAAACAGAGGCGGGGAATCAGATATGGGGAATCAGTGGTGGGGAATCAGAGTCCGGGAATCAGAGATGGGGATTCAGAGGCGGGGAATGAGATATGGGGAATCAGAGGCGGGGAATCAGAGGCGGGGAAACAGAGGTGGGGAATCAGATATGGGGAATCTGATATGGGGAATCAAAGGCAGTGAATCAGAGATGGGGAATCAGAGGCGGGGAATCAGAGGCGGGGTATCAGAGCTGGAGAATCAGAGGCGGGGAATCAGAGTTGGGGAATCAGAGGCGGGGAATCAGATATGGGGAAACAGAGGTGGGGAATCAGAGGTGGGGAAACAGAGGCGGGGAATCATATATGGGGAATCAGAGGTGGGTTATCAGAGGTTGGGAATCAGAGGCAGGGAATCAGAGGCGGGGAAACAGAGGCGGGGAATCAGATATGGGGAATCAGAGGTGGCGAATCAAAGGCGGTGAATCAGAGATGGGGAATCAGAGGCGGGGAATCAGAGGCAGGGAATCAAACACGGGGAATCAGAGGCGGGGAATCAGAGCTGGGGAATCAGATATGGGGAATCAGAGTTGGGGAATCAGAGGCGGGGTATCAGATATGGGGAAATAGAGGCGGGGAATCAGATATGGGGAAACAGAGGCTGGGAATCAGAGGGGGAGAAACAGAGGCGGGGAATAAGTTATGGGGAATCAGAGTCCGGGAATCAGAGATGGGGATTCAGAGGCGGGGAATGAGATATGGGGAATCAGAGGCGGGGAATCAGAGGCGGGGAAACAGAGGTGGGGAATCAGATATGGGGAATCTGATATGGGGAATCAAAGGCGGTGAATCTGAGATGGGGAATCAGAGGCGGGGAATCAGAGGCGGGGTATCAGAGCTGGGGAATCAGAGGCGGGGAATCAGAGTTGGGGAATCAGAGGCGGGGAATCAGATATGGGGAAACAGAGGTGGGGAATCAGAGGTGGGGAAACAGAGGCGGGGAATCAGATATGGGGAATCAGAGGTGGGGAATCAGAGGTTGGGAATCAGAGGCAGGGAATCAGAGGCGGGGAAACAGAGGCGGGGAATCAGATATGGGGAATCAGAGGTGGCGAATCAAAGGCGGTGAATCAGAGATGGGGAATCAGAGGCAGGGAATCAGAGGCAGGGAATCAAACACGGGGAATCAGAGGCGGGGAATCAGAGCTGGGGAATCAGAGGCGGGGAATCAGAGTTGAGGAATCAGAGGCGGGGAATCAGAGGCGGGGAAACAGAGGCGGGGAATCAGATATGGGGAATCAGAGGTCGGGAATCAGAGGTTGGGAATCAGAGGCAGGGAATCAGAGGCGGGGAATCAGAGGCGGGGAATCAGAGGCAGGGAATCAGATGTGCGGAATCAGAGATGGGGAATCAAAGGCGGGGAATCAGAGTTGGGGCATCAGAGGTGGGGAATTAGATATGGTGAAACAGAGGCGGGGAATCAGAGGCGGGGAAACAGAGGCGGGGAATCAGATATGGGGAATCAGAGGTGGGGAATCAGAGGCAGGGAATCAGATGTGCGGAATCAGAGATGGGGAATCAGAGGCAGGGAATCAGAATCAGAAGTGGGGAATCAGAGGCCGGGAATCAGAGGCCGGGAATCAGATGCCGGGAATAAGAGGCCGGGAATCAGCGGTGGGGAATCAGAGTCCGGGAATCAGAGATGGGGATTCAGAGGCGGGGAATGAGATATGGGGAATCAGAGGCGGGGAATCAGAGGCGGGGAAACAGAGGTGGGGAATCAGATATAGGGAATCAGAGGTGGCGAATCAAAGGCGGTGAATCAGAGATGGGGAATCAGAGGCGGGGAATCAGAGGCGGGGAATCAGAGGTGGGGAATCAGAGGTTGGGAATCAGAGGCAGGGAATCAGAGGCGGGGAATCTGAGGCGGGGAATCAGAGGCATGGAATCAGATGTGCGGAATCAGAGATGTGGAATCAGAGGCAGGGAATCAGAGGCGGGGAATCAGAGGCGTGGAATCAGAGGCCGGGAATCAGAGGCCGGGAATGAGAGGCCGGGAATCAATGGCCGGGAATCAGAGGCCGGGAATCAGAGGTGGGGAATCAGAGGCCGGGAATCAGAGATGGGGAATCAGAGGCGGGGAATCAGCGGTGGTGAATCAGATGCGGGGATTCAGAGGTTGTAAATCAGAGATGGGGAATCAGAGGCGGGGAATCAGAGGCGGGGAAACAGAGGTGGGGAATCAGATATGGGGAATCAGAGGTGGGGAACAAGATGCGGAGAATCAGAGGCAGGGAATCAGATGCCGGGAATAAGAGGCCGGGAATCAGAGGTGGGGAATCAGAGTCCAGGAGTCAGAGATGGGGATTCAGAGGCGGGGAATGAGATATTGGGAATCAGAGGCCGGGAATCAGAGGTGGGGAATCAGAGTCCAGGAATCAGAGATGGGGATTCAGAGGCGGGGAATGAGATATTGGGATCCAGAGGCGGGGAATCAGAGGCGGGGAAACAAAGGCGGTGAATCAGAGATGGGGAATCAGAGGCGCGGAATCAGAGGCAGGGAATCAAACACGTGGAATCAGAGCTGGGGAATCAGAGTCGGGGAATCAGAGTTGGGGCATCAGAGGTGGGGAATTAGATATGGGGAAACAGAGCTGGGGAATCAGAGGCGGGGAAACAGAGGCGGGGAATCAGATATGGGGAATCAGAGGTGGGGAATCAGAGGTGGGGAATCAGAGGCAGGGAATCAGATGTGCGGAATCAGAGGTGGGGAATCAGAGGTGGGGAAACAGAGGTGGGGAGTCAGATATGGGGAATCAGAGGTGGGGAATAAGAGGCGGAGAATCAGAGGCAGGGAATCAGATGCCGGGAATAAGAGGTCGGGAAACAGAGGTGGGGAATCAGAGTCCGGGAATCAGAGATGGGGATTCAGAGGCGGGGATTGAGATATTGGGAATCAGATATGGGGAATCAGAGGTGGCGAATCAAAGGCGGTGAATCAGAGATGGGGAATCAAGGCGGGGAATCAGAGGCAGGGAATCAAACACGGGGAATCAGAGCTGGGGAATCAAAGTCGGGGAATCAGAGTTGGGGCATCAGAGGTGGGGAATTAGATATGGGGAAACAGAGGTGGGGAATCAGAGGCGGGGAAACAGAGGTGGGGAATCAGATATGGGGAATCAGAGGTGGGGAATCAGAGGCAGGGAATCAGATGTGCGGAATCAGAGATGGGGAATCAGAGGCAGCGAATCAGAATCAGAAGCGGGGAATCAGAGGCCGGGAATCAGAGGCCGGGAATCAGATGCCGGGAATAAGAGGCCGGGAAGCAGAGGTGGGGAATCAGAGTCCGGGAATCAGAGATGGGGATTCAGAGGCGGGGAATGAGATATGGGGAATCAGAGGCGGGGAATCAGAGGCGGGGAAACAGAGGTGGGGAATCAGACATGGGGAATCAGATATGGGGAATCAAAGGCGGTGAATCAGAGATGGGGAATCAGAGGCTTGGAATCAGAGGCGGGGAATCAGAGCTGGGGAATCAGAGGCGGGGAATCAGAGTTGGGGAATCAGAGGCTGGGAATCAGATATGTGGAAACAGAGGTGGGGAATCAGAGGCGGGGAAACAGAGGCGGGGAATCAGATATGGGGAATCAGAGGTGGCGAATCAAAGGCGGTGAATCAGAGATGGGGAATCAGAGGCGGGGAATCAGAGGCAGGGAATCAAACACGGGGAATCAGAGGCGGGGAATCAGAGCTGGGGAATCAGAGGCGGGGAATCAGAGTTGGGGAATCAGAGGCGGGGAATCAGAGGCGGGGAAACAGAGGCGGTGAATCAGATATGGGGAATCAGAGGTGGGGAATCAGAGGTTGGGAATCAGAGGCAGGGAATCAGAGGCGGGGAATCAGAGTCCGTGAATCAGAGATGGGGATTCAGAGGCGGGGAATGAGATATGGGGAATCAGAGGCGGGGAATCAGAGGCGGGGAAACAGAGGTGGGGAATCAGATATGGGGAATCAGATATGGGGAATCAAAGGCGGTGAATCAGAGATGGGGAATCAGAGGCTTGGAATCAGAGGCGGGGAATCAGAGCTGGGGAATCAGAGGCGGGGAATCAGAGTTGGGGAATCAGAGGCGGGGAATCAGATATGGGGAAACAGAGGTGGGGAATCAGAGGTGGGGAAACAGAGGCGGGGAATCAGATATGGGGAATCAGAGGTGGGGAATCAGAGTCCGGGAATCAGAGATGGGGATTCAGAGGCGGGGAATGAGATATGGGGAATAAGACGTGGGGAATCAGAGGCGTGGAAACAGAGGTGGGGAATCAGATATGGGGAATCTGATATGGGGAATCAAAGGCGGTGAATCAGAGATGGGGAATCAGAGGCGGGGAATCAGAGGCGGGGTATCAGAGCTGGGGAATCAGAGGCGGGGAATCAGAGTTGGGGAATCAGAGGCGGGGAATCAGATATGGGGAAACAGAGGTGGGGAATCAGAGGTGGGGAAACAGAGGCGGGGAATCAGATATGGGGAATCAGAGGTGGGGAATCAGAGGTTGGGAATCAGAGGCAGGGAATCAGAGGCGGGGAAACAGAGGCGGGGAATCAAATATGGGGAATCAGAGGTGGCGAATCAAAGGCGGTGAATCAGAGATGGGGAATCAGAGGCGGGGAATCAGAGGCAGGGAATCAAACACGGGGAATCAGAGGCGGGGAATCAGAGCTGGGGAATCAGATATGGGGAATCAGAGTTGGGGAATCAGAGGCGGGGTATCAGATATGGGGAAATAGAGGCGGGGAATCAGATATGGGGAAACAGAGGCTGGGAATCAGAGGGGGAGAAACAGAGGCGGGATATAAGTTATGGGGAATCAGAGGTGGGGAATCAGGGGTGGGGAATCAGTGGCAGGGAATCAGAGGCGGGGAATCAGAGGCGGGGAATCACAGGCGGGGAAACAGAGGTGGGGAATCAGATATGGGGAATCAGAGGTGGCGAATCAAAGGCGGTAAATCAGAGATGGGGAATCAGAGGCGGGGAATCAGAGCTGGGGAATCAGAGGCGGGGAATCAGAGTTGGGGAATCAGAGTCGGGGAATCAGATATGGGGAAACAGAGGTGGGGAATCAGAGGCGGGGAAACAGAGGCGGGGAATCAGATATGGGGAATCAGAGGTGGGGAATCAGAGGTTGGGAATCAGAGGCAGGTAATCAGAGGCGGGGAAACAGAGGCGGGGAATCAGATATGGGGAATCAGAGGTGGTGAATCAAAGGCGGTGAATCAGAGATGGGGATTCAGAGGCGGTGAATCAGAGGCAGGGAATCAAACACGGGGAATCAGAGGCGGTGAATCAGACCTGGGGAATCAGAGGCGGGGAATCAGAGTTGGGGAATCAGAGGCGGGGAATCAGAGGCGGGGAAACAGAGGCGGGGAATCAGATATGGGGAATCAGAGGTGGGGAATCAGAGGTTGGGAATCAGAGGCAGGGAATCAGAGGCGGGGAATCAGAGGCGGGGAATCAGAGGCATGGAATCAGATGTGCGGAATCAGAGATGGGGAATCAGAGGCAGGGAATCAGAGGCGGGTAATCAGAGGCGTGGAATCAGAGGCCGGGAATCAGAGGCCGGGAATCAGAGGCCGGGAATCAGAGGCCGGGAATCAGAGGCCGGGAATCAGAGGTGGGGAATCAGAGGCCGGGAATCAGAGGTTGGGAATCAGAGGCAGGGAATCAGAGGCAGGGAATCAGAGGCAGGGAATCAGAGGCGGGGAATCAGAGGCGGAGAATCAGAGGCCGGGAATCAGAGGCGTGGAATCAGAGTTGGGGCATCAGAGGTGGGAAATTAGATATGGGGAAACAGAGGCGGGGAATCAGAGGCGGGGAAACAGACGGGGAATCAGAGGCCGGTATTCAGAGGCCGGGAATGAGAGACCGGGAATCAGAGGCCGGGAATCAGAGGCCGGGAATCAGAGGTGGTATATCAATGGCCGGGAATCAGAGATGGGGCATCAGAGGCGGGGAATCAGCGGTGGTGAATCAGACGCGGGGATTCAGAGGTTGTAAATCAGAGATGGGGAATCAGAGACGGGGAATCAGAGGTGGGGAAACAGAGGTGGGGAGTCAGATATGGGGAATCAGAGGTGGGGAATAAGAGGCGGAGAATCAGAGGCAGGGAATCAGAGGCGGTGATTCAGAGGCCGGGAATCAGAAGCCAGGAATCAGAGGCCGGGAATCAGAGATGGGGATTCAGAGGCGGGGAATGAGATATTGGGAATCAGAGCGGGGAATCAGAGGCGGGGAAACAGAGGTGGGGAATCAGATTTGGGGAATCAGAGGTGGCGAATCAAAGGCGGTGAATCAGAGATGGGGAATCAGAGGCAGGGAATCAGAGGCAGGGAATCAAACACGGGGAATCAGAGGCGGGGAATCAGAGCTGGGGAATCAGAGGCGGGGAATCAGAGTTGGGGAATCAGAGGCGGGGAATCAGATATGGGGAAACAGAGGTGGGGAATCAGAGGCGGGGAAACAGAGGCGGGGAATCAGATATGGGGAATCAGAGGTGGGGAATCAGAGGTTGGGAATCAGAGGCAGGGAATCAGAGGCGGGGAAACAGAGGCGGGGAATCAGATATGGGGAATCAGCGGTGGCGAATCAAAGGCAGTGTATCAGAGATGGGGAATCAGAGGCGGGGAATCAGAGTCAGGGAATCAAACACGGGGAATCAGAGGCGGGGAATCAGAGCTGGGGAATCAGAGGCGGGGAATCAGAGTTGGGGAATCAGAGGCGGAGAATCAGAGGCAGGGAATCAGAGGCGGAGAATCAGAGGTTGGGAATCAGAGGCAGGGAATTAGAGGCAGGGAATCAGAGGCAGGGAATCAGAGGCGGGGAATCAGAGGTGGGGAATCAGAGGTTGGGAATCAGAGGAAGGGAATCAGAGGCGGGGAATCAGAGGCGGGGAATCAGAGGCATGGAATCAGATGTGCGGAATCAGAGATGTGGAATCAGAGGCAGGGAATCAGAGGCGGGGAATCAGAGGCGTGGAATCAGAGGCCGGGAATCAGAGGCCGGGAATGAGAGGCCGGGAATCAGAGGCCGGGAATCAGAGGCCGCGAATCAGAGGTGGGGAATCAGAGGCCGGGAATCAGAGATGGGGAATCAGAGGCGGGGAATCAGCGGTGGTGAATCAGACGCGGGGATTCAGAGGTTGTAAATCAGAGATGGGGAATCAGAGGCGGGGAATCAGAGGCGGGGAAACAGAGGTGGGGAATCAGATATGGGGAATCAGAGGTGGGGAATAAGATGCGGAGAATCAGAGGCAGGGAATCAGATGCCGGGAATAAGAGGCCGGGAATCAGAGGTGGGGAATCAGAGTCCAGGAATCAGAGATGGGGATTCAGAGGCGGGGAATGAGATATTGGGAATCAGAGGCGGGGAATCAGAGGCGGGGAAACAAAGGCGGTGAATCAGAGATGGAGAATCAGAGGCGCGGAATCAGAGGCAGGGAATCAAACACGTGGTATCAGAGCTGGGGAATCAGAGTCGGGGAATCAGAGTTGGGGCATCAGAGGTGGGGAATTATATATGGGGAAACAGAGGTGGGGAATCAGAGGCGGGGAAACAGAGGCGGGGAATCAGATATGGGGAATCAGAGTTGGGGAATCAGAGGCAGGGAATCAGATGTGCGGAATCAGAGGTGGGGAATCAGAGGCGGGGAAACAGAGGTGGGGAGTCAGATATGGGGAATCAGAGGTGGGGAATAAGAGGCGGAGAATCAGAGGCAGGGAATCAGATGCCGGGAATAAGAGGTCGGGAAACAGAGGTGGGGAATCAGAGTCCGGGAATCAGAGATGGGGATTCAGAGGCGGGGATTGAGATATTGGGAATCAGATATGGGGAATCAGAGGTGGCGAATCAAAGGCGGTGAATCAGAGATGGGGAATCAGAGGCGGGGAATCAGAGGCAGGGAATCAAACACGGGGAATCAGAGCTGGGGAATCAAAGTCGGGGAATCAGAGTTGGGGCATCAGAGGTGGGGAATTAGATATGGGGAAACAGAGGTGGGGAATCAGAGGCAGGGAATCAGATGTGCGGAATCAGAGATGGGGAATCAGAGGCAGGGAATCAGAATCAGAAGCGGGGAATCAGAGGCCGGGAATCAGAGGCCGGGAATCAGATGCCGGGAATAAGAGGCCGGGAAGCAGAGGTGGGGAATCAGAGTCCGGGAATCAGAGATTGGGATTCAGAGGCGGGGAATGAGATATGGGGAATCAGAGGCGGGGAATCAGAGGCGGGGAAACAGAGGTGGGGAATCAGACATGGGGAATCAGATATGGGGAATCAAAGGCGGTGAATCAGAGATGGGGAATCAGAGGCGGGGAATCAGAGGCGGGGAATCAGAGCTGGGGAATCAGAGGCGGGGAATCAGAGTTGGGGAATCAGAGGCGGGGAATCAGATATGTGGAAACAGAGGTGGGGAATCAGAGGCGGGGAAACAGAGGCGGGGAATCAGATATGGGGAATCAGAGGTGGCGAATCACAGGCGGTGAATCAGAGATGGGGAATCAGAGGCGGGGAATCAGAGGCAGGGAATCAAACACGGGGAATCAGAGGCGGGGAATCAGAGCTGGGGAATCAGAGGCGGGGAATCAGAGTTGGGGAATCAGAGGTGGGGAATCAGAGGCGGGGAAACAGAGGCGGTGAATCAGATATGGGGAATCAGAGGTGGGGAATCAGAGGTTGGGAATCAGAGGCAGGGAATCAGAGGCGGGGAATCAGAGTCCGGGAATCAGAGATGGGGATTCAGAGGCGGGGAATGAGATATGGGGAATCAGAGGCGGGGAATCAGAGGCGGGGAAACAGAGGTGGGGTATCAGATATGGGGAATAAGATATGGGGAATCAAAGGCGGTGAATCAGAGATGGGGAATCAGAGGCTTGGAATCAGAGGCGGGGAATCAGAGCTGGGGAATCAGAGGCGGGGAATCAGAGTTGGGGAATCAGAGGCGGGGAATCAGATATGGGGAAACAGAGGTGGGGAATCAGAGGCGGGGAAACAGAGGCGGGGAATCAGATATGGGGAATCAGAGGTGGGGAATCAGAGTCCGGGAAACAGAGATGGGGATTCAGAGGCGGGGAATGAGATATGGGGAATCAGAGGCGGGGAATCAGAGGCGGGGAAACAGAGGTGGGGAATCAGATATGGGGAATCTGATATGGGGAATCAAAGGCGGTGAATCAGAGATGGGGAATCAGAGGCGGGGAATCAGAGGCGGGGTATCAGAGCTGGGGAATCAGAGGCGGGGAATCAGAGTTGGGGAATCAGAGGCGGGGAATCAGATATGGGGAAACAGAGGTGGGGAATCAGAGGTGGGGAAACAGAGGCGGGGAATCAGATATGGGGAATCAGAGGTGGGGAATCAGAGGTTGGGAATCAGAGGCAGGGAATCAGAGGCGGGGAAACAGAGGCGGGGAATCAGATATGGGGAATCAGAGGTGGCGAATCAAAGGTGGTGAATCAGAGATGGGGAATCAGAGGCGGGGAATCAGAGGCAGGGAATCAAACACGGGGAATCAGAGGCGGGGAATCAGAGCTGGGGAATCAGAGGCGGGGAATCAGAGTTGGGGAATCAGAGGCGGGGAATCAGAGGCGGGGAAACAGAGGCGGGGAATCAGATATGGGGAATCAGAGGTCGGGAATCAGAGGTTGGGAATCAGAGGCAGGGAATCAGAGGCGGGGAATCAGAGGCGGGGAATCAGAGGCAGGGAATCAGATGTGCGGAATCAGAGATGGGGAATCAAAGGCGGGGAATCAGAGTTGGGGCATCAGAGGTGGGGAATTAGATATGGGGAAACAGAGGCGGGGAATCAGAGGTGGGGAAACAGAGGCGGGGAATCAGATATGGGGAATCAGAGGTGGGGAATCAGAGGCAGGGAATCAGATGTGCGGAATCAGAGATGGGGAATCAGAGGCAGGGAATCAGAATCAGAAGTGGGGAATCAGAGGCCGGGAATCAGAGGTCGGGAATCAGATGCCGGGAATAAGAGGCCGGGAATCAGCGGTGGGGAATCAGAGTCCGGGAATCAGAGATGGGGATTCAGAGGCGTGGAATGAGATATGAGGAATCAGAGGCGGGGAATCAGAGGCGGGGAAACAGAGGTGGGGAATCAGATATTGGGAATCAGAGGTGGCGAATCAAAGGCGGTGAATCAGAGATGGGGAATCAGAGGCGGGGAATCAGAGGCGGGGAATCAGAGGTGGGGAATCAGAGGTTGGGAATCAGAGGCAGGGAATCAGAGGCGGGGAATCAGAGGCGGGGAATCAAAGGCATGGAATCAGATGTGCGGAATCAGAGATGTGGAATCAGAGGCAGGGAATCAGAGGCGGGGAATCAGAGGCGTGGAATCAGAGGCCGGGAATCAGAGGCCGGGAATGAGAGGCCGGGAATCAATGGCCGGGAATCAGAGGCCGGGAATCAGAGGTGGGGAATCAGAGGCCGGGAATCAGAGATGGGGAATCAGAGGCGGGGAATCAGCGGTGGTGAATCAGATGCGGGGATTCAGAGGTTGTAAATCAGAGATGGGGAATCAGAGGCGGGGAATCAGAGGCGGGGAAACAGAGGTGGGGAATCAGATATGGGGAATCAGAGGTGGGGAATAAGATGCGGAGAATCAGAGGCAGGGAATCAGATGCCGGGAATAAGAGGTCGGGAAACAGAGGTGGGGAATCAGAGTCCGGGAATCAGAGATGGGGATTCAGAGGCGGGGATTGAGATATTGGGAATCAGATATGTGGAATAAGAGGTGGCGAATCAAAGGCGGTGAATCAGAGATGGGGAATCAAGGCGGGGAATCAGAGGCAGGGAATCAAACACGGGGAATCAGAGCTGGGGAATCAAAGTCGGGGAATCAGAGTTGGGGCATCAGAGGTGGGGAATTAGATATGAGGAAACAGAGGTGGGGAATCAGAGGCGGGGAAGCAGAGGTGGGGAATCAGATATGGGGAATCAGAGGTGGGGAATCAGAGGCAGGGAATCAGATGTGCGGAATCAGAGATGGGGAATCAGAGGCAGGGAATCAGAATCAGAAGCGGGGAATCAGAGGCCGGGAATCAGAGGCCGGAATCAGATGCCGGGAATAAGAGGCCGGGAAGCAGAGGTGGGGAATCAGAGTCCGGGAATCAGAGATGGGGATTCAGAGGCGGGGAATGAGATATGGGGAATCAGAGGCGGGGAATCAGAGGCGGGGAAACAGAGGTGGGGAATCAGACATGGGGAATCAGATATGGGGAATCAGATGCGGGGAATCAGAGCTGGGGAATCAGAGGCGGGGAATCAGAGTTGGGGAATCAGAGGCGGGGAATCAGATATGTGGAAACAGAGGTGGGGAATCAGAGGCGGGGAAACAGAGGTGGGGAATCAGATATGGGGAATCAGAGGTGGCGAATCAAAGGCGGTGAATCAGAGATGGGGAATCAGAGGCGGGGAATCAGAGGCAGGGAATCAAACACGGGGAATCAGAGGCGGGGAATCAGAGCTGGGGAATCAGAGGCGGGGAATCAGAGTTGGGGAATCAGAGGCGGGGAATCAGAGGCGGGGAAACAGAGGCGGTGAATCAGATATGGGGAATCAGAGGTGCGGAATCAGAGGTTGGGAATCAGAGGCAGGGAATCAGAGGCGGGGAATCAGAGTTCGGGAATCAGAGATGGGGATTCAGAGGCGGGGAATGAGATATGGGGAATCAGAGGCGGGGAATCAGAGGCGAGGAAACAGAGGTGGGGAATCAGATATGGGGAATCAGATATGGGGAATCAAAGGCGGTGAATCAGAGATGGGGAATCAGAGGCTTGGAATCAGAGGCGGGGAATCAGAGCTGAGGAATCAGAGGCGGGGAATCAGAGTTGGGGAATCAGAGGCGGGGAATCAGATATGGGGAAACAGAGGTGGGGAATCAGAGGTGGGGAAACAGAGGCGGGGAATCAGATATGGGGAATCAGAGGTGGGGAATCAGAGTCCGGGAATCAGAGATGGGGATTCAGAGGCGGGGAATGAGATATGGGGAATCAGAGGCGGGGAATCAGAGGCGGGGAAACAGAGGTGGGGAATCAGATATGGGGAATCTGATATGGGGAATCAAAGGCGGTGAATCAGAGATGGGGATTCAGAGGCGGGGAATCAGAGGCGGGGTATCAGAGCTGGGGAATCAGAGGCGGGGAATCAGAGTTGGGGAATCAGAGGCGGGGAATCAGATATGGGGAAACAGAGGTGGGGAATCAGAGGTGGGGAAACAGAGGCGGGGAATCAGATATGGGGAATCAGAGGTGGGGAATCAGAGGTTGGGAATCAGAGGCAGGGAATCAGAGGCGGGGAAACAGAGGCGGGGAATCAGATATGGGGAATCAGAGGTGGCGAATCAAAGGCGGTGAATCAGAGATGGGGAATCAGAGGCGGGGAATCAGAGGCAGGGAATCAAACACGGGGAATCAAGGGCGGGGAATCAGAGCTGGGGAATCAGAGGCGGGGAATCAGAGTTGGGGAATCAGAGGAAGGGAATCAGAGGCGGGGAAACAGAGGCGGGGAATCAGATATGGGGAATCAGAGGTCGGGAATCAGAGGTTGGGAATCGGAGGCAGGGAATCAGAGGCGGGGAATCAGAGGCGGGGAATCAGAGGCAGGGAATCAGATGTGCGGAATCAGAGATGGGGAATCAAAGGCGGGGAATCAGAGTTGGGGCATCAGAGGTGGGGAATTAGATATGGGGAAACAGAGGCGGGGAATCAGAGGCGGGGAAACAGAGGCGGGGAATCAGATATGGGGAATCAGAGGTGGGGAATCAGAGGCAGGGAATCAGATGTGCGGAATCAGAGATGGGGAATCAGAGGCAGGGAATCAGAATCAGAAGCGGGGAATCAGAGGCCGGGAATCAGAGGCCGGGAATCAGATGCCGGGAATAAGAGGCCGGGAATCAGCGGTGGGGAATCAGAGTCCGGGAATCAGAGATGGGGATTCAGAGGCGGGGAATGAGATATGGGGAATCAGAGGCGGGGAATCAGAGGCGGGGAAACAGAGGTGGGGAATCAGATATAGGGAATCAGAGGTGGCGAATCAAAGGCGGTGAATCAGAGATGGGGAATCAGAGGCGGGGAATCAGAGGCGGGGAATCAGAGGTGGGGAATCAGAGGTTGGGAATCAGAGGCAGGGAATCAGAGGCGGGGAATCAGAGGCGGGGAATCAGAGGCATGGAATCAGATGTGCGGAATCAGAGATGTGGAATCAGAGGCAGGGAATCAGAGGCGGGGAATCAGAGGCGTGGAATCAGAGGCCGGGAATCAGAGGCCGGGAATGAGAGGCCGGGAATCAGAGGTGGGGAATCAGAGGTTGGGAATCAGAGGCAGGGAATCAGAGGCGGGGAATCAGAGGCGGGGAATCAGAGGCATGGAATCAGATGTGCGGAATCAGAGATGTGGAATCAGAGGCCGGGAATCAGAGGTGGGGAATCTGAGGCCGGGAATCAGAGATGGGGAATCAGAGGCGGGGAATCAGCGGTGGTGAATCAGAGGTGGGGAATAAGAGGTTGTAAATCAGAGATGGGGAATCAGAGGCGGGGAATCAGAGGCGGGGAAACAGAGGTGGGGAATCAGATATGGGGAATCAGAGGTGGGGAATAAGATGCGGAGAATCAGAGGCAGGGAATCAGATGCCGGGAATAAGAGGCCGGGAATCAGAGGTGGGGAATCAGAGTCCAGGAGTCAGAGATGGGGATTCAGAGGCGGGGAATGAGATATTGGGAATCAGAGGCGGGGAATCAGAGGCGGGGAAACAAAGGCGGTGAATCAGAGATGGGGAATCAGAGGCGCGGAATCAGAGGCAGGGAATCAAACACGGGGAATCAGAGCTGGGGAATCAGAGTCGGGGAATCAGAGTTGGGGCATCAGAGGTGGGGAATTTGATATGGGGAAACAGAGGTGGGGAATCAGAGGCGTGGAAACAGAGGCGGGGAATCAGATATGGGGAATCAGAGGTGGGGAATCAGAGGCAGGAAATCAGATGTGCGGAATCAGAGGTGGGGAATCAGAGGCGGGGTAACAGAGGTGGGGAATCAGATATGGGGAATCAGAGGTGGGGAATAAGAGGCGGAGAATCAGAGGCGGGGAATCAGAGGCGGGGAATCAGAGCTGGGGAATCAGAGGCGGGGAATCAGAGTTGGGGAATCAGAGGCGGGGAATCAGATATGTGGAAACAGAGGTGGGGAATCAGAGGCGGGGAAACAGGCGAGGAATCAGATATGGGGAATCAGAGGTGGCGAATCAAATGCGGTGAATCAGAGATGGGGAATCAGAGGCGGGGAATCAGAGGCAGGGAATCAAACACGGGGAATCAGAGGCGGGGAATCAGAGCTGGGGAATCAGAGGCGGGGAATCAGAGTTGGGGAATCAGAGGCGGGGAATGAGATATTGGGAATCAGAGGCCGGGAATCAGAGGTGGGGAATCAGAGTCCAGGAATCAGAGATGGGGATTCAGAGGCGGGGAATGAGATATTGGGATCCAGAGGCGGGGAATCAGAGGCGGGGAAACAAAGGCGGTGAATCAGAGATGGGGAATCAGAGGCGCGGAATCAGAGGCAGGGAATCAAACACGTGGAATCAGATCTGGGGAATCAGAGTCGGGGAATCAGAGTTGGGGCATCAGAGGTGGGGAATTAGATATGGGGAAAGAGAGCTGGGGAATCAGAGGCGGGGAAACAGAGGCGGGGAATCAGATATGGGGAATCAGAGGTGGGGAATCAGAGGTGGGGAATCAGAGGCAGGGAATCAGATGTGCGGAATCAGAGGTGGGGAATCAGAGGTGGGGAAACAGAGGTGGGGAGTCAGATATGGGGAATCAGAGGTGGGGAATAAGAGGCGGAGAATCAGAGGCAGGGAATCAGATGCCGGGAATAAGAGGTCGGGAAACAGAGGTGGGGAATCAGAGTCCGGGAATCAGAGATGGGGATTCAGAGGCGGGGATTGAGATATTGGGAATCAGATATGGGGAATCAGAGGTGGCGAATCAAAGGCGGTGAATCAGAGATGGGGAATCAAGGCGGGGAATCAGAGGCAGGGAATCAAACACGCGGAATCAGAGCTGGGGAATCAAAGTCGGGGAATCAGAGTTGGGGCATCAGAGGTGGGGAATTAGATATGGGGAAACAGAGGTGGGGAATCAGAGGCGGGGAAACAGAGGTGGGGAATCAGATATGGGGAATCAGAGGTGGGGAATCAGAGGCAGGGAATCAGATGTGCGGAATCAGAGATGGGGAATCAGAGGCAGCGAATCAGAATCAGAAGCGGGGAATCAGAGGCCGGGAATCAGAGGCCGGGAATCAGATGCCGGGAATAAGAGGCCGGGAAGCAGAGGTGGGGAATCAGAGTCCGGGAATCAGAGATGGGGATTCAGAGGCGGGGAATGAGATATGGGGAATCAGAGGCGGGGAATCAGAGGCGGGGAAACAGAGGTGGGGAATCAGACATGGGGAATCAGATATGGGGAATCAAAGGCGGTGAATCAGAGATGGGGAATCAGAGGCTTGGAATCAGAGGCGGGGAATCAGAGCTGGGGAATCAGAGGCGGGGAATCAGAGTTGGGGAATCAGAGGCGGGGAATCAGATATGTGGAAACAGAGGTGGGGAATCAGAGGCGGGGAAACAGAGGCGGGGAATCAGATATGGGGAATCAGAGGTGGCGAATCAAAGGCGGTGAATCAGAGATGGGGAATCAGAGGCGGGGAATCAGAGGCAGGGAATCAAACACGGGGAATCAGAGGCGGGGAATCAGAGCTGGGGAATCAGAGGCGGGGAATCAGAGTTGGGGAATCAGAGGCGGGGAATCAGAGGCGGGGAAACAGAGGCGGTGAATCAGATATGGGGAATCAGAGGTTGGGAATCAGAGGTTGGGAATCAGAGGCAGGGAATCAGAGGCGGGGAATCAGAGTCCGTGAATCAGAGATGGGGATTCAGAGGCGGGGAATGAGATATGGGGAATCAGAGGCGGGGAATCAGAGGCGGGGAAACAGAGGTGGGGAATCAGATATGGGGAATCAGATATGGGGAATCAAAGGCGGTGAATCAGAGATGGGGAATCAGAGGCTTGGAATCAGAGGCGGGGAATCAGAGCTGGGGAATCAGAGGCGGGGAATCAGAGTTGGGGAATCAGAGGCGGGGAATCAGATATGGGGAAACAGAGGTGGGGAATCAGAGGTGGGGAAACAGAGGCGGGGAATCAGATATGGGGTATCAGAGGTGGGGAATCAGAGTCCGGGAATCAGAGATGGGGATTCAGAGGCGGGGAATGAGATATGGGGAATAAGACGTGGGGAATCAGAGGCGGGGAAACAGAGGTGGGGAATCAGATATGGGGAATCTGATATGGGGAATCAAAGGCGGTGAATCAGAGATGGGGAATCAGAGGCGGGGAATCAGAGGCGGGGTATCAGAGCTGGGGAATCAGAGGTGGGGAATCAGAGTTGGGGAATCAGAGGCGGGGAATCAGATATGGGGAAACAGAGGTGGGGAATCAGAGGTGGGGAAACAGAGGCGGGGAATCAGATATGGGGAATCAGAGGTGGGGAATCAGAGGTTGGGAATCAGAGGCAGGGAATCAGAGGCGGGGAAACAGAGGCGGGGAATCAAATATGGGGAATCAGAGGTGGCGAATCAAAGGCGGTGAATCAGAGATGGGGAATCAGAGGCGGGGAATCAGAGGCAGGGAATCAAACACGGGGAATCAGAGGCGGGGAATCAGAGCTGGGGAATCAGATATGGGGAATCAGAGTTGGGGAATCAGAGGCGGGGTATCAGATATGGGGAAATAGAGGCGGGGAATCAGATATGGGGAAACAGAGGCTGGGAATCAGAGGGGGAGAAACAGAGGCGGGATATAAGTTATAGGGAATCAGAGGTGGGGAATCAGGGGTGGGGAATCAGTGGCAGGGAATCAGAGGCGGGGAATCAGAGGCGGGGAATCAGAGGCGGGGAAACAGAGGTGGGGAATCAGATATGGGGAATCAGAGGTGGCGAATCAAAGGCGGTAAATCAGAGATGGGGAATCAGAGGCGGGGAATCAGAGCTGGGGAATCAGAGGCGGGGAATCAGAGTTGGGGAATCAGAGTCGGGGAATCAGATATGGGGAAACAGAGGTGGGGAATCAGAGGCGGGGAAACAGAGGCGGGGAATCAGATATGGGGAATCAGAGGTGGGGAATCAGAGGTTGGGAATCAGAGGCAGGAAATCAGAGGCGGGGAAACAGAGGCGGGGAATCAGATATGGGGAATCAGAGGTGGTGAATCAAAGGCGGTGAATCAGAGATGGGGATTCAGAGGCGGTGAATCAGAGGCAGGGAATCAAACACGGGGAATCAGAGGCGGTGAATCAGACCTGGGGAATCAGAGGCGGGGAATCAGAGTTGGGGAATCAGAGGCGGGGAATCAGAGGCGGGGAAACAGAGGCGGGGAATCAGATATGGGGAATCAGAGGTGGGGAATCAGAGGTTGGGAATCAGAGGCAGGGAATCAGAGGCGGGGAATCAGAGGCGGGGAATCAGAGGCATGGAATCAGATGTGCGGAATCAGAGATGGGGAATCAGAGGCAGGGAATCAGAGGCGGGTAATCAGAGGCGTGGAATCAGAGGCCGGGAATCAGAGGCCGGGAATCAGAGGCCGGGAATCAGAGGCCGGGAATCAGAGGCCGGGAATCAGAGGTGGGGAATCAGAGGCCGGGAATCAGAGGTTGGGAATCAGAGGCAGGGAATCAGAGGCAGGGAATCAGAGGCAGGGAATCAGAGGCGGGGAATCAGAGGCGGAGAATCAGAGGCCGGGAATCAGAGGCGTGGAATCAGAGTTGGGGCATCAGAGGTGGGAAATTAGATATGGGGAAACAGAGGCGGGGAATCAGAGGCGGGGAAACAGACGGGGAATCAGAGGCCGGTATTCAGAGGCCGGGAATGAGAGACCGGGAATCAGAGGCCGGGAATCAGAGGCCGGGAATCAGAGGTGGTATATCAATGGCCGGGAATCAGAGATGGGGAATCAGAGGCGGGGAATCAGCGGTGGTGAATCAGACGCGGGGATTCAGAGGTTGTAAATCAGAGATGGGGAATCAGAGACGGGGAATCAGAGGTGGGGAAACAGAGGTGGGGAGTCAGATATGGGGAATCAGAGGTGGGGAATAAGAGGCGGAGAATCAGAGGCAGGGAATCAGAGGCGGTGATTCAGAGGCCGGGAATCAGAAGCCAGGAATCAGAGGCCGGGAATCAGAGATGGGGATTCAGAGGCGGGGAATGAGATATTGGGAATCAGAGCGGGGAATCAGAGGCGGGGAAACAGAGGTGGGGAATCAGATTTGGGGAATCAGAGGTGGCGAATCAAAGGCGGTGAATCAGAGATGGGGAATCAGAGGCAGGGAATCAGAGGCAGGGAATCAAACACGGGGAATCAGAGGCGGGGAATCAGAGCTGGGGAATCAGAGGCGGGGAATCAGAGTTGGGGAATCAGAGGCGGGGAATCAGATATGGGGAAACAGAGGTGGGGAATCAGAGGCGGGGAAACAGAGGCGGGGAATCAGATATGGGGAATCAGAGGTGGGGAATCAGAGGTTGGGAATCAGAGGCAGGGAATCAGAGGCGGGGAAACAGAGGCGGGGAATCAGATATGGGGAATCAGCGGTGGCGAATCAAAGGCAGTGTATCAGAGATGGGGAATCAGAGGCGGGGAATCAGAGTCAGGGAATCAAACACGGGGAATCAGAGGCGGGGAATCAGAGCTGGGGAATCAGAGGCGGGGAATCAGAGTTGGGGAATCAGAGGCGGGGAATCAGAGGCAGGGAATCAGAGGCGGAGAATCAGAGGTTGGGAATCAGAGGCAGGGAATTAGAGGCAGGGAATCAGAGGCAGGGAATCAGAGGCGGGGAATCAGAGGTGGGGAATCAGAGGTTGGGAATCAGAGGAAGGGAATCAGAGGCGGGGAATCAGAGGCGGGGAATCAGAGGCATGGAATCAGATGTGCGGAATCAGAGATGTGGAATCAGAGGCAGGGAATCAGAGGCGGGGAATCAGAGGCGTGGAATCAGAGGCCGGGAATCAGAGGCCGGGAATGAGAGGCCGGGAATCAGAGGCCGGGAATCAGAGGCCGCGAATCAGAGGTGGGGAATCAGAGGCCGGGAATCAGAGATGGGGAATCAGAGGCGGGGAATCAGCGGTGGTGAATCAGACGCGGGGATTCAGAGGTTGTAAATCAGAGATGGGGAATCAGAGGCGGGGAATCAGAGGCGGGGAAACAGAGGTGGGGAATCAGATATGGGGAATCAGAGGTGGGGAATAAGATGCGGAGAATCAGAGGCAGGGAATCAGATGCCGGGAATAAGAGGCCGGGAATCAGAGGTGGGGAATCAGAGTCCAGGAATCAGAGATGGGGATTCAGAGGCGGGGAATGAGATATTGGGAATCAGAGGCGGGGAATCAGAGGCGGGGAAACAAAGGCGGTGAATCAGAGATGGAGAATCAGAGGCGCGGAATCAGAGGCAGGGAATCAAACACGTGGTATCAGAGCTGGGGAATCAGAGTCGGGGAATCAGAGTTGGGGCATCAGAGGTGGGGAATTAGATATGGGGAAACAGAGGTGGGGAATCAGAGGCGGGGAAACAGAGGCGGGGAATCAAATATGGGGAATCAGAGGTGGGGAATCAGAGGCAGGGAATCAGATGTGCGGAATCAGAGGTGGGGAATCAGAGGCGGGGAAACAGAGGTGGGGAGTCAGATATGGGGAATCAGAGGTGGGGAATAAGAGGCGGAGAATCAGAGGCAGGGAATCAGATGCCGGGAATAAGAGGTCGGGAAACAGAGGTGGGGAATCAGAGTCCGGGAATCAGAGATGGGGATTCAGAGGCGGGGATTGAGATATTGGGAATCAGATATGGGGAATCAGAGGTGGTGAATCAAAGGCGGTGAATCAGAGATGGGGAATCAGAGGCGGGGAATCAGAGGCAGGGAATCAAACACGGGGAATCAGAGCTGGGGAATCAAAGTCGGGGAATCAGAGTTGGGGCATCAGAGGTGGGGAATTAGATATGGGGAAACAGAGGTGGGGAATCAGAGGCAGGGAATCAGATGTGCGGAATCAGAGATGGGGAATCAGAGGCAGGGAATCAGAATCAGAAGCGGGGAATCAGAGGCCGGGAATCAGAGGCCGGGAATCAGATGCCGGGAATAAGAGGCCGGGAAGCAGAGGTGGGGAATCAGAGTCCGGGAATCAGAGATGGGGATTCAGAGGCGGGGAATGAGATATGGGGAATCAGAGGTGGGGAATCAGAGTCCGGGAATCAGAGATGGGGATTCAGAGGCGGGGAATGAGATATGGGGAATCAGAGGCGGGGAATCAGAGGCGGGGAAACAGAGGTGGATAATCAGACATGGGGAATCAGATATGGGGAATCAAAGGCGGTGAATCAGAGATGGGGAATCAGAGGCGGGGAATCAGAGGCGGGGAATCAGAGCTGGGGAATCAGAGGCGGGGAATCAGAGTTGGGGAATCAGAGGCGGGGAATCAGATATGTGGAAACAGAGGTGGGGAATCAGAGGCGGGGAAACAGAGGCGGGGAATCAGATATGGGGAATCAGAGGTGGCGAATCACAGGCGGTGAATCAGAGATGGGGAATCAGAGGCGGGGAATCAGAGGCAGGGAATCAAACACGGGGAATCAGAGGCGGGGAATCAGAGCTGGGGAATCAGAGGCGGGGAATCAGAGTTGGGGAATCAGAGGTGGGGAATCAGAGGCGGGGAAACAGAGGCGGTGAATCAGATATGGGGAATCAGAGGTGGGGAATCAGAGGTTGGGAATCAGAGGCAGGGAATCAGAGGCGGGGAATCAGAGTCCGGGAATCAGAGATGGGGATTCAGAGGCGGGGAATGAGATATGGGGAATCAGAGGCGGGGAATCAGAGGCGGGGAAACAGAGGTGGGGTATCAGATATGGGGAATAAGATATGGGGAATCAAAGGCGGTGAATCAGAGATGGGGAATCAGAGGCTTGGAATCAGAGGCGGGGAATCAGAGCTGGGGAATCAGAGGCGGGGAATCAGAGTTGGGGAATCAGAGGCGGGGAATCAGATATGGGGAAACAGAGGTGGGGAATCAGAGGCGGGGAAACAGAGGCGGGGAATCAGATATGGGGAATCAGAGGTGGGGAATCAGAGTCCGGGAATCAGAGATGGGGATTCAGAGGCGGGGAATGAGATATGGGGAATCAGAGGCGGGGAATCAGAGGCGGGGAAACAGAGGTGGGGAATCAGATATGGGGAATCTGATATGGGGAATCAAAGGCGGTGAATCAGAGATGGGGAATCAGAGGCGGGGAATCAGAGGCGGGGTATCAGAGCTGGGGAATCAGAGGCGGGGAATCAGAGTTGGGGAATCAGAGGCGGGGAATCAGATATGGGGAAACAGAGGTGGGGAATCAGAGGTGGGGAAACAGAGGCGGGGAATCAGATATGGGGAATCAGAGGTGGGGAATCAGAGGTTGGGAATCAGAGGCAGGGAATCAGAGGCGGGGAAACAGAGGCGGGGAATCAGATATGGGGAATCAGAGGTGGCGAATCAAAGGCGGTGAATCAGAGATGGGGAATCAGAGGCGGGGAATCAGAGGCAGGGAATCAAACACGGGGAATCAGAGGCGGGGAATCAGAGCTGGGGAATCAGAGGCGGGGAATCAGAGTTGGGGAATCAGAGGCGGGGAATCAGAGGCGGGGAAACAGAGGCGGGGAATCAGATATGGGGAATCAGAGGTCGGGAATCAGAGGTTGGGAATCAGAGGCAGGGAATCAGAGGCGGGGAATCAGAGGCGGGGAATCAGAGGCAGGGAATCAGATGTGCGGAATCAGAGATGGGGAATCAAAGGCGGGGAATCAGAGTTGGGGCATCAGAGGTGGGGAATTAGATATGGGGAAACAGAGGCGGGGAATCAGAGGTGGGGAAACAGAGGCGGGGAATCAGATATGGGGAATCAGAGGTGGGGAATCAGAGGCAGGGAATCAGATGTGCGGAATCAGAGATGGGGAATCAGAGGCAGGGAATCAGAATCAGAAGTGGGGAATCAGAGGCCGGGAATCAGAGGTCGGGAATCAGATGCCGGGAATAAGAGGCCGGGAATCAGCGGTGGGGAATCAGAGTCCGGGAATCAGAGATGGGGATTCAGAGGCGTGGAATGAGATATGAGGAATCAGAGGCGGGGAATCAGAGGCGGGGAAACAGAGGTGGGGAATCAGATATTGGGAATCAGAGGTGGCGAATCAAAGGCGGTGTATCAGAGATGGGGAATCAGAGGCGGGGAATCAGAGGCGGGGAATCAGAGGTGGGGAATCAGAGGTTGGGAATCAGAGGCAGGGAATCAGAGGCGGGGAATCAGAGGCGGGGAATCAGAGGCATGGAATCAGATGTGCGGAATCAGAGATGTGGAATCAGAGGCAGGGAATCAGAGGCGGGGAATCAGAGGCGTGGAATCAGAGGCCGGGAATCAGAGGCCGGGAATGAGAGGCCGGGAATCAATGGCCGGGAATCAGAGGCCGGGAATCAGAGGTGGGGAATCAGAGGCCGGGAATCAGAGATGGGGAATCAGAGGCGGGGAATCAGCGGTGGTGAATCAGATGCGGGGATTCAGAGGTTGTAAATCAGAGATGGGGAATCAGAGGCGGGGAATCAGAGGCGGGGAAACAGAGGTGGGGGATCAGATATGGGGAATCAGAGGTGGGGAATAAGATGCGGAGAATCAGAGGCAGGGAATCAGATGCCGGGAATAAGAGGTCGGGAAACAGAGGTGGGGAATCAGAGTCCGGGAATCAGAGATGGGGATTCAGAGGCGGGGATTGAGATATTGGGAATCAGATATGTGGAATAAGAGGTGGCGAATCAAAGGCGGTGAATCAGAGATGGGGAATCAAGGCGGGGAATCAGAGGCAGGGAATCAAACACGGGGAATCAGAGCTGGGGAATCAAAGTCGGGGAATCAGAGTTGGGGCATCAGAGGTGGGGAATTAGATATGAGGAAACAGAGGTGGGGAATCAGAGGCGGGGAAGCAGAGGTGGGGAATCAGATATGGGGAATCAGAGGTGGGGAATCAGAGGCAGGGAATCAGATGTGCGGAATCAGAGATGGGGAATCAGAGGCAGGGAATCAGAATCAGAAGCGGGGAATCAGAGGCCGGGAATCAGAGGCCGGAATCAGATGCCGGGAATAAGAGGCCGGGAAGCAGAGGTGGGGAATCAGAGTCCGGGAATCAGAGATGGGGATTCAGAGGCGGGGAATGAGATATGGGGAATCAGAGGCGGGGAATCAGAGGCGGGGAAACAGAGGTGGGGAATCAGACATGGGGAATCAGATATGGGGAATCAAAGGCGGTGAATCAGAGATGGGGAATCAGAGGCTTGGAATCAGATGCGGGGAATCAGAGCTGGGGAATCAGAGGCGGGGAATCAGAGTTGGGGAATCAGAGGCGGGGAATCAGATATGTGGAAACAGAGGTGGGGAATCAGAGGCGGGGAAACAGAGGCGGGGAATCAGATATGGGGAATCAGAGGTGGCGAATCAAAGGCGGTGAATCAGAGATGGGGAATCAGAGGCGGGGAATCAGAGGCAGGGAATCAAACACGGGGAATCAGAGGCGGGGAATCAGAGCTGGGGAATCAGAGGCGGGGAATCAGAGTTGGGGAATCAGAGGCGGGGAATCAGAGGCGGGGAAACAGAGGCGGTGAATCAGATATGGGGAATCAGAGGTGCGGAATCAGAGGTTGGGAATCAGAGGCAGGGAATCAGAGGCGGGGAATCAGAGTTCGGGAATCAGAGATGGGGATTCAGAGGCGGGGAATGAGATATGGGGAATCAGAGGCGGGGAATCAGAGGCGAGGAAACAGAGGTGGGGAATCAGATATGGGGAATCAGATATGGGGAATCAAAGGCGGTGAATCAGAGATGGGGAATCAGAGGCTTGGAATCAGAGGCGGGGAATCAGAGCTGAGGAATCAGAGGCGGGGAATCAGAGTTGGGGAATCAGAGGCGGGGAATCAGATATGGGGAAACAGAGGTGGGGAATCAGAGGTGGGGAAACAGAGGCGGGGAATCAGATATGGGGAATCAGAGGTGGGGAATCAGAGTCCGGGAATCAGAGATGGGGATTCAGAGGCGGGGAATGAGATATGGGGAATCAGAGACGGGGAATCAGAGGCGGGGAAACAGAGGTGGGGAATCAGATATGGGGAATCTGATATGGGGAATCAAAGGCGGTGAATCAGAGATGGGGATTCAGAGGCGGGGAATCAGAGGCGGGGTATCAGAGCTGGGGAATCAGAGGCGGGGAATCAGAGTTGGGGAATCAGAGGCGGGGAATCAGATATGGGGAAACAAAGGTGGGGAATCAGAGGTGGGGAAACGGAGGCGGGGAATCAGATATGGGGAATCAGAGGTGGGGAATCAGAGGTTGGGAATCAGAGGCAGGGAATCAGAGGCGGGGAAACAGAGGCGGGGAATCAGATATGGGGAATCAGAGGTGGCGAATCAAAGGCGGTGAATCAGAGATGGGGAATCAGAGGCGGGGAATCAGAGGCAGGGAATCAAACACGGGGAATCAAGGGCGGGGAATCAGAGCTGGGGAATCAGAGGCGGGGAATCAGAGTTGGGGAATCAGAGGAAGGGAATCAGAGGCGGGGAAACAGAGGCGGGGAATCAGATATGGGGAATCAGAGGTCGGGAATCAGAGGTTGGGAATCGGAGGCAGGGAATCAGAGGCGGGGAATCAGAGGCGGGGAATCAGAGGCAGGGAATCAGATGTGCGGAATCAGAGATGGGGAATCAAAGGCGGGGAATCAGAGTTGGGGCATCAGAGGTGGGGAATTAGATATGGGGAAACAGAGGCGGGGAATCAGAGGCGGGGAAACAGAGGCGGGGAATCAGATATGGGGAATCAGAGGTGGGGAATCAGAGGCAGGGAATCAGATGTGCGGAATCAGAGATGGGGAATCAGAGGCAGGGAATCAGAATCAGAAGCGGGGAATCAGAGGCCGGGAATCAGAGGCCGGGAATCAGATGCCGGGAATAAGAGGCCGGGAATCAGCGGTGGGGAATCAGAGTCCGGGAATCAGAGATGGGGATTCAGAGGCGGGGAATGAGATATGGGGAATCAGAGGCGGGGAATCAGAGGCGGGGAAACAGAGGTGGGGAATCAGATATAGGGAATCAGAGGTGGCGAATCAAAGGCGGTGAATCAGAGATGGGGAATCAGAGGCGGGGAATCAGAGGCGGGGAATCAGAGGTGGGGAATCAGAGGTTGGGAATCAGAGGCAGGGAATCAGAGGCGGGGAATCAGAGGCGGGGAATCAGAGGCATGGAATCAGATGTGCGGAATCAGAGATGTGGAATCAGAGGCAGGGAATCAGAGGCGGGGAATCAGAGGCGTGGAATCAGAGGCCGGGAATCAGAGGCCGGGAATGAGAGGCCGGGAATCAGAGGTGGGGAATCAGAGGTTGGGAATCAGAGGCAGGGAATCAGAGGCGGGGAATAAGAGGCTGGGAATCAGAGGCATGGAATCAGATGTGCGGAATCAGAGATGTGGAATCAGAGGCCGGGAATCAGAGGTGGGGAATCTGAGGCCGGGAATCAGAGATGGGGAATCAGAGGCGGGGAATCAGCGGTGGTGAATCAGAGGTGGGGAATAAGAGGTTGTAAATCAGAGATGGGGAATCAGAGGCGGGGAATCAGAGGCGGGGAAACAGAGGTGGGGAATCAGATATGGGGAATCAGAGGTGGGGAATAAGATGCGGAGAATCAGAGGCAGGGAATCAGATGCCGGGAATAAGAGGCCGGGAATCAGAGGTGGGGAATCAGAGTCCAGGAGTCAGAGATGGGGATTCAGAGGCGGGGAATGAGATATTGGGAATCAGAGGCGGGGAATCAGAGGCGGGGAAACAAAGGCGGTGAATCAGAGATGGGGAATCAGAGGCGCGGAATCAGAGGCAGGGAATCAAACACGGGGAATCAGAGCTGGGGAATCAGAGTCGGGGAATCAGAGTTGGGGCATCAGAGGTGGGGAATTAGATATGGGGAAACAGAGGTGGGGAATCAGAGGCGTGGAAACAGAGGCGGGGAATCAGATATGGGGAATCAGAGGTGGGGAATCAGAGGCAGGAAATCAGATGTGCGGAATCAGAGCTGGGGAATCAGAGGCGGGGTAACAGAGGTGGGGAATCAGATATGGGGAATCAGAGGTGGGGAATAAGAGGCGGAGAATCAGAGGCGGGGAATCAGAGGCGGGGAATCAGAGCTGGGGAATCAGAGGCGGGGAATCAGAGTTGGGGAATCAGAGGCGGGGAATCAGATATGTGGAAACAGAGGTGGGGAATCAGAGGCGGGGAAACAGGCGAGGAATCAGATATGGGGAATCAGAGGTGGCGAATCAAAGGCGGTGAATCAGAGATGGGGAATCAGAGGCGGGGAATCAGAGGCAGGGAATCAAACACGGGGAATCAGAGGCGGGGAATCAGAGCTGGGGAATCAGAGGCGGGGAATCAGAGTTGGGGAATCAGAGGCGGGGAATCAGAGGCGGGGAAACAGAGGCGGTGAATCAGATATGGGGAATCAGAGGTGGGGAATCAGAGGTTGGGAATCAGAGGCAGGGAATCAGAGGCGGGGAATCAGAGTCCGGGAATCAGAGATGGGGATTCCGAGGCGGGGAATGAGATATGGGGAATCAGAGGTGGGGAATCAGAGGCGGGGAAACAGAGGTGGGGAATCAGATATGGGGAATCAGATATGGGGAATCAAAGGCGGTGAATCAGAGATGGGGAATCAGAGGCGGGGAATCAGAGGCGGGGAAACAGAGCTGGGAAATCAGAGGCGGGGAATCAGAGTTGGGGAATCAGAGGCGGGGAATCAGATATGGGGAAACAGAGGTGGGGAATCAGAGGCGGGGAAACAGAGGCGGGGAATCAGATATGGGGAATCAGAGGTGGGGAATCAGAGTCCGGGAATCAGAGATGGGGATTCAGAGGCGGGGAATGAGATATGAGGAATCAGAGGCGGGGAATCAGAGGCGGGGAAACAGAGGTGGGGAATCAGATATGGGGAATCTGATATGGGGAATCAAAGGCGGTGAATCAGAGATGGGGAATCAGAGGCGGGGAATCAGAGGCAGGGTATCAGAGCTGGGGAATCAGAGGTTGGGAATCAGAGTTGGGGAATCAGAGGCGGGGAATCAGATATGGGGAAACAGAGGTGGGGAATCAGAGGTGGGGATACAGAGGCGGGGAATCAGATATGGGGAATCAGAGGTGGGGAATCAGAGGTTGGGAATCAGAGGCAGGGAATCAGAGGCGGGGAAACAGAGGCAGGGAATCAGATATGGGGAATCAGAGGTGGCGAATCAAAGGCGGTGAATCAGAGATGGGGAATCAGAGGCGGGGAATCAGAGGCAGGGAATCAAACACGGGGATTCAGAGGTGGGGAATCAGAGCTGGGGAATCAGAGGCGGGGAATCAGAGTTGGGGAATCAGAGGCGGGGAATCAGAGGCGGGGAAACAGAGGCGGGGAATCAGATATGGGGAATCAGAGGTGGGGAATAAGAGGTTGGGAATCAGAGGCAGGGAATCAGAGGCGGGGAATCAGAGGCGGGGAATCAGAGGCAGGGAATCAGATGTGCGGAATCAGAGATGGGGAATCAAAGGCGGGGAATCAGAGTTGGGGCATCAGAGGTGGGGAATTAGATATGGGGAAACAGAGGCGGGGAATCAGAGGCGGGGAAACAGAGGAGGGGAATCAGATATGGGGAATCAGAGGTGGGGAATCAGAGGCAGCGAATCAGATGTGCGGAATCAGAGATGGGGAATCAGAGGCAGGGAATCAGAATCAGAAGCGGGGAATCAGAGGCCGGGAATCAGAGGCCGGGAATCAGATGCCGGGAATAAGAGGCCGGGAATCAGCGGTGGGGAATCAGAGTCCGGGAATCAGAGATGGGGATTCAGAGGCGGGGAATGAGATATGGGGAATCAGAGGCATGGAATCAGAGGCGGGGAAACAGAGGTCGGAATCAGATATAGGGAATCAGAGGTGGCGAACCAAAGGCGGTGAATCAGAGATGGGGAATCAGAGGCGGGGAATCAGAGGCAGGGAATCAAACACGGGGAATCAGAGGCGGGGAATCAGAGCTGGGGAATCAGAGGCGGGGTATCAGAGTTGGGGAATCAGAGGCGGGGATTCAGATATGGGGAATCAGAGGCGGGGAATCAGAGGCGGGGAAACAGATGCGGGGAATCAGATATGGGGAATCAGAGGTGGGGAATCAGGGGCAGGGAATCAGTGGCAGGGAATCAGAGGCGGGGAATCAGAGCTGGGGAGTCAGAGGCGGGGAATCAGAGTTGGGGAATCAGAGGCGGGGAATCAGATATGTGGAAACAGAGGTGGGGAATCAGAGGCGGGGAAACAGAGGCGGGGAATCAGATATGGGGAATCAGAGGTGGCGAATCAAAGGCGGTGAATCAGAGATGGGGAATCAGAGGCGGGGAATCAGAGGCAGGGAATCAAACACGGGGAATCAGAGGCGGGGAATCAGAGCTGGGGAATCAGAGGCCGGGAATCAGAGTTGGGGAATCAGAGGCGGGGAATCAGAGGCGGGGAAACAGAGGCGGTGAATCAGATATGGGGAATCAGAGGTGGGGAATCAGAGGTTGGGAATCAGAGGCAGGGAATCAGAGGCGGGGAATCAGAGTCCGGGAATCAGAGATGGGGATTCAGAGGCGGGGAATGAGATATGGGGAATCAGAGGCGGGGAATCAGAGGCGGGGAAACAGAGGTGGGGAATCAGATATGGGGAATCAGATATGGGGAATCAAAGGCGGTGAATCAGAGATGGGGAATCAGAGGCGGGGAATCAGAGGCGGGGAATCAGAGCTGGGGAATCAGAGGCGGGGAATCAGAGGCGGGGAATCAGATATGGGGAAACAGAGGTGGGGAATCAGAGGTGGGGAAACAGAGGCGGGGAATCAGATATGGGGAATCAGAGGTGGGGAATCAGAGTCCGGGAATCAGAGATGGGGATTCAGAGGCGGGGAATGAGATATGGGGAATCAGAGGCGGGGAATCAGAGGCGGGGAAACAGAGGTGGGGAATCAGATATGGGGAATCTGATATGGGGAATCAAAGGCGGTGAATCAGAGATGGGGAATCAGAGGCGGGGAATCAGAGGCGGGGTATCAGAGCTGGGGAATCAGAGGCGGGGAATCAGAGTTGGGGAATCAGAGGCGGGGAATCAGATATGGGGAAACAGAGGTGGGGAATCAGAGGTGGGGAAACAGAGGCGGGAAATCAGATATGGGGAATCAGAGGTGGGGAATCAGAGGTTGGGAATCAGAGGCAGGGAATCAGAGGCGGGGAAACAGAGGCAGGGAATCAGATATGGGGAATCAGAGGTGGCGAATCAAAGGCGGTGAATCAGAGATGGGGAATCAGAGGCGGGGAATCAGAGGCAGGGAATCAAACACGGGGAATCAGAGGTGGGGAATCAGAGCTGGGGAATCAGAGGCGGGGAATCAGAGTTGGGGAATCAGAGGCGGGGAATCAGAGGCGGGGAAACAGAGGCGGGGAATCTGATATGGGGAATCAGAGGTGGGGAATCAGAGGTTGGGAATCAGAGGCAGGGAATCAGAGGCGGGGAATCAGAGGCGGGGAATCAGAGGCAGGGAATCAGATGTGCGGAATCAGAGATGGGGAATCAAAGGCGGGGAATCAGAGTTGGGGCATCAGAGGTTGGGAATTAGATATGGGGAAACAGAGGCGGGGAATCAGAGGCGGGGAAACAGAGGAGGGGAATCAGATATGGGGAATCAGAGGTGGGGAATCAGAGGCAGGGAATCAGATGTGCGGAATCAGAGATGGGGAATCAGGGGCAGGGAATCAGAATCAGAAGCGGGGAATCAGAGGCCGGGAATCAGAGGCCGGGAATCAGATGCCGGGAATAAGAGGCCGGGAATCAGCGGTATGGAATCAGAGTCCGGGAATCAGAGATGGGGATTCAGAGGCGGGGAATGAGATATGGGGAATCAGAGGCATGGAATCAGAGGCGGGGAAACAGAGGTGGGGAATCAGATATAGGGAATCAGAGGTGGCGAATCAAAGGCGGTGAATCAGAGATGGGGAATCAGACGCGGGGAATCAGAGGCAGGGAATCAAACACGGGGAATCAGAGGCGGGGAATCAGAGCTGGGGAATCAGAGGCGGGGAATCAGAGTTGGGGAATCAGAGGCATGGAATCAGATGTGCGGAATCAGAGATGTGGAATCAGAGGCCGGGAATCAGAGGTGGGGAATCAGAGGCCGGGAATCAGAGATGGGGAATCAGAGGCGGGGAATCAGCGGTGGTGAATCAGAGGTGGGGAATAAGAGGTTGTAAATCAGAGATGGGGAATCAGAGGCGGGGAATCAGAGGCGGGGAAACAGAGGTGGGGAATCAGATATGGGGAATCAGAGGTGGGAAATAAGATGCGGAGAATCAGAGGAAGGGAATCAGATGCCGGGAATAAGAGGCCGGGAATCAGAGGTGGGGAATCAGAGTCCAGGAGTCAGAGATGGGGATTCAGAGGCGGGGAATGAGATATTGGGAATCAGAGGCGGGGAATCAGAGGCGGGGAAACAAAGGCGGTGAATCAGAGATGGGGAATCAGAGGCGCGGAATCAGAGGCAGGGAATCAAACACGGGGAAACAGAGCTGGGGAATCAGAGTCGGGGAATCAGAGTTGGGGCATCAGAGGTGGGGAATTAGATTTGGGGAAACAGAGGTGGGGAATCAGAGGCGTGGAAACAGAGGCGGGGAATCAGATATGGGGAATCAGAGGTGGGGAATCAGAGGCAGGAAATCAGATGTGCGGAATCAGAGGTGGGGAATCAGAGGCGGGGAAACAGAGGTGGGGAATCAGATGTGGGGAATCAGAGGTGGGGAATAAGAGGCGGAGAATCAGAGGCGGGGAATCAGAGGCGGGGAATCAGAGCTGGGGAATCAGAGGCGGGGAATCAGAGTTGGGGAATCAGAGGCGGGGAATCAGATATGTGGAAACAGAGGTGGGGAATCAGAGGCGGGGAAACAGAGGCGGGGAATCAGATATGGGGAATCAGAGGTGGCGAATCAAAGGCGGTGAATCAGAGATGGGGAATCAGAGGCGGGGAATCAGAGGCAGGGAATCAAACACGGGGAATCAGAGGCGGGGAATCAGAGCTGGGGAATCAGAGGCGGGGAATCAGAGTTGGGGAATCAGAGGCGGGGAATCAGAGGCGGGGAAACAGAGGCGGTGAATCAGATATGGGGAATCAGAGGTGGGGAATCAGAGGTTGGGAATCAGAGGCAGGGAAT
Source organism: Narcine bancroftii (assembly GCF_036971445.1). Taxonomy (NCBI): domain Eukaryota; kingdom Metazoa; phylum Chordata; class Chondrichthyes; order Torpediniformes; family Narcinidae; genus Narcine; species Narcine bancroftii. The sequence goes on from NC_091470.1 coordinate 274,071,389, forward strand.
CAGAGGCGGGTAATCAGAGTCCGGGAATCAGAGATGGGGATTCAGAGGCGGGGAATGAGATATGGTGAATCAGAGGCGGGGAATCAGAGGCGGGGAAACAGAGGTGGGGAATCAGATATGGGGAATCAGATATGGGGAATCAAAGGCGGTGAATCAGAGATGGGGAATCAGAGGCGGGGAATCAGAGGCGGGGAATCAGAGCTGGGGAATCAGAGGCGGGGAATCAGAGGCGGGGAATCAGATATGGGGAATCAGAGGTGGGGAATCAGAGTCCGGGAATCAGAGATGGGGATTCAGAGGCGGGGAATGAGATATGGGGAATCAGAGGCGGGGAATCAGAGGCGGGGAAACAGAGGTGGGGAATCAGATATGGGGAATCTGATATGGGGAATCAAAGGCGGTGAATCAGAGATGGGGAATCAGAGGCGGGGAATCAGAGGCGGGGTATCAGAGCTGGGGAATCAGAGGCGGGGAATCAGAGTTGGGGAATCAGAGGCGGGGAATCAGATATGGGGAAACAGAGGTGGGGAATCAGAGGTGGGGAAACAGAGGCGGGGAATCAGATATGGGGAATCAGAGGTGGGGAATCAGAGGTTGGGAATCAGAGGCAGGGAATCAGAGGCGGGGAATCAGAGGCAGGGAATCAGATATGGGGAATCAGAGCTGGCGAATCAAAGGCGGTAAATTAGAGATGGGGAATCAGAGGCGGGGAATCAGAGGCAGGGAATCAAACACGGGGAATCAGAGGTGGGGAATCAGAGCTGGGGAATCAGAGGCGGGGAATCAGAGTTGGGGAATCAGAGGCGGGGAATCAGAGGCGGGGAAACAGAGGCGGGGAATCAGATATGGGGAATCAGAGGTGGGGAATAAGAGGTTGGGAATCAGAGGCAGGGAATCAGAGGCGGGGAATCAGAGGCGGGGAATCAGAGGCAGGGAATCAGATGTGCGGAATCAGAGATGGGGAATCAAAGGCGGGGAATCAGAGTTGGGGCATCAGAGGTGGGGAATTAGATATGGGGAAACAGAGGCGGGGAATCAGAGGCGGGGAAACAGAGGAGGGGAATCAGATATGGGGAATCAGAGGTGGGGAATCAGAGGCAGGGAATCAGATGTGCGGAATCAGAGATGGGGAATCAGAGGCAGGGAATCAGAATCAGAAGCGGGGAATCAGAGGCCGGGAATCAGAGGCCGGGAATCAGATGCCGGGAATAAGAGGCCGGGAATCAGCGGTGGGGAATCAGAGTCCGGGAATCAGAGATGGGGATTCAGAGGCGGGGAATGAGATATGGGGAATCAGAGGCATGGAATCAGAGGCGGGGAAACAGAGGTGGGGAATCAGATATAGGGAATCAGAGGTGGCGAATCAAAGGCGGTGAATCAGAGATGGGGAATCAGAGGCGGGGAATCAGAGGCAGGGAATCAAACACGGGGAATCAGAGGCGGGGAATCAGAGCTGGGGAATCAGAGGCGGGGTATCAGAGTTGGGGAATCAGAGGCGGGGATTCAGATAGGGGGAATCAGAGGTGGGGAATCAGAGGCGGGGAAACAGATGCGGGGAATCAGATATGGGGAATCAGAGGTGGGGAATCAGGGGCAGGGAATCAGTGGCAGGGAATCAGAGGCGGGGAATCAGAGCTGGCGAATCAGAGGCGGGGAATCAGAGTTGGGGAATCAGAGGCGGGGAATCAGATATGTGGAAACAGAGGTGGGGAATCAGAGGCGGGGAAACAGAGGCGGGGAATCAGATATGGCGAATCAGAGGTGGCGAATCAAAGGCGGTGAATCAGAGATGGGGAATCAGAGGCGGGGAATCAGAGGCAGGGAATCAAACACGGGGAATCAGAGGCGGGGAATCAGAGCTGGGGAATCAGAGGCGGGGAATCAGAGTTGGGGAATCAGAGGCGGGGAATCAGAGGCGGGGAAACAGAGGCGGTGAATCAGATATGGGGAATCAGAGGTGGGGAATCAGAGGTTGGGAATCAGAGGCAGGGAATCAGAGGCGGGGAATCAGAGTCCGGGAATCAGAGATGGGGATTCAGAGGCGGGGAATGAGATATGGGGAATCAGAGGCGGGGAATCAGAGGCGGGGAAACAGAGGTGGGGAATCAGATATGGGGAATCAGATATGGGGAATCAAAGGCGGTGAATCAGAGATGGGGAATCAGAGGCGGGGAATCAGAGGCGGGGAATCAGAGCTGGGGAATCAGAGGCGGGGAATCAGAGGCGGGGAATCAGATATGGGGAAACAGAGGTGGGGAATCAGAGGTGGGGAAACAGAGGCGGGGAATCAGATATGGGGAATCAGAGGTGGGGAATCAGAGTCCGGGAATCAGAGATGGGGATTCAGAGGCGGGGAATGAGATATGGGGAATCAGAGGCGGGGAATCAGAGGCGGGGAAACAGAGGTGGGGAATCAGATATGGGGAATCTGATATGGGGAATCAAAGGCGGTGAATCAGAGATGGGGAATCAGAGGCGGGGAATCAGAGGCGGGGTATCAGAGCTGGGGAATCAGAGGCGGGGAATCAGAGTTGGGGAATCAGAGGCGGGGAATCAGATATGGAGAAACAGAGGTGGGGAATAAGAGGTGGGGAAACAGAGGCGGGGAATCAGATATGGGGAATCAGAGGTGGGGAATCAGAGGTTGGGAATCAGAGGCAGGGAATCAGAGGCGGGGAAACAGAGGCAGGGAATCAGATATGGGGAATCAGAGGTGGCGAATCAAAGGCGGTGAATCAGAGATGGGAAATCAGAGGCGGGGAATCAGAGGCAGGGAATCAAACACGGGGAATCAGAGGTGGGGAATCAGAGCTGGGGAATCAGAGGCGGGGAATCAGAGTTGGGGAATCATAGGCGGGGAATCAGAGGCGGGGAAACAGAGGCGGGGAATCAGATATGGGGAATCAGAGGTGGGGAATCAGAGGTTGGGAATCAGAGGCAGGGAATCAGAGGTGGGGAATCAGAGGCGGGGAATCAGAGGCAGGGAATCAGACGTGCGGAATCAGAGATGGGGAATCAAAGGCTGGGAATCAGAGTTGGGGCATCAGAGGTTGGGAATTAGATATGGGGAAACAGAGGCAGGGAATCAGAGGCGGGGAAACAGAGGAGGGGAATCAGATATGGGGAATCAGAGGTGGGGAATCAGAGGCAGGGAATCAGATGTGCGGAATCAGAGATGGGGAATCAGAGGCAGGGAATCAGAATCAGAAGCGGGGAATCAGAGGCCGGGAATCAGAGGCCGGGAATCAGATGCCGGGAATAAGAGGCCGGGAATCAGCGGTATGGAATCAGAGTCCGGGAATCAGAGATGGGGATTCAGAGGCGGGGAATGAGATATGGGGAATCAGAGGCATGGAATCAGAGGCGGGGAAACAGAGGTGGGGAATCAGATATAGGGAATCAGAGGTGGCGAATCAAAGGCGGTGAATCAGAGATGGGGAATCAGACGCGGGGAATCAGAGGCAGGGAATCAAACACGGGGAATCAGAGGCGGGGAATCAGAGCTGGGGAATCAGAGGCGGGGAATCAGAGTTGGGGAATCAGAGGCGGGGATTCAGATATGGGGAATCAGAGGCGGGGAATCAGAGGCGGGGAAACAGATGCGGGGAATCAGATATGGGGAATCAGAGGTGGGGAATCAGGGGCAGGGAATCAGTGGCAGGGAATCAGAGGCGGGGAATCAGAGGCGGGGAGTCAGAGGTAGGGAATCAGACACGGGGAATCAGAGGTGGGGAATCAGAGATGGGGAATCAGAGGCGGGGAATCAGAGGCAGGCAATCGGACGCCGGGAATCAGAGGCGGGGAATCAGAGCTGGGGAATCAGAGGCGGGGAATCAGAGTTGGGGAATCAGAGGCGGGGTATCAGATATGGGGAAATAGAGGCGGGGAATCAGATATGGGGAATCAGAGGCTGGGAATCAGAGTGGGAGAAACAGAGGTGGGGAATAAGTTATGGGGAATCAGAGGTGGGGAATCAGGGGTGGGGAATCAGTGGCAGGGAATCAGAGGCGGGGAATCAGAGGCGGGGAATCAGAGGCGGGGAAACAGAGGTGGGGAATCAGATATGGGGAATCAGAGGAGGCGAATCAAAGGCGGTGAATCAGAGATGGGGAATCAGAGGCGGGGAATCAGAGCTGGGGAATCAGAGGCGGGGAATCAGAGTTGGGGAATCAGAGTCGGGGAATCAGATATGGGGAAACAGAGGTGGGGAATCAGAGGCGGGGAAACAGAGGCGGGGAATCAGATATGGGGAATCAGAGGTGGGGAATCCGAGGTTGGGAATCAGAGGCAGGGAATCAGAGGCGGGGAAACAGAGGCGGGGAATCAGATATGGGGAATCAGAGGTGGCAAATCAAAGGCGGTGAATCAGAGATGGGGAATCAGAGGCGGTGAATCAGAGGCAGGGAATCAAACACGGGGAATCAGAGGCGGGGAATCAGACCTGGGGAATGAGAGGCGGGGAATCAGAGGCGGGGAATCAGAGGCGGGGAATCAGAGGCGGGGAAACAGAGGCGGGGAATCAGATATGGAGTATCAGAGGTGGGGAATCAGAGGTTGGGAATCAGAGGCAGGGAATCAGAGGCGGGGAATCAGAGGCGGGGAATCAGTGGCATGGAATCAGATGTGCGGAATCAGAGATGGGGAATCAGAGGCAGGGAATCAGAGGCGGGGAATCAGAGGCGTGGAATCAGAGGCCGGAAATCAGAGGCCGGGAATGAGAGGCCGGGAATCAGAGGCCGAAAATCAGAGGCCGGGAATCAGAGGTGGGGAATCAGAGGCCGGGAATCAGAGATGGGAAATCAGAGGCGGGGAATCAGTGGTGGTGAATCAGACGCGGGATTCAGAGGTTGTAAATCAGAGATGGGGAATCAGAGGCGGAAAAATCAGAAGCGGGGAAACAGAGGTGGGGAGTCAGATATGGGGAATCAGAGGTGGGGAATAAGAGGTGGAGAATCAGAGGCAGGGAATCAGAGGCGGGGAATCAGAGGCCGGGAATCAGAAGCCAGGAATCAGAGGCCGGGAATCAGAGGTGGGGAATCAGAGGCCGGGAATCAGAGCTGGGGAATCAGAGGCGTTTAATCATAGTTGGGAATTAGAGGCGGGGAATCAGAAATGGGGAAACAGAGGCGGGGAATCAGAGGCGGGGAAACAGAGGCGGGGAATCAGATATGGGGAATCAGATGCGGGGAATCAGAGGCGGGGAATCAGAGCTGGGGAATCAGAGTCGGGGAATCAGAGTTGGGGCATCAGAGGTGGGGAATTAGATATGGGGAAACAGAGGCGGGGAATCAGAGGCGGGGAAACAGAGGCGGGGAATCAGATATGGGGAATCAGAGGTGGGTAATCAGAGGCAGGGAATCATATGTGCGGAATCAGAGATGGGGAATCAGAGGCAGGGAATCAGAATCAGAAGCGGGGTATCAGAGGCCGGGAATCAGAGGCCGGGAATCAGATGCCGGGAATAAGAGGCCGGGAATCAGAGGTGGGGTATCAGAGTCCGGGAATCAGAGATGGGGATTCAGAGGCGGGGAATGAGATATGGGGAATCAGAGGAGGGGAATCAGAGGCGGGGAAACAGAGGTGGGGAATCAGATATGGGGAATCAGAGATGGGGAATCAAAGGCGGTGAATCAGAGCTGGGGAATCAGAGGCGGGGAATCTGAGTTGGGGAATCAGAGGCGGGGAATCAGATATGTGGAAACAGAGGTGGGGAATCAGAGGCGGGGAAACAGAGGCGAGGAATCAGATATGGGGAATCAGAGGTGGCGAATCAAAGGCGGTGAATCTGAGATGGGGAATCAGAGGCGGGGAATCAGAGGCAGGGAATCAAACACGGGGAATCAGAGGCGGGGAATCAGAGCTGGGGAATCAGAGGCGGGGAATCAGAGTTGGGGAATCAGAGGCGGGGAATCAGAGGCGGGGAAACAGAGGCGGTGAATCAGATATGGGGAATCAGAGGTGGGGAATCAGAGGTTGGGAATCAGAGGCAGGGAATCAGAGGCGGGGAATCAGAGTCCGGGAATCAGAGATGGGGATTCAGAGGCGGGGAATGAGATATGGGGAATCAGAGGTGGGGAATCAGAGGCGGGGAAACAGAGGTGGGGAATCAGATATGGGGAATCAGATATGGGGAATCAAAGGCGGTGAATCAGAGATGGGGAATCAGAGGCGGGGAATCAGAGGCGGGGAATCAGAGCTGGGGAATCAGAGGCGGGGAATCAGAGGCGGGGAATCAGATATGGGGAATCAGAGGTGGGGAATCAGAGTCCGGGAATCAGAGATGGGGATTCAGAGGCGGGGAATGAGATATGGGGAATCAGAGGCGGGGAATCAGAGGCGGGGAAACAGAGGTGGGGAATCAGATATGGGGAATCTGATATGGGGAATCAAAGGCGGTGAATCAGAGATGGGGAATCAGAGGCGGGGAATCAGAGGCGGGGTATCAGAGCTGGGGAATCAGAGGCGGGGAATCAGAGTTGGGGAATCAGAGGCGGGGAATCAGATATGGGGAAACAGAGGTGGGGAATCAGAGGTGGGGAAACAGAGGCGGGGAATCAGATATGGGGAATCAGAGGTGGGGAATCAGAGGTTGGGAATCAGAGGCAGGGAATCAGAGGCGGGGAAACAGAGGCAGGGAATCAGATATGGGGAATCAGAGGTGGCGAATCAAAGGCGTTGAATTAGAGATGGGGAATCAGAGGCGTGGAATCAGAGGCAGGGAATCAAACACGGGGAATCAGAGGTGGGGAATCAGAGCTGGGGAATCAGAGGCGGGGAATCAGAGTTGGGGAATCAAAGGAGGGGAATCAGAGGCGGGGAAACAGAGGCGGGGAATCAGATATGGGGAATCAGAGGTGGGGAATAAGAGGTTGGGAATCAGAGGCAGGGAATCAGAGGCGGGGAATCAGAGGCGGGGAATCAGAGGCAGGGAATCAGATGTGCGGAATCAGAGATGGGGAATCAAAGGCGGGGAATCAGAGTTGGGGCATCAGAGGTGGGGAATTAGATATGGGGAAACAGAGGCGGGGAATCAGAGGCGGGGAAACAGAGGAGGGGAATCAGATATGGGGAATCAGAGGTGGGGAATCAGAGGCAGGGAATCAGATGTGCGGAATCAGAGATGGGGAATCAGAGGCAGGGAATCAGAATCAGAAGCGGGGAATCAGAGGCCGGGAATCAGAGGCCGGGAATCAGATGCCGGGAATAAGAGGCCGGGAATCAGCGGTGGGGAATCAGAGTCCGGGAATCAGAGATGGGGATTCAGAGGCGGGGAATGAGATATGGGGAATCAGAGGCATGGAATCAGAGGCGGGGAAACAGAGGTGGGGAATCAGATATAGGGAATCAGAGGTGGCGAATCAAAGGCGGTGAATCAGAGATGGGGAATCAGAGGCGGGGAATCAGAGGCAGGGAATCAAACACGGGGAATCAGAGGCGGGGAATCAGAGCTGGGGAATCAGAGGCGGGGTATCAGAGTTGGGGAATCAGAGGCGGGGATTCAGATAGGGGGAATCAGAGGTGGGGAATCAGAGGCGGGGAAACAGATGCGGGGAATCAGATATGGGGAATCAGAGGTGGGGAATCAGGGGCAGGGAATCAGTGGCAGGGAATCAGAGGCGGGGAATCAGAGCTGGCGAATCAGAGGCGGGGAATCAGAGTTGGGGAATCAGAGGCGGGGAATCAGATATGTGGAAACAGAGGTGGGGAATCAGAGGCGGGGAAACAGAGGCGGGGAATCAGATATGGGGAATCAGAGGTGGCGAATCAAAGGCGGTGAATCAGAGATGGGGAATCAGAGGCGGGGAATCAGAGGCAGGGAATCAAACACGGGGAATCAGAGGCGGGGAATCAGAGCTGGGGAATCAGAGGCGGGGAATCAGAGTTGGGGAATCAGAGGCGGGGAATCAGAGGCGGGGAAACAGAGGCGGTGAATCAGATATGGGGAATCAGAGGTGGGGAATCAGAGGTTGGGAATCAGAGGCAGGGAATCAGAGGCGGGGAATCAGAGTCCGGGAATCAGAGATGGGGATTCAGAGGCGGGGAATGAGATATGGGGAATCAGAGGCGGGGAATCAGAGGCGGGGAAACAGAGGTGGGGAATCAGATATGGGGAATCAGATATGGGGAATCAAAGGCGGTGAATCAGAGATGGGGAATCAGAGGCGGGGAATCAGAGGCGGGGAATCAGAGCTGGGGAATCAGAGGCGGGGAATCAGAGGCGGGGAATCAGATATGGGGAAACAGAGGTGGGGAATCAGAGGTGGAGAAACAGAGGCGGGGAATCAGATATGGGGAATCAGAGGTGGGGAATCAGAGTCCGGGAATCAGAGATGGGGATTCAGAGGCGGGGAATGAGATATGGGGAATCAGAGGCGGGGAATCAGAGGCGGGGAAACAGAGGTGGGGAATCAGATATGGGGAATCTGATATGGGGAATCAAAGGCGGTGAATCAGAGATGGGGAATTAGAGGCGGGGAATCAGAGGCGGGGTATCAGAGCTGGGGAATCAGAGGCGGGGAATCAGAGTTGGGGAATCAGAGGCGGGGAATCAGATATGGAGAAACAGAGGTGGGGAATAAGAGGTGGGGAAACAGAGGCGGGGAATCAGATATGGGGAATCAGAGGTGGGGAATCAGAGATTGGGAATCAGAGGCAGGGAATCAGAGGCGGGGAAACAGAGGCAGGGAATCAGATATGGGGAATCAGAGGTGGCGAATCAAAGGCGGTGAATCAGAGATGGGGAATCAGAGGCGGGGAATCAGAGGCAGGGAATCAAACACGGGGAATCAGAGGTGGGGAATCAGAGCTGGGGAATCAGAGGCGGGGAATCAGAGTTGGGGAATCATAGGCGGGGAATCAGAGGCGGGGAAACAGAGGCGGGGAATCAGATATGGGGAATCAGAGGTGGGGAATCAGAGGTTGGGAATCAGAGGCAGGGAATCAGAGGTGGGGAATCAGAGGCGGGGAATCAGAGGCAGGGAATCAGACGTGCGGAATCAGAGATGGGGAATCAAAGGCGGGGAATCAGAGTTGGGGCATCAGAGGTTGGGAATTAGATATGGGGAAACAGAGGCAGGGAATCAGAGGCGGGGAAACAGAGGAGGGGAATCAGATATGGGGAATCAGAGGTGGGGAATCAGAGGCAGGGAATCAGATGTGCGGAATCAGAGATGGGGAATCAGAGGCAGGGAATCAGAATCAGAAGCGGGGAATCAGAGGCCGGGAATCAGAGGCCGGGAATCAGATGCCGGGAATAAGAGGCCGGGAATCAGCGGTATGGAATCAGAGTCCGGGAATCAGAGATGGGGATTCAGAGGCGGGGAATGAGATATGGGGAATCAGAGGCATGGAATCAGAGGCGGGGAAACAGAGGTGGGGAATCAGATATAGGGAATCAGAGGTGGCGAATCAAAGGCGGTGAATCAGAGATGGGGAATCAGACGCGGGGAATCAGAGGCAGGGAATCAAACACGGGGAATCAGAGGCGGGGAATCAGAGCTGGGGAATCAGAGGCGGGGAATCAGAGTTGGGGAATCAGAGGCGGGGATTCAGATATGGGGAATCAGAGGCGGGGAATCAGAGGCGGGGAAACAGATGCGGGGAATCAGATATGGGGAATCAGAGGTGGGGAATCAGGGGCAGGGAATCAGTGGCAGGGAATCAGAGGCGGGGAATCAGAGGCGGGGAGTCAGAGGTAGGGAATCAGACACGGGGAATCAGAGGTGGGGAATCAGAGATGGGGAATCAGAGGCGGGGAATCAGAGGCAGGCAATCGGACGCCGGGAATCAGAGGCGGGGAATCAGAGCTGGGGAATCAGAGGCGGGGAATCAGAGTTGTGGAATCAGAGGCGGGGTATCAGATATGGGGAAATAGAGGCGGGGAATCAGATATGGGGAATCAGAGGCTGGGAATCAGAGTGGGAGAAACAGAGGTGGGGAATAAGTTATGGGGAATCAGAGGTGGGGAATCAGGGGTGGGGAATCAGTGGCAGGGAATCAGAGGCGGGGAATCAGAGGCGGGGAATCAGAGGCGGGGAAACAGAGGTGGGGAATCAGATATGGGGAATCAGAGGAGGCGAATCAAAGGCGGTGAATCAGAGATGGGGAATCAGAGGCGGGGAATCAGAGCTGGGGAATCAGAGGCGGGGAATCAGAGTTGGGGAATCAGAGTCGGGGAATCAGATATGGGGAAACAGAGGTGGGGAATCAGAGGCGGGGAAACAGAGGCGGGGAATCAGATATGGGGAATCAGAGGTGGGGAATCCGAGGTTGGGAATCAGAGGCAGGGAATCAGAGGCGGGGAAACAGAGGCGGGGAATCAGATATGGGGAATCAGAGGTGGCAAATCAAAGGCGGTGAATCAGAGATGGGGAATCAGAGGCGGTGAATCAGAGGCAGGGAATCAAACACGGGGAATCAGAGGCGGGGAATCAGACCTGGGGAATGAGAGGCGGGGAATCAGAGGCGGGGAATCAGAGGCGGGGAATCAGAGGCGGGGAAACAGAGGCGGGGAATCAGATATGGAGTATCAGAGGTGGGGAATCAGAGGTTGGGAATCAGAGGCAGGGAATCAGAGGCGGGGAATCAGAGGCGGGGAATCAGTGGCATGGAATCAGATGTGCGGAATCAGAGATGGGGAATCAGAGGCAGGGAATCAGAGGCGGGGAATCAGAGGCGTGGAATCAGAGGCCGGAAATCAGAGGCCGGGAATGAGAGGCCGGGAATCAGAGGCCGAAAATCAGAGGCCGGGAATCAGAGGTGGGGAATCAGAGGCCGGGAATCAGAGATGGGAAATCAGAGGCGGGGAATCAGTGGTGGTGAATCAGACGCGGGATTCAGAGGTTGTAAATCAGAGATGGGGAATCAGAGGCGGAAAAATCAGAAGCGGGGAAACAGAGGTGGGGAGTCAGATATGGGGAATCAGAGGTGGGGAATAAGAGGTGGAGAATCAGAGGCAGGGAATCAGAGGCGGGGAATCAGAGGCCGGGAATCAGAAGCCAGGAATCAGAGGCCGGGAATCAGAGGTGGGGAATCAGAGGCCGGGAATCAGAGCTGGGGAATCAGAGGCGTTTAATCATAGTTGGGAATTAGAGGCGGGGAATCAGAAATGGGGAAACAGAGGCGGGGAATCAGAGGCGGGGAAACAGAGGCGGGGAATCAGATATGGGGAATCAGATGCGGGGAATCAGAGGCGGGGAATCAGAGCTGGGGAATCAGAGTCGGGGAATCAGAGTTGGGGCATCAGAGGTGGGGAATTAGATATGGGGAAACAGAGGCGGGGAATCAGAGGCGGGGAAACAGAGGCGGGGAATCAGATATGGGGAATCAGAGGTGGGTAATCAGAGGCAGGGAATCATATGTGCGGAATCAGAGATGGGGAATCAGAGGCAGGGAATCAGAATCAGAAGCGGGGTATCAGAGGCCGGGAATCAGAGGCCGGGAATCAGATGCCGGGAATAAGAGGCCGGGAATCAGAGGTGGGGTATCAGAGTCCGGGAATCAGAGATGGGGATTCAGAGGCGGGGAATGAGATATGGGGAATCAGAGGAGGGGAATCAGAGGCGGGGAAACAGAGGTGGGGAATCAGATATGGGGAATCAGAGATGGGGAATCAAAGGCGGTGAATCAGAGCTGGGGAATCAGAGGCGGGGAATCTGAGTTGGGGAATCAGAGGCGGGGAATCAGATATGTGGAAACAGAGGTGGGGAATCAGAGGCGGGGAAACAGAGGCGAGGAATCAGATATGGGGAATCAGAGGTGGCGAATCAAAGGCGGTGAATCTGAGATGGGGAATCAGAGGCGGGGAATCAGAGGCAGGGAATCAAACACGGGGAATCAGAGGCGGGGAATCAGAGCTGGGGAATCAGAGGCGGGGAATCAGAGTTGGGGAATCAGAGGCGGGGAATCAGAGGCGGGGAAACAGAGGCGGTGAATCAGATATGGGGAATCAGAGGTGGGGAATCAGAGGTTGGGAATCAGAGGCAGGGAATCAGAGGCGGGGAATCAGAGTCCGGGAATCAGAGATGGGGATTCAGAGGCGGGGAATGAGATATGGGGAATCAGAGGTGGGGAATCAGAGGCGGGGAAACAGAGGTGGGGAATCAGATATGGGGAATCAGATATGGGGAATCAAAGGCGGTGAATCAGAGATGGGGAATCAGAGGCGGGGAATCAGAGGCGGGGAATCAGAGCTGGGGAATCAGAGGCGGGGAATCAGAGGCGGGGAATCAGATATGGGGAATCAGAGGTGGGGAATCAGAGTCCGGGAATCAGAGATGGGGATTCAGAGGCGGGGAATGAGATATGGGGAATCAGAGGCGGGGAATCAGAGGCGGGGAAACAGAGGTGGGGAATCAGATATGGGGAATCTGATATGGGGAATCAAAGGCGGTGAATCAGAGATGGGGAATCAGAGGCGGGGAATCAGAGGCGGGGTATCAGAGCTGGGGAATCAGAGGCGGGGAATCAGAGTTGGGGAATCAGAGGCGGGGAATCAGATATGGGGAAACAGAGGTGGGGAATCAGAGGTGGGGAAACAGAGGCGGGGAATCAGATATGGGGAATCAGAGGTGGGGAATCAGAGGTTGGGAATCAGAGGCAGGGAATCAGAGGCGGGGAAACAGAGGCAGGGAATCAGATATGGGGAATCAGAGGTGGCGAATCAAAGGCGTTGAATTAGAGATGGGGAATCAGAGGCGTGGAATCAGAGGCAGGGAATCAAACACGGGGAATCAGAGGTGGGGAATCAGAGCTGGGGAATCAGAGGCGGGGAATCAGAGTTGGGGAATCAAAGGAGGGGAATCAGAGGCGGGGAAACAGAGGCGGGGAATCAGATATGGGGAATCAGAGGTGGGGAATAAGAGGTTGGGAATCAGAGGCAGGGAATCAGAGGCGGGGAATCAGAGGCGGGGAATCAGAGGCAGGGAATCAGATGTGCGGAATCAGAGATGGGGAATCAAAGGCGGGGAATCAGAGTTGGGGCATCAGAGGTGGGGAATTAGATATGGGGAAACAGAGGCGGGGAATCAGAGGCGGGGAAACAGAGGAGGGGAATCAGATATGGGGAATCAGAGGTGGGGAATCAGAGGCAGGGAATCAGATGTGCGGAATCAGAGATGGGGAATCAGAGGCAGGGAATCAGAATCAGAAGCGGGGAATCAGAGGCCGGGAATCAGAGGCCGGGAATCAGATGCCGGGAATAAGAGGCCGGGAATCAGCGGTGGGGAATCAGAGTCCGGGAATCAGAGATGGGGATTCAGAGGCGGGGAATGAGATATGGGGAATCAGAGGCATGGAATCAGAGGCGGGGAAACAGAGGTGGGGAATCAGATATAGGGAATCAGAGGTGGCGAATCAAAGGCGGTGAATCAGAGATGGGGAATCAGAGGCGGGGAATCAGAGGCAGGGAATCAAACACGGGGAATCAGAGGCGGGGAATCAGAGCTGGGGAATCAGAGGCGGGGTATCAGAGTTGGGGAATCAGAGGCGGGGATTCAGATAGGGGGAATCAGAGGTGGGGAATCAGAGGCGGGGAAACAGATGCGGGGAATCAGATATGGGGAATCAGAGGTGGGGAATCAGGGGCAGGGAATCAGTGGCAGGGAATCAGAGGCGGGGAATCAGAGCTGGCGAATCAGAGGCGGGGAATCAGAGTTGGGGAATCAGAGGCGGGGAATCAGATATGTGGAAACAGAGGTGGGGAATCAGAGGCGGGGAAACAGAGGCGGGGAATCAGATATGGGGAATCAGAGGTGGCGAATCAAAGGCGGTGAATCAGAGATGGGGAATCAGAGGCGGGGAATCAGAGGCAGGGAATCAAACACGGGGAATCAGAGGCGGGGAATCAGAGCTGGGGAATCAGAGGCGGGGAATCAGAGTTGGGGAATCAGAGGCGGGGAATCAGAGGCGGGGAAACAGAGGCGGTGAATCAGATATGGGGAATCAGAGGTGGGGAATCAGAGGTTGGGAATCAGAGGCAGGGAATCAGAGGCGGGGAATCAGAGTCCGGGAATCAGAGATGGGGATTCAGAGGCGGGGAATGAGATATGGGGAATCAGAGGCGGGGAATCAGAGGCGGGGAAACAGAGGTGGGGAATCAGATATGGGGAATCAGATATGGGGAATCAAAGGCGGTGAATCAGAGATGGGGAATCAGAGGCGGGGAATCAGAGGCGGGGAATCAGAGCTGGGGAATCAGAGGCGGGGAATCAGAGGCGGGGAATCAGATATGGGGAAACAGAGGTGGGGAATCAGAGGTGGAGAAACAGAGGCGGGGAATCAGATATGGGGAATCAGAGGTGGGGAATCAGAGTCCGGGAATCAGAGATGGGGATTCAGAGGCGGGGAATGAGATATGGGGAATCAGAGGCGGGGAATCAGAGGCGGGGAAACAGAGGTGGGGAATCAGATATGGGGAATCTGATATGGGGAATCAAAGGCGGTGAATCAGAGATGGGGAATTAGAGGCGGGGAATCAGAGGCGGGGTATCAGAGCTGGGGAATCAGAGGCGGGGAATCAGAGTTGGGGAATCAGAGGCGGGGAATCAGATATGGAGAAACAGAGGTGGGGAATAAGAGGTGGGGAAACAGAGGCGGGGAATCAGATATGGGGAATCAGAGGTGGGGAATCAGAGATTGGGAATCAGAGGCAGGGAATCAGAGGCGGGGAAACAGAGGCAGGGAATCAGATATGGGGAATCAGAGGTGGCGAATCAAAGGCGGTGAATCAGAGATGGGGAATCAGAGGCGGGGAATCAGAGGCAGGGAATCAAACACGGGGAATCAGAGGTGGGGAATCAGAGCTGGGGAATCAGAGGCGGGGAATCAGAGTTGGGGAATCATAGGCGGGGAATCAGAGGCGGGGAAACAGAGGCGGGGAATCAGATATGGGGAATCAGAGGTGGGGAATCAGAGGTTGGGAATCAGAGGCAGGGAATCAGAGGTGGGGAATCAGAGGCGGGGAATCAGAGGCAGGGAATCAGACGTGCGGAATCAGAGATGGGGAATCAAAGGCGGGGAATCAGAGTTGGGGCATCAGAGGTTGGGAATTAGATATGGGGAAACAGAGGCAGGGAATCAGAGGCGGGGAAACAGAGGAGGGGAATCAGATATGGGGAATCAGAGGTGGGGAATCAGAGGCAGGGAATCAGATGTGCGGAATCAGAGATGGGGAATCAGAGGCAGGGAATCAGAATCAGAAGCGGGGAATCAGAGGCCGGGAATCAGAGGCCGGGAATCAGATGCCGGGAATAAGAGGCCGGGAATCAGCGGTATGGAATCAGAGTCCGGGAATCAGAGATGGGGATTCAGAGGCGGGGAATGAGATATGGGGAATCAGAGGCATGGAATCAGAGGCGGGGAAACAGAGGTGGGGAATCAGATATAGGGAATCAGAGGTGGCGAATCAAAGGCGGTGAATCAGAGATGGGGAATCAGACGCGGGGAATCAGAGGCAGGGAATCAAACACGGGGAATCAGAGGCGGGGAATCAGAGCTGGGGAATCAGAGGCGGGGAATCAGAGTTGGGGAATCAGAGGCGGGGATTCAGATATGGGGAATCAGAGGCGGGGAATCAGAGGCGGGGAAACAGATGCGGGGAATCAGATATGGGGAATCAGAGGTGGGGAATCAGGGGCAGGGAATCAGTGGCAGGGAATCAGAGGCGGGGAATCAGAGGCGGGGAGTCAGAGGTAGGGAATCAGACACGGGGAATCAGAGGTGGGGAATCAGAGATGGGGAATCAGAGGCGGGGAATCAGAGGCAGGCAATCGGACGCCGGGAATCAGAGGCGGGGAATCAGAGCTGGGGAATCAGAGGCGGGGAATCAGAGTTGTGGAATCAGAGGCGGGGTATCAGATATGGGGAAATAGAGGCGGGGAATCAGATATGGGGAATCAGAGGCTGGGAATCAGAGTGGGAGAAACAGAGGTGGGGAATAAGTTATGGGGAATCAGAGGTGGGGAATCAGGGGTGGGGAATCAGTGGCAGGGAATCAGAGGCGGGGAATCAGAGGCGGGGAATCAGAGGCGGGGAAACAGAGGTGGGGAATCAGATATGGGGAATCAGAGGAGGCGAATCAAAGGCGGTGAATCAGAGATGGGGAATCAGAGGCGGGGAATCAGAGCTGGGGAATCAGAGGCGGGGAATCAGAGTTGGGGAATCAGAGTCGGGGAATCAGATATGGGGAAACAGAGGTGGGGAATCAGAGGCGGGGAAACAGAGGCGGGGAATCAGATATGGGGAATCAGAGGTGGGGAATCAGAGGTTGGGAATCAGAGGCAGGGAATCAGAGGCGGGGAAACAGAGGCGGGGAATCAGATATGGGGAATCAGAGGTGGCAAATCAAAGGCGGTGAATCAGAGATGGGGAATCAGAGGCGGTGAATCAGAGGCAGGGAATCAAACACGGGGAATCAGAGGCGGGGAATCAGACCTGGGGAATGAGAGGCGGGGAATCAGAGGCGGGGAATCAGAGGCGGGGAATCAGAGGCGGGGAAACAGAGGCGGGGAATCAGATATGGAGTATCAGAGGTGGGGAATCAGAGGTTGGGAATCAGAGGCAGGGAATCAGAGGCGGGGAATCAGAGGCGGGGAATCAGTGGCATGGAATCAGATGTGCGGAATCAGAGATGGGGAATCAGAGGCAGGGAATCAGAGGCGGGGAATCAGAGGCGTGGAATCAGAGGCCGGAAATCAGAGGCCGGGAATGAGAGGCCGGGAATCAGAGGCCGAAAATCAGAGGCCGGGAATCAGAGGTGGGGAATCAGAGGCCGGGAATCAGAGATGGGAAATCAGAGGCGGGGAATCAGTGGTGGTGAATCAGACGCGGGATTCAGAGGTTGTAAATCAGAGATGGGGAATCAGAGGCGGAAAAATCAGAAGCGGGGAAACAGAGGTGGGGAGTCAGATATGGGGAATCAGAGGTGGGGAATAAGAGGTGGAGAATCAGAGGCAGGGAATCAGAGGCGGGGAATCAGAGGCCGGGAATCAGAAGCCAGGAATCAGAGGCCGGGAATCAGAGGTGGGGAATCAGAGGCCGGGAATCAGAGCTGGGGAATCAGAGGCGTTTAATCATAGTTGGGAATTAGAGGCGGGGAATCAGAAATGGGGAAACAGAGGCGGGGAATCAGAGGCGGGGAAACAGAGGCGGGGAATCAGATATGGGGAATCAGATGCGGGGAATCAGAGGCGGGGAATCAGAGCTGGGGAATCAGAGTCGGGGAATCAGAGTTGGGGCATCAGAGGTGGGGAATTAGATATGGGGAAACAGAGGCGGGGAATCAGAGGCGGGGAAACAGAGGCGGGGAATCAGATATGGGGAATCAGAGGTGGGTAATCAGAGGCAGGGAATCATATGTGCGGAATCAGAGATGGGGAATCAGAGGCAGGGAATCAGAATCAGAAGCGGGGTATCAGAGGCCGGGAATCAGAGGCCGGGAATCAGATGCCGGGAATAAGAGGCCGGGAATCAGAGGTGGGGTATCAGAGTCCGGGAATCAGAGATGGGGATTCAGAGGCGGGGAATGAGATATGGGGAATCAGAGGAGGGGAATCAGAGGCGGGGAAACAGAGGTGGGGAATCAGATATGGGGAATCAGAGATGGGGAATCAAAGGCGGTGAATCAGAGCTGGGGAATCAGAGGCGGGGAATCTGAGTTGGGGAATCAGAGGCGGGGAATCAGATATGTGGAAACAGAGGTGGGGAATCAGAGGCGGGGAAACAGAGGCGAGGAATCAGATATGGGGAATCAGAGGTGGCGAATCAAAGGCGGTGAATCTGAGATGGGGAATCAGAGGCGGGGAATCAGAGGCAGGGAATCAAACACGGGGAATCAGAGGCGGGGAATCAGAGCTGGGGAATCAGAGGCGGGGAATCAGAGTTGGGGAATCAGAGGCGGGGAATCAGAGGTGGGGAAACAGAGGCGGTGAATCAGATATGGGGAATCAGAGGTGGGGAATCAGAGGTTGGGAATCAGAGGCAGGGAATCAGAGGCGGGGAATCAGAGTCCGGGAATCAGAGATGGGGATTCAGAGGCGGGGAATGAGATATGGGGAATCAGAGGTGGGGAATCAGAGGCGGGGAAACAGAGGTGGGGAATCAGATATGGGGAATCAGATATGGGGAATCAAAGGCGGTGAATCAGAGATGGGGAATCAAAGGCGGGGAATCAGAGGCGGGGAATCAGAGCTGGGAAATCAGAGGCGGGGAATCAGAGTTGTGGAATCAGAGGCGGGGAATCAGATATGGGGAAACAGAGGTGGGGAATCAGAGGCGGGGAAACAGAGGCGGGGAATCAGATATGGGGAATCAGAGGTGGGGAATCAGAGTCCGGGAATCAGAGATGGGGATTCAGAGGCGGGGAATGAGATATGAGGAATCAGAGGCGGGGAATCAGAGGCGGGGAAACAGAGGTGGGGAATCAGATATGGGGAATCTGATATGGGGAATCAAAGGCGGTGAATCAGAGATGGGGAATCAGAGGCGGGGAATCAGAGGCGGGGTATCAGAGCTGGGGAATCAGAGGCGGGGAATCAGAGTTGGGGAATCAGAGGCAGGGAATCAGATATGGGGAAACAGAGGTGGGGAATCAGAGGTGGGGAAACAGAGGCGGGGAATCAGATATGGGGAATCAGAGGTGGGGAATCAGAGGTTGGGAATCAGAGGCAGGGAATCAGAGGCGGGGAAACAGAGGCAGGGAATCAGATATGGGGAATCAGAGGTGGCGAATCAAAGGCGGTGAATCAGAGATGGGGAATCAGAGGCGGGGAATCAGAGGCAGGGAATCAAACACGGGGAATCAGAGGTGGGGAATCAGAGCTGGGGAATCAGAGGCGGGGAATCAGAGTTGGGGAATCAGAGGCGGGGAATCAGAGGCGGGGAAACAGAGGCGGGGAATCAGATATGGGGAATCAGAGGTGGGGAATAAGAGGTTGGGAATCAGAGGCAGGGAATCAGAGGCGGGGAATCAGAGGCGGGGAATCAGAGGCAGGGAATCAGATGTGCGGAATCAGAGATGGGGAATCAAAGGCGGGCAATCAGAGTTGGGGCATCAGAGGTGGGGAATTAGATATGGGGAAACAGAGGCGGGGAATCAGAGGCGGGGAAACAGAGGAGGGGAATCAGATATGGGGAATCAGAGGTGGGGAATCAGAGGCAGGGAATCAGATGTGCGGAATCAGAGATGGGGAATCAGAGGCAGGGAATCAGAATCAGAAGCGGGGAATCAGAGGCCGGGAATCAGAGGCCGGGAATCAGATGCCGGGAATAAGAGGCCGGGAATCAGCGGTGGGGAATCAGAGTCCGGGAATCAGAGATGGGGATTCAGAGGCGGGGAATGAGATATGGGGAATCAGAGGCATGGAATCAGAGGCGGGGAAACAGAGG
Organism: Narcine bancroftii; assembly: GCF_036971445.1. Lineage (NCBI taxonomy): Eukaryota > Metazoa > Chordata > Chondrichthyes > Torpediniformes > Narcinidae > Narcine > Narcine bancroftii. The sequence continues at coordinate 274,090,772 of NC_091470.1, forward strand.
TGGTGAATCAGATATAGGGAATCAGAGGTGGCGAATCAAAGGCGGTGAATCAGAGATGGGGAATCAGAGGCGGGGAATCAGAGGCAGGGAATCAAACACGGGGAATCAGAGGCGGGGAATCAGAGCTGAGGAATCAGAGGCGGGGTATCAGAGTTGGGGAATCAGAGGCGGGGATTCAGATATGGGGAATCAGAGGCGGGGAATCAGAGGCGGGGAAACAGATGCGGGGAATCAGATATGGGGAATCAGAGGTGGGGAATCAGGGGCAGGGAATCAGTGGCAGGGAATCAGAGGCGGGGAATCAGAGCTGGGGAATCAGAGGCGGGGAATCAGAGTTGGGGAATCAGAGGCGGGGAATCAGATATGTGGAAACAGAGGTGGGGAATCAGAGGCGGGGAAACAGAGGCGGGGAATCAGATATGGGGAATCAGAGGTGGCGAATCAAAGGCGGTGAATCAGAGATGGGGAATCAGAGGCGGGGAATCAGAGGCAGGGAATCAAACACGGGGAATCAGAGGCGGGGAATCAGAGCTGGGGAATCAGAGGCGGGGAATCAGAGTTGGGGAATCAGAGGTGGGGAATCAGAGGCGGGGAAACAGAGGCGGTGAATCAGATATGGGGAATCAGAGGTGGGGAATCAGAGGTTGTGAATCAGAGGCAGGGAATCAGAGGCGGGGAATCAGAGTCCGGGAATCAGAGATGGGGATTCAGAGGCGGGGAATGAGATATGGGGAATCAGAGGCGGGGAATCAGAGGCGGGGAAACAGAGGTGGGGAATCAGATATGGGGAATCAGATATGGGGAATCAAAGGCGGTGAATCAGAGATGGGGAATCAGAGGCGGGGAATCAGAGGCGGGGAATCAGAGCTGGGGAATCAGAGGCGGGGAATCAGAGGCGGGGAATCAGATATGGGGAAACAGAGGTGGGGAATCAGAGGTGGGGAAACAGAGGCGGGGAATCAGATATGGGGAATCAGAGGTGGGGAATCAGAGTCCGGGAATCAGAGATGGGGATTCAGAGGCGGGGAATGAGATATGGGGAATCAGAGGCGGGGAATTAGAGGCGGGGAAACAGAGGTGGGGAATCAGATATGGGGAATCTGATATGGGGAATCAAAGGCGGTGAATCAGAGATGGGGAATCAGAGGCGGGGAATCAGAGGCGGGGTATCAGAGCTGGGGAATCAGAGGCGGGGAATCAGAGTTGGGGAATCAGAGGCGGGGAATCAGATATGGGGAAACAGAGGTGGGGAATCAGAGGTGGGGAAACAGAGGCGGGGAATCAGATATGGGGAATCAGAGGTGGGGAATCAGAGGTTGGGAATCAGAGGCAGGGAATCAGAGGCGGGGAAACAGAGGCAGGGAATCAGATATGGGGAATCAGAGGTGGCAAATCAAAGGCGGTGAATCAGAGATGGGGAATCAGAGGCGGGGAATCAGAGGCAGGGAATCAAACACGGGGAATCAGAGATGGGGAATCAAAGGCGGGGAATCAGAGTTGGGGCATCAGAGGTGGGGAATTAGATATGGGGAAACAGAGGCGGGGAATCAGAGGCGGGGAAACAGAGGAGGGGAATCAGATATGGGGAATCAGAGGTGGGGAATCAGAGGCAGGGAATCAGATGTGCGGAATCAGAGATGGGGAATCAGAGGCAGGGAATCAGAATCAGAAGCGGGGAATCAGAGGCCGGGAATCAGAGGCCGGGAATCAGATGCCGGGAATAAGAGGCCGGGAATCAGCGGTGGGGAATCAGAGTCCGGGAATCAGAGATGGGGATTCAGAGGCGGGGAATGAGATATGGGGAATCAGAGGCATGGAATCAGAGGCGGGGAAACAGAGGTGGGGAATCAGATATAGGGAATCAGAGGTGGCGAATCAAAGGCGGTGAATCAGAGATGGGGAATCAGAGGCGGGGAATCAGAGGCAGGGAATCAAACACGGGGAATCAGAGGCGGGGAATCAGAGCTGGGGAATCAGAGGCGGGGTATCAGAGTTGGGGAATCAGAGGCGGGGATTCAGATAGGGGGAATCAGAGGTGGGGAATCAGAGGCGGGGAAACAGATGCGGGGAATCAGATATGGGGAATCAGAGGTGGGGAATCAGGGGCAGGGAATCAGTGGCAGGGAATCAGAGGCGGGGAATCAGAGCTGGCGAATCAGAGGCGGGGAATCAGAGTTGGGGAATCAGAGGCGGGGAATCAGATATGTGGAAACAGAGGTGGGGAATCAGAGGCGGGGAAACAGAGGCGGGGAATCAGATATGGGGAATCAGAGGTGGCGAATCAAAGGCGGTGAATCAGAGATGGGGAATCAGAGGCGGGGAATCAGAGGCAGGGAATCAAACACGGGGAATCAGAGGCGGGGAATCAGAGCTGGGGAATCAGAGGCGGGGAATCAGAGTTGGGGAATCAGAGGCGGGGAATCAGAGGCGGGGAAACAGAGGCGGTGAATCAGATATGGGGAATCAGAGGTGGGGAATCAGAGGTTGGGAATCAGAGGCAGGGAATCAGAGGCGGGGAATCAGAGTCCGGGAATCAGAGATGGGGATTCAGAGGCGGGGAATGAGATATGGGGAATCAGAGGCGGGGAATCAGAGGCGGGGAAACAGAGGTGGGGAATCAGATATGGGGAATCAGATATGGGGAATCAAAGGCGGTGAATCAGAGATGGGGAATCAGAGGCGGGGAATCAGAGGCGGGGAATCAGAGCTGGGGAATCAGAGGCGGGGAATCAGAGGCGGGGAATCAGATATGGGGAAACAGAGGTGGGGAATCAGAGGTGGAGAAACAGAGGCGGGGAATCAGATATGGGGAATCAGAGGTGGGGAATCAGAGTCCGGGAATCAGAGATGGGGATTCAGAGGCGGGGAATGAGATATGGGGAATCAGAGGCGGGGAATCAGAGGCGGGGAAACAGAGGTGGGGAATCAGATATGGGGAATCTGATATGGGGAATCAAAGGCGGTGAATCAGAGATGGGGAATTAGAGGCGGGGAATCAGAGGCGGGGTATCAGAGCTGGGGAATCAGAGGCGGGGAATCAGAGTTGGGGAATCAGAGGCGGGGAATCAGATATGGAGAAACAGAGGTGGGGAATAAGAGGTGGGGAAACAGAGGCGGGGAATCAGATATGGGGAATCAGAGGTGGGGAATCAGAGATTGGGAATCAGAGGCAGGGAATCAGAGGCGGGGAAACAGAGGCAGGGAATCAGATATGGGGAATCAGAGGTGGCGAATCAAAGGCGGTGAATCAGAGATGGGGAATCAGAGGCGGGGAATCAGAGGCAGGGAATCAAACACGGGGAATCAGAGGTGGGGAATCAGAGCTGGGGAATCAGAGGCGGGGAATCAGAGTTGGGGAATCATAGGCGGGGAATCAGAGGCGGGGAAACAGAGGCGGGGAATCAGATATGGGGAATCAGAGGTGGGGAATCAGAGGTTGGGAATCAGAGGCAGGGAATCAGAGGTGGGGAATCAGAGGCGGGGAATCAGAGGCAGGGAATCAGACGTGCGGAATCAGAGATGGGGAATCAAAGGCGGGGAATCAGAGTTGGGGCATCAGAGGTTGGGAATTAGATATGGGGAAACAGAGGCAGGGAATCAGAGGCGGGGAAACAGAGGAGGGGAATCAGATATGGGGAATCAGAGGTGGGGAATCAGAGGCAGGGAATCAGATGTGCGGAATCAGAGATGGGGAATCAGAGGCAGGGAATCAGAATCAGAAGCGGGGAATCAGAGGCCGGGAATCAGAGGCCGGGAATCAGATGCCGGGAATAAGAGGCCGGGAATCAGCGGTATGGAATCAGAGTCCGGGAATCAGAGATGGGGATTCAGAGGCGGGGAATGAGATATGGGGAATCAGAGGCATGGAATCAGAGGCGGGGAAACAGAGGTGGGGAATCAGATATAGGGAATCAGAGGTGGCGAATCAAAGGCGGTGAATCAGAGATGGGGAATCAGACGCGGGGAATCAGAGGCAGGGAATCAAACACGGGGAATCAGAGGCGGGGAATCAGAGCTGGGGAATCAGAGGCGGGGAATCAGAGTTGGGGAATCAGAGGCGGGGATTCAGATATGGGGAATCAGAGGCGGGGAATCAGAGGCGGGGAAACAGATGCGGGGAATCAGATATGGGGAATCAGAGGTGGGGAATCAGGGGCAGGGAATCAGTGGCAGGGAATCAGAGGCGGGGAATCAGAGGCGGGGAGTCAGAGGTAGGGAATCAGACACGGGGAATCAGAGGTGGGGAATCAGAGATGGGGAATCAGAGGCGGGGAATCAGAGGCAGGCAATCGGACGCCGGGAATCAGAGGCGGGGAATCAGAGCTGGGGAATCAGAGGCGGGGAATCAGAGTTGTGGAATCAGAGGCGGGGTATCAGATATGGGGAAATAGAGGCGGGGAATCAGATATGGGGAATCAGAGGCTGGGAATCAGAGTGGGAGAAACAGAGGTGGGGAATAAGTTATGGGGAATCAGAGGTGGGGAATCAGGGGTGGGGAATCAGTGGCAGGGAATCAGAGGCGGGGAATCAGAGGCGGGGAATCAGAGGCGGGGAAACAGAGGTGGGGAATCAGATATGGGGAATCAGAGGAGGCGAATCAAAGGCGGTGAATCAGAGATGGGGAATCAGAGGCGGGGAATCAGAGCTGGGGAATCAGAGGCGGGGAATCAGAGTTGGGGAATCAGAGTCGGGGAATCAGATATGGGGAAACAGAGGTGGGGAATCAGAGGCGGGGAAACAGAGGCGGGGAATCAGATATGGGGAATCAGAGGTGGGGAATCAGAGGTTGGGAATCAGAGGCAGGGAATCAGAGGCGGGGAAACAGAGGCGGGGAATCAGATATGGGGAATCAGAGGTGGCAAATCAAAGGCGGTGAATCAGAGATGGGGAATCAGAGGCGGTGAATCAGAGGCAGGGAATCAAACACGGGGAATCAGAGGCGGGGAATCAGACCTGGGGAATGAGAGGCGGGGAATCAGAGGCGGGGAATCAGAGGCGGGGAATCAGAGGCGGGGAAACAGAGGCGGGGAATCAGATATGGAGTATCAGAGGTGGGGAATCAGAGGTTGGGAATCAGAGGCAGGGAATCAGAGGCGGGGAATCAGAGGCGGGGAATCAGTGGCATGGAATCAGATGTGCGGAATCAGAGATGGGGAATCAGAGGCAGGGAATCAGAGGCGGGGAATCAGAGGCGTGGAATCAGAGGCCGGAAATCAGAGGCCGGGAATGAGAGGCCGGGAATCAGAGGCCGAAAATCAGAGGCCGGGAATCAGAGGTGGGGAATCAGAGGCCGGGAATCAGAGATGGGAAATCAGAGGCGGGGAATCAGTGGTGGTGAATCAGACGCGGGATTCAGAGGTTGTAAATCAGAGATGGGGAATCAGAGGCGGAAAAATCAGAAGCGGGGAAACAGAGGTGGGGAGTCAGATATGGGGAATCAGAGGTGGGGAATAAGAGGTGGAGAATCAGAGGCAGGGAATCAGAGGCGGGGAATCAGAGGCCGGGAATCAGAAGCCAGGAATCAGAGGCCGGGAATCAGAGGTGGGGAATCAGAGGCCGGGAATCAGAGCTGGGGAATCAGAGGCGTTTAATCATAGTTGGGAATTAGAGGCGGGGAATCAGAAATGGGGAAACAGAGGCGGGGAATCAGAGGCGGGGAAACAGAGGCGGGGAATCAGATATGGGGAATCAGATGCGGGGAATCAGAGGCGGGGAATCAGAGCTGGGGAATCAGAGTCGGGGAATCAGAGTTGGGGCATCAGAGGTGGGGAATTAGATATGGGGAAACAGAGGCGGGGAATCAGAGGCGGGGAAACAGAGGCGGGGAATCAGATATGGGGAATCAGAGGTGGGTAATCAGAGGCAGGGAATCATATGTGCGGAATCAGAGATGGGGAATCAGAGGCAGGGAATCAGAATCAGAAGCGGGGTATCAGAGGCCGGGAATCAGAGGCCGGGAATCAGATGCCGGGAATAAGAGGCCGGGAATCAGAGGTGGGGTATCAGAGTCCGGGAATCAGAGATGGGGATTCAGAGGCGGGGAATGAGATATGGGGAATCAGAGGAGGGGAATCAGAGGCGGGGAAACAGAGGTGGGGAATCAGATATGGGGAATCAGAGATGGGGAATCAAAGGCGGTGAATCAGAGCTGGGGAATCAGAGGCGGGGAATCTGAGTTGGGGAATCAGAGGCGGGGAATCAGATATGTGGAAACAGAGGTGGGGAATCAGAGGCGGGGAAACAGAGGCGAGGAATCAGATATGGGGAATCAGAGGTGGCGAATCAAAGGCGGTGAATCTGAGATGGGGAATCAGAGGCGGGGAATCAGAGGCAGGGAATCAAACACGGGGAATCAGAGGCGGGGAATCAGAGCTGGGGAATCAGAGGCGGGGAATCAGAGTTGGGGAATCAGAGGCGGGGAATCAGAGGCGGGGAAACAGAGGCGGTGAATCAGATATGGGGAATCAGAGGTGGGGAATCAGAGGTTGGGAATCAGAGGCAGGGAATCAGAGGCGGGGAATCAGAGTCCGGGAATCAGAGATGGGGATTCAGAGGCGGGGAATGAGATATGGGGAATCAGAGGTGGGGAATCAGAGGCGGGGAAACAGAGGTGGGGAATCAGATATGGGGAATCAGATATGGGGAATCAAAGGCGGTGAATCAGAGATGGGGAATCAAAGGCGGGGAATCAGAGGCGGGGAATCAGAGCTGGGAAATCAGAGGCGGGGAATCAGAGTTGTGGAATCAGAGGCGGGGAATCAGATATGGGGAAACAGAGGTGGGGAATCAGAGGCGGGGAAACAGAGGCGGGGAATCAGATATGGGGAATCAGAGGTGGGGAATCAGAGTCCGGGAATCAGAGATGGGGATTCAGAGGCGGGGAATGAGATATGAGGAATCAGAGGCGGGGAATCAGAGGCGGGGAAACAGAGGTGGGGAATCAGATATGGGGAATCTGATATGGGGAATCAAAGGCGGTGAATCAGAGATGGGGAATCAGAGGCGGGGAATCAGAGGCGGGGTATCAGAGCTGGGGAATCAGAGGCGGGGAATCAGAGTTGGGGAATCAGAGGCGGGGAATCAGATATGGGGAAACAGAGGTGGGGAATCAGAGGTGGGGAAACAGAGGCGGGGAATCAGATATGGGGAATCAGAGGTGGGGAATCAGAGGTTGGGAATCAGAGGCAGGGAATCAGAGGCGGGGAAACAGAGGCAGGGAATCAGATATGGGGAATCAGAGGTGGCGAATCAAAGGCGGTGAATCAGAGATGGGGAATCAGAGGCGGGGAATCAGAGGCAGGGAATCAAACACGGGGAATCAGAGGTGGGGAATCAGAGCTGGGGAATCAGAGGCGGGGAATCAGAGTTGGGGAATCAGAGGCGGGGAATCAGAGGCGGGGAAACAGAGGCGGGGAATCAGATATGGGGAATCAGAGGTGGGGAATAAGAGGTTGGGAATCAGAGGCAGGGAATCAGAGGCGGGGAATCAGAGGCGGGGAATCAGAGGCAGGGAATCAGATGTGCGGAATCAGAGATGGGGAATCAAAGGCGGGCAATCAGAGTTGGGGCATCAGAGGTGGGGAATTAGATATGGGGAAACAGAGGCGGGGAATCAGAGGCGGGGAAACAGAGGAGGGGAATCAGATATGGGGAATCAGAGGTGGGGAATCAGAGGCAGGGAATCAGATGTGCGGAATCAGAGATGGGGAATCAGAGGCAGGGAATCAGAATCAGAAGCGGGGAATCAGAGGCCGGGAATCAGAGGCCGGGAATCAGATGCCGGGAATAAGAGGCCGGGAATCAGCGGTGGGGAATCAGAGTCCGGGAATCAGAGATGGGGATTCAGAGGCGGGGAATGAGATATGGGGAATCAGAGGCATGGAATCAGAGGCGGGGAAACAGAGGTGGTGAATCAGATATAGGGAATCAGAGGTGGCGAATCAAAGGCGGTGAATCAGAGATGGGGAATCAGAGGCGGGGAATCAGAGGCAGGGAATCAAACACGGGGAATCAGAGGCGGGGAATCAGAGCTGGGGAATCAGAGGCGGGGTATCAGAGTTGGGGAATCAGAGGCGGGGATTCAGATATGGGGAATCAGAGGCGGGGAATCAGAGGCGGGGAAACAGATGCGGGGAATCAGATATGGGGAATCAGAGGTGGGGAATCAGGGGCAGGGAATCAGTGGCAGGGAATCAGAGGCGGGGAATCAGAGCTGGGGAATCAGAGGCGGGGAATCAGAGTTGGGGAATCAGAGGCGGGGAATCAGATATGTGGAAACAGAGGTGGGGAATCAGAGGCGGGGAAACAGAGGCGGGGAATCAGATATGGGGAATCAGAGGTGGCGAATCAAAGGCGGTGAATCAGAGATGGGGAATCAGAGGCGGGGAATCAGAGGCAGGGAATCAAACACGGGGAATCAGAGGCGGGGAATCAGAGCTGGGGAATCAGAGGCGGGGAATCAGAGTTGGGGAATCAGAGGTGGGGAATCAGAGGCGGGGAAACAGAGGCGGTGAATCAGATATGGGGAATCAGAGGTGGGGAATCAGAGGTTGTGAATCAGAGGCAGGGAATCAGAGGCGGGGAATCAGAGTCCGGGAATCAGAGATGGGGATTCAGAGGCGGGGAATGAGATATGGGGAATCAGAGGCGGGGAATCAGAGGCGGGGAAACAGAGGTGGGGAATCAGATATGGGGAATCAGATATGGGGAATCAAAGGCGGTGAATCAGAGATGGGGAATCAGAGGCGGGGAATCAGAGGCGGGGAATCAGAGCTGGGGAATCAGAGGCGGGGAATCAGAGGCGGGGAATCAGATATGGGGAAACAGAGGTGGGGAATCAGAGGTGGGGAAACAGAGGCGGGGAATCAGATATGGGGAATCAGAGGTGGGGAATCAGAGTCCGGGAATCAGAGATGGGGATTCAGAGGCGGGGAATGAGATATGGGGAATCAGAGGCGGGGAATTAGAGGCGGGGAAACAGAGGTGGGGAATCAGATATGGGGAATCTGATATGGGGAATCAAAGGCGGTGAATCAGAGATGGGGAATCAGAGGCGGGGAATCAGAGGCGGGGTATCAGAGCTGGGGAATCAGAGGCGGGGAATCAGAGTTGGGGAATCAGAGGCGGGGAATCAGATATGGGGAAACAGAGGTGGGGAATCAGAGGTGGGGAAACAGAGGCGGGGAATCAGATATGGGGAATCAGAGGTGGGGAATCAGAGGTTGGGAATCAGAGGCAGGGAATCAGAGGCGGGGAAACAGAGGCAGGGAATCAGATATGGGGAATCAGAGGTGGCAAATCAAAGGCGGTGAATCAGAGATGGGGAATCAGAGGCGGGGAATCAGAGGCAGGGAATCAAACACGGGGAATCAGAGGTGGGGAATCAGAGCTGGGGAATCAGAGGCGGGGAATCAGAGTTGGGGAATCAGAGGCGGGGAATCAGAGGCGGGGAAACAGAGGCGGGGAATCAGATATGGGGAATCAGAGGTGGGGAATCAGAGGTTGGGAATCAGAGGCAGGGAATCAGAGGCGGGGAATCAGAGGCGGGGATTCAGCGGCAGGGAATCAGATGTGCGGAATCAGAGATGGGGAATCAAAGGCGTGGAATCAGAGTTGGGGCATCAGAGGTTGGGAATTAGATATGGGGAAACAGAGGCGGGGAATCAGAGGCGGGGAAACAGAGGAGGGGAATCATATATGGGGAATCAGAGGTGGGGAATCAGAGGCAGGGAATCAGATGTGCGGAATCAGAGATGGGGAATCAGAGGCAGGGAATCAGAATCAGAAGCGGGGAATCAGAGGCTGGGAATCATAGGCCGGGAATCAGATGCCGGGAATAAGAGGCCGGGAATCAGCGGTATGGAATCAGAGTCCGGGAATCAGAGATGGGGATTCAGAGGTGGGGAATGAGATATGGGGAATCAGAGGCATGGAATCGGAGGCGGGGAAACAGAGGTGGGGAATCAGATATAGGGAATCAGAGGTGGCGAATCAAAGGCGGTGAATCAGAGATGGGGAATCAGACGCGGGGAATCAGAGGCAGGGAATCAAACACGGGGAATCAGAGGCGGGGAATCAGAGCTGGGGAATCAGAGGCGGGGAATCAGAGTTGGGGAATCAGAGGCATGGAATCAGATGTGCGGAATCAGAGATGTGGAATCAGAGGCCGGGAATCAGAGGTGGGGAATCAGAGGCCGGGAATCAGAGATGGGGAATCAGAGGCGGGGAATCAGCGGTGGTGAATCAGAGGTGGGGAATAAGAGGTTGTAAATCAGAGATGGGGAATCAGAGGCGGGGAATCAGAGGCGGGGAAACAGAGGTGGGGAATCAGATATGGGGAATCAGAGGTGGGGAATAAGATGCGGAGAATCAGAGGCAGGGAATCAGATGCCGGGAATAAGAGGCCGGGAATCAGAGGTGGGGAATCAGAGTCCAGGAGTCAGAGATGGGGATTCAGAGGCGGGGAATGAGATATTGGGAATCAGAGGCGGGGAATCAGAGGCGGGGAAACAAAGGCGGTGAATCAGAGATGGGGAATCAGAGGCGCGGAATCAGAGGCAGGGAATCAAACACGGGGAATCAGAGCTGGGGAATCAGAGTCGGGGAATCAGAGTTGGGGCATCAGAGGTGGGGAATTAGATATGGGGAAACAGAGGTGGGGAATCAGAGGCGTGGAAACAGAGGCGGGGAATCAGATATGGGGAATCAGAGGTGGGGAATCAGAGGCAGGAAATCAGATGTGCGGAATCAGAGGTGGGGAATCAGAGGCGGGGAAACAGAGGTGGGGAATCAGATATGGGGAATCAGAGGTGGGGAATAAGAGGCGGAGAATCAGAGGCGGGGAATCAGATATGTGGAAACAGAGGTGGGGAATCAGAGGCGGGGAAACAGAGGCGGGGAATCAGATATGGGGAATCAGAGGTGGCGAATCAAAGGCGGTGAATCAGAGATGGGGAATCAGAGGCGGGGAATCAGAGGCAGGGAATCAAACACGGGGAATCAGAGGCGGGGAATCAGAGCTGGGGAATCAGAGGCGGGGAATCAGAGTTGGGGAATCAGAGGCGGGGAATCAGAGGCGGGGAAACAGAGGCGGTGAATCAGATATGGGGAATCAGAGGTTGGGAATCAGAGGTTGGGAATCAGAGGCAGGGAATCAGAGGCGGGGAATCAGAGTCCGGGAATCAGAGATGGGGATTCAGAGGCGGGGAATGAGATATGGGGAATCAGAGGCGGGGAATCAGAGGCGGGGAAACAGAGGTGGGGAATCAGATATGGGGAATCAGATATGGGGAATCAAAGGCGGTGAATCAGAGATGGGGAATCAGAGGCGGGGAATCAGAGGCGGGGAATCAGAGCTGGGGAATCAGAGGCGGGGAATCAGAGTTGGGGAATCAGAGGCGGGGAATCAGATATGGGGAAACAGAGGTGGGGAATCAGAGTCGGGGAAACAGAGGCGGGGAATCAGATATGCGGAATCAGAGGTGGGGAATCAGAGTCCGGTAATCAGAGATGGGGATTCAGAGGCGGGGAATGAGATATGGGGAATCAGAGGCGGGGAATCAGAGGCGGGGAAACAGAGGTGGGGAATCAGATATGGGGAATCTGATATGGGGAATCAAAGGCGGTGAATCAGAGATGGGGAATCAGAGGCGGGGAATCAGAGGCGGGGTATCAGAGCTGGGGAATCAGAGGCGGGGAATCAGAGTTGGGGAATCAGAGGCGGGGAATCAGATATGGGGAAACAGAGGTGGGGAATCAGAGGTGGGGAAACAGAGGCGGGGAATCAGATATGGGGAATCAGAGGTGGGGAATCAGAGGTTGGGAATCAGAGGCAGGGAATCAGAGGCGGGGAAACAGAGGCAGGGAATCAGATATGGGGAATCAGAGGTGGCGAATCAAAGGCGGTGAATTAGAGATGGGGAATCAGAGGCGGGGAATCAGAGGCGGGGAATCAGAGGCAGGGAATCAGATGTGCGGAATCAGAGATGGGGAATCAAAGGCGGGGAATCAGAGTTGGGGCATCAGAGGTGGGGAATTAGATATGGGGAAACAGAGGCGGGGAATCAGAGGCGGGGAAACAGAGGAGGGGAATCAGATATGGGGAATCAGAGGTGGGGAATCAGAGGCAGGGAATCAGATGTGCGGAATCAGAGATGGGGAATCAGAGGCAGGGAATCAGAATCAGAAGCGGGGAATCAGAGGCCGGGAATCAGAGGCCGGGAATCAGATGCCGGGAATAAGAGGCCGGGAATCAGCGGTGGGGAATCAGAGTCCGGGAATCAGAGATGGGGATTCAGAGGCGGGGAATGAGATATGGGGAATCAGAGGCATGGAATCAGAGGCGGGGAAACAGAGGTGGGGAATCAGATATAGGGAATCAGAGGTGGCGAATCAAAGGCGGTGAATCAGAGATGGGGAATCAGAGGCGGGGAATCAGAGGCAGGGAATCAAACACGGGGAATCAGAGGCGGGGAATCAGAGCTGGGGAATCAGAGGCGGGGTATCAGAGTTGGGGAATCAGAGGCGGGGATTCAGATAGGGGGAATCAGAGGCGGAGAATCAGAGGCGGGGAAACAGATGCGGGGAATCAGATATGGGGAATCAGAGGTGGGGAATCAGGGGCAGGGAATCAGTGGCAGGGAATCAGAGGCGGGGAATCAGAGCTGGGGAATCAGAGGCGGGGAATCAGAGTTGGGGAATCAGAGGCGGGGAATCAGATATGTGGAAACAGAGGTGGGGAATCAGAGGCGGGGAAACAGAGGCGGGGAATCAGATATGGGGAATCAGAGGTGGCGAATCAAAGGCGGTGAATCAGAGATGGGGAATCAGAGGCGGGGAATCAGAGGCAGGGAATCAAACACGGGGAATCAGAGGCGGGGAATCAGAGCTGGGGAATCAGAGGCGGGGAATCAGAGTTGGGGAATCAGAGGCGGGGAATCAGAGACAGGGAAACAGAGGCGGTGAATCAGATATGGGGAATCAGAGGTGGGGAATCAGAGGTTGGGAATCAGAGGCAGGGAATCAGAGGCGGGGAATCAGAGTCCGGGAATCAGAGATGGGGATTCAGAGGCGGGGAATGAGATATGGGGAATCAGAGGCGGGGAATCACAGGCGGGGAAACAGAGGTGGGGAATCAGATATGGGGAATCAGAGGCGGGGAATCAGATATGGGGAAACAGAGGTGGGGAATCAGAGGTGGGGAAACAGAGGCGGGGAATCAGATATGGGGAATCAGAGGTGGGGAATCAGAGTCCGGGAATCAGAGATGGGGATTCAGAGGCGGGGAATGAGATATGGGGAATCAGAGGCGGGGAATCAGAGGCGGGGAAACAGAGGTGGGGAATCAGATATGGGGAATCTGATATGGGGAATCAAAGGCGGTAAATCAGAGATGGGGAATCAGAGGCGGGGAATCAGAGGCGGGGTATCAGAGCTGGGGAATCAGAGGCGGGGAATCAGAGTTGGGGAATCAGAGGCGGGGAATCAGATATGGGGAAACAGAGGTGGGGAATCAGAGGTGGGGAAACAGAGGCGGGGAATCAGATATGGGGAATCAGAGGTGGGGAATCAGAGGTTGGGAATCAGAGGCAGGGAATCAGAGGCGGGGAAACAGAGGCAGGGAATCAGATATGGGGAATCAGAGGTGGCGAATCAAAGGCGGTGAATCTGAGATGGGGAATCAGAGGCGGGGAATCAGAGGCAGGGAATCAAACACGGGGAATCAGAGGTGGGGAATCAGAGCTGGGGAATCAGAGGCGGGGAATCAGAGTTGGGGAATCAGAGGCGGGGAATCAGAGGCGGGGAAACAGAGGCGGGGAATCAGATATGGGGAATCAGAGGTGGGGAATCAGAGGTTGGGAATCAGAGGCAGGGAATCAGAGGTGGGGAATCAGAGGCGGGGAATCAGAGGCAGGGAATCAGACGTGCGGAATCAGAGGTGGGGAATCAGAGGTTGGGAATCAGAGGCAGGGAATCAGAGGCGGGGAATCAGAGGCGGGGAATCAGAGGCAGGGAATCAGATGTGCGGAATCAGAGATGGGGAATCAAAGGCGGGGAATCAGAGTTGGGGCATCAGAGGTTGGGAATTAGATATGGGGAAACAGAGGCGGGGAATCAGCGGCGGGGTAACAGAGGAGGGGAATCAGATATGGGGAATCAGAGGTGGGGAATCAGAGGCAGGGAATCAGATGTGCGGAATCAGAGATGGGGAATCAGAGGCAGGGAATCAGAATCAGAAGCAGGGAATCAGAGGCCGGGAATCAGAGGCCGGGAATCAGATGCCGGGAATAAGAGGCCAGGAATCAGCGGTATGGAATCAGAGTCCGGGAATCAGAGATGGGGATTCAGAGGCAGGGAATGAGATATGGGGAATCAGAGGCATGGAATCAGAGGCGGGGAAACAGAGGTGGGGAATCAGATATAGGGAATCAGAGGTGGCGAATCAAAGGCGGTGAATCAGAGATGGGGAATCAGACGCGGGGAATCAGAGGCAGGGAATCAAACACGGGGAATCAAAGGCGGGGAATCAGAGCTGGGGAATCAGAGGCGGGGAATCAGAGTTGGGGAATCAGAGGCATGGAATCAGATGTGCGGAATCAGAGATGTGGAATCAGAGGCCGGGAATCAGAGGTGGGGAATCAGAGGCCGGGAATCAGAGATGGGGAATCAGAGGCGGGGAATCAGCGGTGGTGAATCAGAGGTGGGGAATAAGAGGTTGTAAATCAGAGATGGGGAATCAGAGGCGGGGAATCAGAGGCGGGGAAACAGAGGTGGGGAATCAGATATGGGGAATCAGGTGGGGAATAAGATGCGGAGAATCAGAGGCAGGGAATCAGATGCCGGGAATAAGAGGCCGGGAATCAGAGGTGGGGAATCAGAGTCCAGGAGTCAGAGATGGGGATTCAGAGGCGGGGAATGAGATATTGGGAATCAGAGGCGGGGAATCAGAGGCGGGGAAACAAAGGCGGTGAATCAGAGATGGGGAATCAGAGGCGCGGAATCAGAGGCAGGGAATCAAACACGGGGAATCAGAGCTGGGGAATCAGAGTCGGGGAATCAGAGTTGGGGCATCAGAGGTGGGGAATTAGATATGGGGAAACAGAGGTGGGGAATCAGAGGCGTGGAAACAGAGGCGGGGAATCATATATGGGGAATCAGAGGTGGGGAATCAGAGGCAGGAAATCAGATGTGCGGAATAGGAGGTGGGGAATCAGAGGCGGGGAAACAGAGGTGGGGAATCAGATATGGGGAATCAGAGGTGGGGAATAAGATGCGGAGAATCAGAGGCGGGGAATCAGAGGCGGGGAATCAGAGCTGGGGAATCAGAGGCCGGGAATCAGAGTTGGGGAATCAGAGGCGGGGAATCAGATATGTGGAAACAGAGGTGGGGAATCAGAGGCGGGGAAACAGAGGCGGGGAATCAGATATGGGGAATCAGAGGTGGCGAATCAAAGGCGGTGAATCAGAGATGGGGAATCAGAGGCGGGGAATCAGAGTTGGGGAATCAGAGGCGGGGAATCAGAGGCGGGGAAACAGAGGCGGTGAATCAGATATGGGGAATCAGAGGTGGGGAATCAGAGGTTGGGAATCAGAGGCAGGGAATCAGAGGCGGGGAATCAGAGTCCGGGAATCAGAGATGGGGATTCAGAGGCGGGGAATGAGATATGGGGAATCAGAGGCGGGGAATCAGAGGCGGGGAAACAGAGGTGGGGAATCAGATATGGGGAATCAGATATGGGGAATCAAAGGCGGTGAATCAGAGATGGGGAATCAGAGGCGGGGAATCAGAGGCGGGGAATCAGAGCTGGGGAATCAGAGGCGGGGAATCAGAGTTGGGGAATCAGAGGCGGGGAATCAGATATGGGGAAACAGAGGTGGGGAATCAGAGGCGGGGAAACAGAGGCGGGGAATCAGATATGGGGAATCAGAGGTGGGGAATCAGAGTCCGGGAATCAGAGATGGGGATTCAGAGGCGGGGAATGAGATATGGGGAATCAGAGGCGGGGAATCAGAGGCGGGGAAACAGAGGTGGGGAATCAGATATGGGGAATCTGATATGGGGAATCAAAGGCGGTGAATCAGAGATGGGGAATCAGAGGCGGGGAATCAGAGGCGGGGTATCAGAGCTGGGGAATCAGAGGCGGGGAATCAGAGTTGGGGAATCAGAGGCGGGGAATCAGATATGGGAAAACAGAGGTGGGGAATCAGAGGTGGGGAAACAGAGGCGGGGAATCAGATATGGGGAATCAGAGGTGGGGAATCAGAGGTTGGGAATCAGAGGCAGGGAATCAGAGGCGGGGAAACAGAGGCAGGGAATCAGATATGGGGAATCAGAGGTGGCGAATCAAAGGCGGTGAATTAGAGATGGGGAATCAGAGGCGGGGAATCAGAGGCGGGGAATCAGAGGCAGGGAATCAGATGTGCGGAATCAGAGATGGGGAATCAAAGGCGGGGAATCAGAGTTGGGGCATCAGAGGTGGGGAATTAGATATGGGGAAACAGAGGCGGGGAATCAGAGGCGGGGAAACAGAGGAGGGGAATCAGATATGGGGAATCAGAGGTGGGGAATCAGAGGCAGGGAATCAGATGTGCGGAATCAGAGATGGGGAATCAGAGGCAGGGAATCAGAATCAGAAGCGGGGAATCAGAGGCCGGGAATCAGAGGCCGGGAATCAGATGCCGGGAATAAGAGGCCGGGAATCAGCGGTGGGGAATCAGAGTCCGGGAATCAGAGATGGGGATTCAGAGGCGGGGAATGAGATATGGGGAATCAGAGGCATGGAATCAGAGGCGGGGAAACAGAGGTGGGGAATCAGATATAGGGAATCAAAGGTGGCGAATCAAAGGCGGTGAATCAGAGATGGGGAATCAGAGGCGGGGAATCAGAGGCAGGGAATCAAACACGGGGAATCAGAGGCGGGGAATCAGAGCTGGGGAATCAGAGGCGGGGTATCAGAGTTGGGGAATCAGAGGCGGGGATTCAGATAGGGGGAATCAGAGGCGGGGAATCAGAGGCGGGGAAACAGATGCGGGGAATCAGATATGGGGAATCAGAGGTGGGGAATCAGGGGCAGGGAATCAGTGGCAGGGAATCAGAGGCGGGGAATCAGAGCTGGGGAATCAGAGGCGGGGAATCAGAGTTGGGGAATCAGAGGCGGGGAATCAGATATGTGGAAACAGAGGTGGGGAATCAGAGGCGGGGAAACAGAGGCGGGGAATCAGATATGGGGAATCAGAGGTGGCGAATCAAAGGCGGTGAATCAGAGATGGGGAATCAGAGGCGGGGAATCAGAGGCAGGGAATCAAACACGGGGAATCAGAGGCGGGGAATCAGAGCTGGGGAATCAGAGGCGGGGAATCAGAGTTGGGGAATCAGAGGCGGGGAATCAGAGGCGGGGAAACAGAGGCGGTGAATCAGATATGGGGAATCAGAGGTGGGGAATCAGAGGTTGGGAATCAGAGGCAGGGAATCAGAGGCGGGGAATCAGAGTCCGGGAATCAGAGATGGGGATTCAGAGGCGGGGAATGAGATATGGGGAATCAGAGGCGGGGAATCAGAGGCGGGGAAACAGAGGTGGGGAATCAGATATGGGGAATCAGATATGGGGAATCAAAGGCGGTGAATCAGAGATGGGGAATCAGAGGCGGGGAATCAGAGGCGGGGAATCAGAGCTGGGGAATCAGAGGCGGGGAATCAGAGGCGGGGAATCAGATATGGGGAAACAGAGGTGGGGAATCAGAGGTGGGGAAACAGATGCGGGGAATCAGATATGGGGAATCAGAGGTGGGGAATCAGAGTCCGGGAATCAGAGATGGGGATTCAGAGGCGGGGAATGAGATATGGGGAATCAGAGGCGGGGAATCAGAGGCGGGGAAACAGAGGTGGGGAATCAGATATGGGGAATCTGATATGGGGAATCAAAGGCGGTGAATCAGAGATGGGGAATCAGAGGCGGGGAATCAGAGGCGGGGTATCAGAGCTGGGGAATCAGAGGCGGGGAATCAGAGTTGGGGAATCAGAGGCGGGGAATCAGATATGGGGAAACAGAGGTGGGGAATCAGAGGTGGGGAAACAGAGGCGGGGAATCAGATATGGGGAATCAGAGGTGGGGAATCAGAGGTTGGGAATCAGAGGCAGGGAATCAGAGGCGGGGAAACAGAGGCAGGGAATCAGATATGGGGAATCAGAGGTGGCGAATCAAAGGCGGTGAATCAGAGATGGGGAATCAGAGGCGGGGAATCAGAGGCAGGGAATCAAACACGGGGAATCAGAGGCGGGGAATCAGAGCTGGGGAATCAGAGGCGGGGAATCAGAGTTGGGGAATCAGAGGCGGGGAATCAGAGGCGGGGAAACAGAGGCGGGGAATCAGATATGGGGAATCAGAGGTGGGGAATCAGAGGTTGGGAATCAGAGGCAGGGAATCAGAGGTGGGGAATCAGAGGCGGGGAATCAGAGGCAGGGAATCAGACGTGCGGAATCAGAGATGGGGAATCAAAGGCGGGGAATCAGAGTTGGGGCATCAGAGGTTGGGAATTAGATATGGGGAAACAGAGGCAGGGAATCAGAGGCGGGGAAACAGAGGAGGGGAATCAGATATGGGGAATCAGAGGTGGGGAATCAGAGGCAGGGAATCAGATGTGCGGAATCAGAGATGGGGAATCAGAGGCAGGGAATCAGAATCAGAAGCGGGGAATCAGAGGCCGGGAATCAGAGGCCGGGAATCAGATGCCGGGAATAAGAGGCCGGGAATCAGCGGTATGGAATCAGAGTCCGGGAATCAGAGATGGGGATTCAGAGGCGGGGAATGAGATATGGGGAATCAGAGGCATGGAATCAGAGGCGGGGAAACAGAGGTGGGGAATCAGATATAGGGAATCAGAGGTGGCGAATCAAAGGCGGTGAATCAGAGATGGGGAATCAGACGCGGGGAATCGGAGGCAGGGAATCAAACACGGGGAATCAGAGGCGGGGAATCAGAGCTGGGGAATCAGAGGCGGGGAATCAGAGTTGGGGAATCAGAGGCGGGGATTCAGATATGGGGAATCAGAGGCGGGGAATCAGAGGCGGGGAAACAGATGCGGGGAATCAGATATGGGGAATCAAAGGTGGGGAATCAGGGGCAGGGAATCAGTGGCAGGGAATCAGAGGCGGGGAATCAGAGGCGGGGAGTCAGAGGTAGGGAATCAGACACGGGGAATCAGAGGTGGGGAATCAGAGATGGGGAATCAGAGGCGGGGAATCAGAGGCAGGCAATCGGACGCCGGGAATCAGAGGCGGGGAATCAGAGCTGGGGAATCAGAGGCGGGGAATCAGAGTTGGGGAATCAGAGGCGGGGTATCAGATATGGGGAAATAGAGGCGGGGAATCAGATATGGGGAATCAGAGGCTGTGAATCAGAGTGGGAGAAACAGAGGCGGGGAATAAATTATGGGGAATCAGAGGTGGGGAATCAGGGGTGGGGAATCAGTGGCAGGGAATCAGAGGCGGGGAATCAGAGGCGGGGAAACAGAGGTGGGGAATCAGATATGGGGAATCAGAGGAGGCGAATCAAAGGCGGTGAATCAGAGATGGGGAATCAGAGGCGGGGAATCAGAGCTGGGGAATCAGAGGCGGGGTATCAGAGTTGGGGAATCAGAGTCGGGGAATCAGATATGGGGAAACAGAGGTGGGGAATCAGAGGCGGGGAAACAGAGGCGGGGAATCAGATATGGGGAATCAGAGGTGGGGAATCAGAGGTTGGGAATCAGAGGCAGGGAATCAGAGGCGGGGAAACAGAGGCGGGGAATCAGATATGGGGAATCAGAGGTGGCAAATCAAAGGCGGTGAATCAGAGATGGGGAATCAGAGGCGGTGAATCAGAGGCAGGGAATCAAACACGGGGAATCAGAGGCGGGGAATCAGACCTGGGGAATGAGAGGCGGGGAATCAGAGTTGGGGAATCAGAGGCGGGGAATCAGAGGCGGGGAAACAGAGGCGGGGAATCAGATATGGGGTATCAGAGGTGGGGAATCAGAGGTTGGGAATCAGAGGCAGGGAATCAGAGGCGGGGAATCAGAGGCGGGGAATCAGAGGCATGGAATCAGATGTGCGGAATCAGAGATGGGGAATCAGAGGCAGGGAATCAGAGGCGGGGAATCAGAGGCGTGGAATCAGAGGCCGGAAATCAGAGGCCGGGAATGAGAGGCCGGGAATCAGAGGCCGAAAATCAGAGGCCGGGAATCAGAGGTGGGGAATCAGAGGCCGGGAATCAGAGATGGGAAATCAGAGGCGGGGAATGAGTGGTGGTGAATCAGACGCGGGATTCAGAGGTTGTAAATAAGAGATGGGGAATCAGAGGCGGAAAAATCAGAAGCGGGGAAACAGAGGTGGGGAGTCAGATATGGGGAATCAGAGGTGGGGAATAAGAGGCGGAGAATCAGAGGCAGGGAATCAGAGGCGGGGAATCAGAGGCCGGGAATCAGAAGCCAGGAATCAGAGGCCGGGAATCAGAGGTGGGGAATCAGAGGCCGGGAATCAGAGCTGGGGAATCAGAGGCGTTTAATCATAGTTGGGAATTAGAGGCGGGGAATCAGAAATGGGGAAACAGAGGCGGGGAATCAGAGGCGGGGAAACAGAGGCGGGGAATCAGATATGCGGAATCAGATGCGGGGAATCAGAGGCGGGGTATCAGAGCTGGGGAATCAGAGTCGGGGAATCAGAGTTGGGGCATCAGAGGTGGGGAATTAGATATGGGGAAACCGAGGCGGGGAATCAGAGGCGGGGAAACAGAGGCGGGGAATCAGATATGGGGAATCAGAGGTGGGTAATCAGAGGCAGGGAATCAGATGTGCGGAATCAGAGATGGGGAATCAGAGGCAGGGAATCAGAATAAGAAGCGGGGTATCAGAGGCCGGGAATCAGAGGCCGGGAATCAGATGCCGGGAATAAGAGGCCGGGAATCAGAGGTGGGGTATCAGAGTCCGGGAATCAGAGATGGGGATTCAGAGGCGGGGAATGAGATATGGGGAATCAGAGGAGGGGAATCAGAGGCGGGGAAACAGAGGTGGGGAATCAGATATGGGGAATCAGAGATGGGGAATCAAAGGCGGTGAATCAGAGCTGGGGAATCAGAGGCGGGGAATCAGAGACGGGGAATCAGAGCTGGGGAATCAGAGGCGGGGAATCAGAGTTGGGGAATCAGAGGCGGGGAATCAGATATGGGGAAACAGAGTTGGGGAATCAGAGGCGGGGAAACAGAGGCGGGGAATCAGATATGGGGAATCAGAGTTGGGGAATCAGAGGTTGGGAATCAGAGGCAGGGAATCAGAGGCGGGGAAACAGAGGCGGGGAATCAGATATGGGGAATCAGAGGTGGCGAATCAAAGGCGGTGAATCAGAGATGGGGAATCAGAGGCGGGGAATCAGAGGCAGGGAATCAAACACGGGGAATCAGATATGGGGAATCAGAGGTGGGGAATCAGAGGTTGGGAATCAGAGGCAGGGAATCAGATGTGCGGAATCAGAGAAGGGGAATCAAAGGCGGTGAATCAGAGTTGGGGCATCAGAGGTGGGGAATCAGAGATGGGGAATCAGAGGCAGGGAATCAGAGGCAGGGAATCGGACGCCGGGAATCAGAGGCGGGGAATCAGAGCTGGGGAATCAGAGGCGGGGAATCAGAGTTGGGGCATCAGAGGTTGGGAATTAGATATGGGGAAACAGAGGCAGGGAATCAGAGGCGGGGAAACAGAGGAGGGGAATCAGATATGGGGAATCAGAGGTGGGGAATCAGAGGCAGGGAATCAGATGTGCGGAATCAGAGATGGGGAATCAGAGGCAGGGAATCAGAATCAGAAGCGGGGAATCAGAGGCCGGGAATCAGAGGCCGGGAATCAGATGCCGGGAATAAGAGGCCGGGAATCAGCGGTATGGAATCAGAGTCCGGGAATCAGAGATGGGGATTCAGAGGCGGGGAATGAGATATGGGGAATCAGAGGCATGGAATCAGAGGCGGGGAAACAGAGGTGGGGAATCAGATATAGGGAATCAGAGGTGGCGAATCAAAGGCGGTGAATCAGAGATGGGGAATCAGACGCGGGGAATCGGAGGCAGGGAATCAAACACGGGGAATCAGAGGCGGGGAATCAGAGCTGGGGAATCAGAGGCGGGGAATCAGAGTTGGGGAATCAGAGGCGGGGATTCAGATATGGGGAATCAGAGGCGGGGAATCAGAGGCGGGGAAACAGATGCGGGGAATCAGATATGGGGAATCAGAGGTGGGGAATCAGGGGCAGGGAATCAGTGGCAGGGAATCAGAGGCGGGGAATCAGAGGCGGGGAGTCAGAGGTAGGGAATCAGACACGGGGAATCAGAGGTGGGGAATCAGAGATGGGGAATCAGAGGCGGGGAATCAGAGGCAGGCAATCGGACGCCGGGAATCAGAGGCGGGGAATCAGAGCTGGGGAATCAGAGGCGGGGAATCAGAGTTGGGGAATCAGAGGCGGGGTATCAGATATGGGGAAATAGAGGCGGGGAATCAGATATGGGGAATCAGAGGCTGGGAATCAGAGTGGGAGAAACAGAGGCGGGGAATAAATTATGGGGAATCAGAGGTGGGGAATCAGGGGTGGGGAATCAGTGGCAGGGAATCAGAGGCGGGGAATCAGAGGCGGGGAAACAGAGGTGGGGAATCAGATATGGGGAATCAGAGGAGGCGAATCAAAGGCGGTGAATCAGAGATGGGGAATCAGAGGCGGGGAATCAGAGCTGGGGAATCAGAGGCGGGGAATCAGAGTTGGGGAATCAGAGTCGGGGAATCAGATATGGGGAAACAGAGGTGGGGAATCAGAGGCGGGGAAACAGAGGCGGGGAATCAGATATGGGGAATCAGAGGTGGGGAATCAGAGGTTGGGAATCAGAGGCAGGGAATCAGAGGCGGGAAACAGAGGCGGGGAATCAGATATGGGGAATCAGAGGTGGCAAATCAAAGGCGGTGAATCAGAGATGGGGAATCAGAGGCGGTGAATCAGAGGCAGGGAATCAAACACGGGGAATCAGAGGCGGGGAATCAGACCTGGGGAATGAGAGGCGGGGAATCAGAGTTGGGGAATCAGAGGCGGGGAATCAGAGGCGGGGAAACAGAGGCGGGGAATCAGATATGGGGTATCAGAGGTGGGGAATCAGAGGTTGGGAATCAGAGGCAGGGAATCAGAGGCGGGGAATCAGAGGCGGGGAATCAGAGGCATGGAATCAGATGTGCGGAATCAGAGATGGGGAATCAGAGGCAGGGAATCAGAGGCGGGGAATCAGAGGCGTGGAATCAGAGGCCGGAAATCAGAGGCCGGGAATGAGAGGCCGGGAATCAGAGGCCGAAAATCAGAGGCCGGGAATCAGAGGTGGGGAATCAGAGGCCGGGAATCAGAGATGGGAAATCAGAGGCGGGGAATGAGTGGTGGTGAATCAGACGCGGGATTCAGAGGTTGTAAATAAGAGATGGGGAATCAGAGGCGGAAAAATCAGAAGCGGGGAAACAGAGGTGGGGAGTCAGATATGGGGAATCAGAGGTGGGGAATAAGAGGCGGAGAATCAGAGGCAGGGAATCAGAGGCGGGGAATCAGAGGCCGGGAATCAGAAGCCAGGAATCAGAGGCCGGGAATCAGAGGTGGGGAATCAGAGGCCGGGAATCAGAGCTGGGGAATCAGAGGCGTTTAATCATAGTTGGGAATTAGAGGCGGGGAATCAGAAATGGGGAAACAGAGGCGGGGAATCAGAGGCGGGGAAACAGAGGCGGGGAATCAGATATGCGGAATCAGATGCGGGGAATCAGAGGCGGGGAATCAGAGCTGGGGAATCAGAGTCGGGGAATCAGAGTTGGGGCATCAGAGGTGGGGAATTAGATATGGGGAAACCGAGGCGGGGAATCAGAGGCGGGGAAACAGAGGCGGGGAATCAGATATGGGGAATCAGAGGTGGGTAATCAGAGGCAGGGAATCAGATGTGCGGAATCAGAGATGGGGAATCAGAGGCAGGGAATCAGAATCAGAAGCGGGGTATCAGAGGCCGGGAATCAGAGGCCGGGAATCAGATGCCGGGAATAAGAGGCCGGGAATCAGAGGTGGGGTATCAGAGTCCGGGAATCAGAGATGGGGATTCAGAGGCGGGGAATGAGATATGGGGAATCAGAGGAGGGGAATCAGAGGCGGGGAAACAGAGGTGGGGAATCAGATATGGGGAATCAGAGGTGGGGAATAAGATGCGGAGAATCAGAGGCAGGGAATCAGATGCCGGGAATAAGAGGCCGGGAATCAGAGGTGGGGAATCAGAGTCCAGGAGTCAGAGATGGGGATTCAGAGGCGGGGAATGAGATATTGGGAATCAGAGGCGGGGAATCAGAGGCGGGGAAACAAAGGCGGTGAATCAGAGATGGGGAATCAGAGGCGCGGAATCAGAGGCAGGGAATCAAACACGGGGAATCAGAGCTGGGGAATCAGAGTCGGGGAATCAGAGTTGGGGCATCAGAGGTGGGGAATTAGATATGGGGAAACAGAGGTGGGGAATCAGAGGCGTGGAAACAGAGGCGGGGAATCAGATATGGGGAATCAGAGGTGGGGAATCAGAGGCAGGAAATCAGATGTGCGGAATAGGAGGTGGGGAATCAGAGGCGGGGAAACAGAGGTGGGGAATCAGATATGGGGAATCAGAGGTGGGGAATAAGATGCGGAGAATCAGAGGCGGGGAATCAGAGGCGGGGAATCAGAGCTGGGGAATCAGAGGCCGGGAATCAGAGTTGGGGAATCAGAGGCGGGGAATCAGATATGTGGAAACAGAGGTGGGGAATCAGAGGCGGGGAAACAGAGGCGGGGAATCAGATATGGGGAATCAGAGGTGGCGAATCAAAGGCGGTGAATCAGAGATGGGGAATCAGAGGCGGGGAATCAGAGTTGGGGAATCAGAGGCGGGGAATCAGAGGCGGGGAAACAGAGGCGGTGAATCAGATATGGGGAATCAGAGGTGGGGAATCAGAGGTTGGGAATCAGAGGCAGGGAATCAGAGGCGGGGAATCAGAGTCCGGGAATCAGAGATGGGGATTCAGAGGCGGGGAATGAGATATGGGGAATCAGAGGCGGGGAATCAGAGGCGGGGAAACAGAGGTGGGGAATCAGATATGGGGAATCAGATATGGGGAATCAAAGGCGGTGAATCAGAGATGGGGAATCAGAGGCGGGGAATCAGAGGCGGGGAATCAGAGCTGGGGAATCAGAGGCGGGGAATCAGAGTTGGGGAATCAGAGGCGGGGAATCAGATATGGGGAAACAGAGGTGGGGAATCAGAGGCGGGGAAACAGAGGCGGGGAATCAGAGATGGGGAATCAGAGGCAGGGAATCAGAATCAGAAGCTGGGTATCAGAGGCCGGGAATCAGAGGCCGGGAATCAGATGCCGGGAATAAGAGGCCGGGAATCAGAGGTGGGGTATCAGAGTCCGGGAATCAGAGATGGGGATTCAGAGGCGGGGAATGAGATATGGGGAATCAGAGGAGGGGAATCAGAGGCGGGGAAACAGAGGTGGGGAATCAGATATGGGGAATCAGAGGTGGGGAATAAGATGCGGAGAATCAGAGGCAGGGAATCAGATGCCGGGAATAAGAGGCCGGGAATCAGAGGTGGGGAATCAGAGTCCAGGAGTCAGAGATGGGGATTCAGAGGCGGGGAATGAGATATTGGGAATCAGAGGCGGGGAATCAGAGGCGGGGAAACAAAGGCGGTGAATCAGAGATGGGGAATCAGAGGCGCGGAATCAGAGGCAGGGAATCAAACACGGGGAATCAGAGCTGGGGAATCAGAGTCGGGGAATCAGAGTTGGGGCATCAGAGGTGGGGAATTAGATATGGGGAAACAGAGGTGGGGAATCAGAGGCGTGGAAACAGAGGCGGGGAATCAGATATGGGGAATCAGAGGTGGGGAATCAGAGGCAGGAAATCAGATGTGCGGAATAGGAGGTGGGGAATCAGAGGCGGGGAAACAGAGGTGGGGAATCAGATATGGGGAATCAGAGGTGGGGAATAAGATGCGGAGAATCAGAGGCGGGGAATCAGAGGCGGGGAATCAGAGCTGGGGAATCAGAGGCCGGGAATCAGAGTTGGGGAATCAGAGGCGGGGAATCAGATATGTGGAAACAGAGGTGGGGAATCAGAGGCGGGGAAACAGAGGCGGGGAATCAGATATGGGGAATCAGAGGTGGCGAATCAAAGGCGGTGAATCAGAGATGGGGAATCAGAGGCGGGGAATCAGAGTTGGGGAATCAGAGGCGGGGAATCAGAGGCGGGGAAACAGAGGCGGTGAATCAGATATGGGGAATCAGAGGTGGGGAATCAGAGGTTGGGAATCAGAGGCAGGGAATCAGAGGCGGGGAATCAGAGTCCGGGAATCAGAGATGGGGATTCAGAGGCGGGGAATGAGATATGGGGAATCAGAGGCGGGGAATCAGAGGCGGGGAAACAGAGGTGGGGAATCAGATATGGGGAATCAGATATGGGGAATCAAAGGCGGTGAATCAGAGATGGGGAATCAGAGGCGGGGAATCAGAGGCGGGGAATCAGAGCTGGGGAATCAGAGGCGGGGAATCAGAGTTGGGGAATCAGAGGCGGGGAATCAGATATGGGGAAACAGAGGTGGGGAATCAGAGGCGGGGAAACAGAGGCGGGGAATCAGATATGGGGAATCAGAGGTGGGGAATCAGAGTCCGGGAATCAGAGATGGGGATTCAGAGGCGGGGAATGAGATATGGGGAATCAGAGGCGGGGAATCAGAGGCGGGGAAACAGAGGTGGGGAATCAGATATGGGGAATCTGATATGGGGAATCAAAGGCGGTGAATCAGAGATGGGGAATCAGAGGCGGGGAATCAGAGGCGGGGTATCAGAGCTGGGGAATCAGAGGCGGGGAATCAGAGTTGGGGAATCAGAGGCGGGGAATCAGATATGGGAAAACAGAGGTGGGGAATCAGAGGTGGGGAAACAGAGGCGGGGAATCAGATATGGGGAATCAGAGGTGGGGAATCAGAGGTTGGGAATCAGAGGCAGGGAATCAGAGGCGGGGAAACAGAGGCAGGGAATCAGATATGGGGAATCAGAGGTGGCGAATCAAAGGCGGTGAATTAGAGATGGGGAATCAGAGGCGGGGAATCAGAGGCGGGGAATCAGAGGCAGGGAATCAGATGTGCGGAATCAGAGATGGGGAATCAAAGGCGGGGAATCAGAGTTGGGGCATCAGAGGTGGGGAATTAGATATGGGGAAACAGAGGCGGGGAATCAGAGGCGGGGAAACAGAGGAGGGGAATCAGATATGGGGAATCAGAGGTGGGGAATCAGAGGCAGGGAATCAGATGTGCGGAATCAGAGATGGGGAATCAGAGGCAGGGAATCAGAATCAGAAGCGGGGAATCAGAGGCCGGGAATCAGAGGCCGGGAATCAGATGCCGGGAATAAGAGGCCGGGAATCAGCGGTGGGGAATCAGAGTCCGGGAATCAGAGATGGGGATTCAGAGGCGGGGAATGAGATATGGGGAATCAGAGGCATGGAATCAGAGGCGGGGAAACAGAGGTGGGGAATCAGATATAGGGAATCAAAGGTGGCGAATCAAAGGCGGTGAATCAGAGATGGGGAATCAGAGGCGGGGAATCAGAGGCAGGGAATCAAACACGGGGAATCAGAGGCGGGGAATCAGAGCTGGGGAATCAGAGGCGGGGTATCAGAGTTGGGGAATCAGAGGCGGGGATTCAGATAGGGGGAATCAGAGGCGGGGAATCAGAGGCGGGGAAACAGATGCGGGGAATCAGATATGGGGAATCAGAGGTGGGGAATCAGGGGCAGGGAATCAGTGGCAGGGAATCAGAGGCGGGGAATCAGAGCTGGGGAATCAGAGGCGGGGAATCAGAGTTGGGGAATCAGAGGCGGGGAATCAGATATGTGGAAACAGAGGTGGGGAATCAGAGGCGGGGAAACAGAGGCGGGGAATCAGATATGGGGAATCAGAGGTGGCGAATCAAAGGCGGTGAATCAGAGATGGGGAATCAGAGGCGGGGAATCAGAGGCAGGGAATCAAACACGGGGAATCAGAGGCGGGGAATCAGAGCTGGGGAATCAGAGGCGGGGAATCAGAGTTGGGGAATCAGAGGCGGGGAATCAGAGGCGGGGAAACAGAGGCGGTGAATCAGATATGGGGAATCAGAGGTGGGGAATCAGAGGTTGGGAATCAGAGGCAGGGAATCAGAGGCGGGGAATCAGAGTCCGGGAATCAGAGATGGGGATTCAGAGGCGGGGAATGAGATATGGGGAATCAGAGGCGGGGAATCAGAGGCGGGGAAACAGAGGTGGGGAATCAGATATGGGGAATCAGATATGGGGAATCAAAGGCGGTGAATCAGAGATGGGGAATCAGAGGCGGGGAATCAGAGGCGGGGAATCAGAGCTGGGGAATCAGAGGCGGGGAATCAGAGGCGGGGAATCAGATATGGGGAAACAGAGGTGGGGAATCAGAGGTGGGGAAACAGATGCGGGGAATCAGATATGGGGAATCAGAGGTGGGGAATCAGAGTCCGGGAATCAGAGATGGGGATTCAGAGGCGGGGAATGAGATATGGGGAATCAGAGGCGGGGAATCAGAGGCGGGGAAACAGAGGTGGGGAATCAGATATGGGGAATCTGATATGGGGAATCAAAGGCGGTGAATCAGAGATGGGGAATCAGAGGCGGGGAATCAGAGGCGGGGTATCAGAGCTGGGGAATCAGAGGCGGGGAATCAGAGTTGGGGAATCAGAGGCGGGGAATCAGATATGGGGAAACAGAGGTGGGGAATCAGAGGTGGGGAAACAGAGGCGGGGAATCAGATATGGGGAATCAGAGGTGGGGAATCAGAGGTTGGGAATCAGAGGCAGGGAATCAGAGGCGGGGAAACAGAGGCAGGGAATCAGATATGGGGAATCAGAGGTGGCGAATCAAAGGCGGTGAATCAGAGATGGGGAATCAGAGGCGGGGAATCAGAGGCAGGGAATCAAACACGGGGAATCAGAGGCGGGGAATCAGAGCTGGGGAATCAGAGGCGGGGAATCAGAGTTGGGGAATCAGAGGCGGGGAATCAGAGGCGGGGAAACAGAGGCGGGGAATCAGATATGGGGAATCAGAGGTGGGGAATCAGAGGTTGGGAATCAGAGGCAGGGAATCAGAGGTGGGGAATCAGAGGCGGGGAATCAGAGGCAGGGAATCAGACGTGCGGAATCAGAGATGGGGAATCAAAGGCGGGGAATCAGAGTTGGGGCATCAGAGGTTGGGAATTAGATATGGGGAAACAGAGGCAGGGAATCAGAGGCGGGGAAACAGAGGAGGGGAATCAGATATGGGGAATCAGAGGTGGGGAATCAGAGGCAGGGAATCAGATGTGCGGAATCAGAGATGGGGAATCAGAGGCAGGGAATCAGAATCAGAAGCGGGGAATCAGAGGCCGGGAATCAGAGGCCGGGAATCAGATGCCGGGAATAAGAGGCCGGGAATCAGCGGTATGGAATCAGAGTCCGGGAATCAGAGATGGGGATTCAGAGGCGGGGAATGAGATATGGGGAATCAGAGGCATGGAATCAGAGGCGGGGAAACAGAGGTGGGGAATCAGATATAGGGAATCAGAGGTGGCGAATCAAAGGCGGTGAATCAGAGATGGGGAATCAGACGCGGGGAATCGGAGGCAGGGAATCAAACACGGGGAATCAGAGGCGGGGAATCAGAGCTGGGGAATCAGAGGCGGGGAATCAGAGTTGGGGAATCAGAGGCGGGGATTCAGATATGGGGAATCAGAGGCGGGGAATCAGAGGCGGGGAAACAGATGCGGGGAATCAGATATGGGGAATCAAAGGTGGGGAATCAGGGGCAGGGAATCAGTGGCAGGGAATCAGAGGCGGGGAATCAGAGGCGGGGAGTCAGAGGTAGGGAATCAGACACGGGGAATCAGAGGTGGGGAATCAGAGATGGGGAATCAGAGGCGGGGAATCAGAGGCAGGCAATCGGACGCCGGGAATCAGAGGCGGGGAATCAGAGCTGGGGAATCAGAGGCGGGGAATCAGAGTTGGGGAATCAGAGGCGGGGTATCAGATATGGGGAAATAGAGGCGGGGAATCAGATATGGGGAATCAGAGGCTGTGAATCAGAGTGGGAGAAACAGAGGCGGGGAATAAATTATGGGGAATCAGAGGTGGGGAATCAGGGGTGGGGAATCAGTGGCAGGGAATCAGAGGCGGGGAATCAGAGGCGGGGAAACAGAGGTGGGGAATCAGATATGGGGAATCAGAGGAGGCGAATCAAAGGCGGTGAATCAGAGATGGGGAATCAGAGGCGGGGAATCAGAGCTGGGGAATCAGAGGCGGGGTATCAGAGTTGGGGAATCAGAGTCGGGGAATCAGATATGGGGAAACAGAGGTGGGGAATCAGAGGCGGGGAAACAGAGGCGGGGAATCAGATATGGGGAATCAGAGGTGGGGAATCAGAGGTTGGGAATCAGAGGCAGGGAATCAGAGGCGGGGAAACAGAGGCGGGGAATCAGATATGGGGAATCAGAGGTGGCAAATCAAAGGCGGTGAATCAGAGATGGGGAATCAGAGGCGGTGAATCAGAGGCAGGGAATCAAACACGGGGAATCAGAGGCGGGGAATCAGACCTGGGGAATGAGAGGCGGGGAATCAGAGTTGGGGAATCAGAGGCGGGGAATCAGAGGCGGGGAAACAGAGGCGGGGAATCAGATATGGGGTATCAGAGGTGGGGAATCAGAGGTTGGGAATCAGAGGCAGGGAATCAGAGGCGGGGAATCAGAGGCGGGGAATCAGAGGCATGGAATCAGATGTGCGGAATCAGAGATGGGGAATCAGAGGCAGGGAATCAGAGGCGGGGAATCAGAGGCGTGGAATCAGAGGCCGGAAATCAGAGGCCGGGAATGAGAGGCCGGGAATCAGAGGCCGAAAATCAGAGGCCGGGAATCAGAGGTGGGGAATCAGAGGCCGGGAATCAGAGATGGGAAATCAGAGGCGGGGAATGAGTGGTGGTGAATCAGACGCGGGATTCAGAGGTTGTAAATAAGAGATGGGGAATCAGAGGCGGAAAAATCAGAAGCGGGGAAACAGAGGTGGGGAGTCAGATATGGGGAATCAGAGGTGGGGAATAAGAGGCGGAGAATCAGAGGCAGGGAATCAGAGGCGGGGAATCAGAGGCCGGGAATCAGAAGCCAGGAATCAGAGGCCGGGAATCAGAGGTGGGGAATCAGAGGCCGGGAATCAGAGCTGGGGAATCAGAGGCGTTTAATCATAGTTGGGAATTAGAGGCGGGGAATCAGAAATGGGGAAACAGAGGCGGGGAATCAGAGGCGGGGAAACAGAGGCGGGGAATCAGATATGCGGAATCAGATGCGGGGAATCAGAGGCGGGGTATCAGAGCTGGGGAATCAGAGTCGGGGAATCAGAGTTGGGGCATCAGAGGTGGGGAATTAGATATGGGGAAACCGAGGCGGGGAATCAGAGGCGGGGAAACAGAGGCGGGGAATCAGATATGGGGAATCAGAGGTGGGTAATCAGAGGCAGGGAATCAGATGTGCGGAATCAGAGATGGGGAATCAGAGGCAGGGAATCAGAATAAGAAGCGGGGTATCAGAGGCCGGGAATCAGAGGCCGGGAATCAGATGCCGGGAATAAGAGGCCGGGAATCAGAGGTGGGGTATCAGAGTCCGGGAATCAGAGATGGGGATTCAGAGGCGGGGAATGAGATATGGGGAATCAGAGGAGGGGAATCAGAGGCGGGGAAACAGAGGTGGGGAATCAGATATGGGGAATCAGAGATGGGGAATCAAAGGCGGTGAATCAGAGCTGGGGAATCAGAGGCGGGGAATCAGAGACGGGGAATCAGAGCTGGGGAATCAGAGGCGGGGAATCAGAGTTGGGGAATCAGAGGCGGGGAATCAGATATGGGGAAACAGAGTTGGGGAATCAGAGGCGGGGAAACAGAGGCGGGGAATCAGATATGGGGAATCAGAGTTGGGGAATCAGAGGTTGGGAATCAGAGGCAGGGAATCAGAGGCGGGGAAACAGAGGCGGGGAATCAGATATGGGGAATCAGAGGTGGCGAATCAAAGGCGGTGAATCAGAGATGGGGAATCAGAGGCGGGGAATCAGAGGCAGGGAATCAAACACGGGGAATCAGATATGGGGAATCAGAGGTGGGGAATCAGAGGTTGGGAATCAGAGGCAGGGAATCAGATGTGCGGAATCAGAGAAGGGGAATCAAAGGCGGTGAATCAGAGTTGGGGCATCAGAGGTGGGGAATCAGAGATGGGGAATCAGAGGCAGGGAATCAGAGGCAGGGAATCGGACGCCGGGAATCAGAGGCGGGGAATCAGAGCTGGGGAATCAGAGGCGGGGAATCAGAGTTGGGGCATCAGAGGTTGGGAATTAGATATGGGGAAACAGAGGCAGGGAATCAGAGGCGGGGAAACAGAGGAGGGGAATCAGATATGGGGAATCAGAGGTGGGGAATCAGAGGCAGGGAATCAGATGTGCGGAATCAGAGATGGGGAATCAGAGGCAGGGAATCAGAATCAGAAGCGGGGAATCAGAGGCCGGGAATCAGAGGCCGGGAATCAGATGCCGGGAATAAGAGGCCGGGAATCAGCGGTATGGAATCAGAGTCCGGGAATCAGAGATGGGGATTCAGAGGCGGGGAATGAGATATGGGGAATCAGAGGCATGGAATCAGAGGCGGGGAAACAGAGGTGGGGAATCAGATATAGGGAATCAGAGGTGGCGAATCAAAGGCGGTGAATCAGAGATGGGGAATCAGACGCGGGGAATCGGAGGCAGGGAATCAAACACGGGGAATCAGAGGCGGGGAATCAGAGCTGGGGAATCAGAGGCGGGGAATCAGAGTTGGGGAATCAGAGGCGGGGATTCAGATATGGGGAATCAGAGGCGGGGAATCAGAGGCGGGGAAACAGATGCGGGGAATCAGATATGGGGAATCAGAGGTGGGGAATCAGGGGCAGGGAATCAGTGGCAGGGAATCAGAGGCGGGGAATCAGAGGCGGGGAGTCAGAGGTAGGGAATCAGACACGGGGAATCAGAGGTGGGGAATCAGAGATGGGGAATCAGAGGCGGGGAATCAGAGGCAGGCAATCGGACGCCGGGAATCAGAGGCGGGGAATCAGAGCTGGGGAATCAGAGGCGGGGAATCAGAGTTGGGGAATCAGAGGCGGGGTATCAGATATGGGGAAATAGAGGCGGGGAATCAGATATGGGGAATCAGAGGCTGGGAATCAGAGTGGGAGAAACAGAGGCGGGGAATAAATTATGGGGAATCAGAGGTGGGGAATCAGGGGTGGGGAATCAGTGGCAGGGAATCAGAGGCGGGGAATCAGAGGCGGGGAAACAGAGGTGGGGAATCAGATATGGGGAATCAGAGGAGGCGAATCAAAGGCGGTGAATCAGAGATGGGGAATCAGAGGCGGGGAATCAGAGCTGGGGAATCAGAGGCGGGGAATCAGAGTTGGGGAATCAGAGTCGGGGAATCAGATATGGGGAAACAGAGGTGGGGAATCAGAGGCGGGGAAACAGAGGCGGGGAATCAGATATGGGGAATCAGAGGTGGGGAATCAGAGGTTGGGAATCAGAGGCAGGGAATCAGAGGCGGGAAACAGAGGCGGGGAATCAGATATGGGGAATCAGAGGTGGCAAATCAAAGGCGGTGAATCAGAGATGGGGAATCAGAGGCGGTGAATCAGAGGCAGGGAATCAAACACGGGGAATCAGAGGCGGGGAATCAGACCTGGGGAATGAGAGGCGGGGAATCAGAGTTGGGGAATCAGAGGCGGGGAATCAGAGGCGGGGAAACAGAGGCGGGGAATCAGATATGGGGTATCAGAGGTGGGGAATCAGAGGTTGGGAATCAGAGGCAGGGAATCAGAGGCGGGGAATCAGAGGCGGGGAATCAGAGGCATGGAATCAGATGTGCGGAATCAGAGATGGGGAATCAGAGGCAGGGAATCAGAGGCGGGGAATCAGAGGCGTGGAATCAGAGGCCGGAAATCAGAGGCCGGGAATGAGAGGCCGGGAATCAGAGGCCGAAAATCAGAGGCCGGGAATCAGAGGTGGGGAATCAGAGGCCGGGAATCAGAGATGGGAAATCAGAGGCGGGGAATGAGTGGTGGTGAATCAGACGCGGGATTCAGAGGTTGTAAATAAGAGATGGGGAATCAGAGGCGGAAAAATCAGAAGCGGGGAAACAGAGGTGGGGAGTCAGATATGGGGAATCAGAGGTGGGGAATAAGAGGCGGAGAATCAGAGGCAGGGAATCAGAGGCGGGGAATCAGAGGCCGGGAATCAGAAGCCAGGAATCAGAGGCCGGGAATCAGAGGTGGGGAATCAGAGGCCGGGAATCAGAGCTGGGGAATCAGAGGCGTTTAATCATAGTTGGGAATTAGAGGCGGGGAATCAGAAATGGGGAAACAGAGGCGGGGAATCAGAGGCGGGGAAACAGAGGCGGGGAATCAGATATGCGGAATCAGATGCGGGGAATCAGAGGCGGGGAATCAGAGCTGGGGAATCAGAGTCGGGGAATCAGAGTTGGGGCATCAGAGGTGGGGAATTAGATATGGGGAAACCGAGGCGGGGAATCAGAGGCGGGGAAACAGAGGCGGGGAATCAGATATGGGGAATCAGAGGTGGGTAATCAGAGGCAGGGAATCAGATGTGCGGAATCAGAGATGGGGAATCAGAGGCAGGGAATCAGAATCAGAAGCGGGGTATCAGAGGCCGGGAATCAGAGGCCGGGAATCAGATGCCGGGAATAAGAGGCCGGGAATCAGAGGTGGGGTATCAGAGTCCGGGAATCAGAGATGGGGATTCAGAGGCGGGGAATGAGATATGGGGAATCAGAGGAGGGGAATCAGAGGCGGGGAAACAGAGGTGGGGAATCAGATATGGGGAATCAGAGATGGGGAATCAAAGGCGGTGAATCAGAGCTGGGGAATCAGAGGCGGGGAATCAGAGACGGGGAATCAGAGCTGGGGAATCAGAGGCGGGGAATCAGAGTTGGGGAATCAGAGGCGGGGAATCAGATATGGGGAAACAGAGTTGGGGAATCAGAGGCGGGGAAACAGAGGCGGGGAATCAGATATGGGGAATCAGAGTTGGGGAATCAGAGGTTGGGAATCAGAGGCAGGGAATCAGAGGCGGGGAAACAGAGGCGGGGAATCAGATATGGGGAATCAGAGGTGGCGAATCAAAGGCGGTGAATCAGAGATGGGGAATCAGAGGCGGGGAATCAGAGGCAGGGAATCAAACACGGGGAATCAGATATGGGGAATCAGAGGTGGGGAATCAGAGGTTGGGAATCAGAGGCAGGGAATCAGATGTGCGGAATCAGAGAAGGGGAATCAAAGGCGGGGAATCAGAGTTGGGGCATCAGAGGTGGGGAATTAGATATGGGGAAACAGAGGCGGGTAATCAGAGGCGGGGATACAGAGGCTGGGAATCAGATATGGGGAATCAGAGGTGGGGAATCAGAGGCAGGGAATCAGATGTGCGGAATCAGAGATGGGGAATCAGAGGCAGGGAATCAGAATCAGAAGCGGGGAATCAGAGGCCGGGAATCAGAGGCCGGGAATCAGATGCCGGGAATAAGAGGCCGGGAATCAGCGGTGGGGAATAAGAGTCCGGGAATCAGAGATGGGGATTCAGAGGCGGGGAATGAGATATGGGGAATCAGAGGCGGGGAATCAGAGGCGGGGAAACAGAGGTGGGGAATCAGATATAGGGAATCAGAGGTGCCGAATCAAAGGCAGTGAATCACAGATGGGGAATCAGAGGCGGGGAATCAGAGGCAGGGAATCAAACACGGGGAATCAGAGGCGGGGAATCAGAGCTGGGGAATCAGAGGCGGGGAATCAGAGTTGGGGAATCAGAGGCGGGGAATCCGTTATGGGGAATCAGAGGAGGGGAATCAGAGGCGGGGAAACAGAGGCGGGGAATCAGATATGGGGAATCAGAGGTGGGGAATCAGGGGCAGGGAATCAGTGGCAGGGAATCAGAGGCGGGGAATCAGAGGCGGGGAATCAGAGGTAGGAAATCAGACACGGGGAATCAGAGGTGGGGAATCAGAGATGGGGAATCAGAGGCAGGGAATCAGAGGCAGGGAATCGGACGCCGGGAATCAGTGGCGGGGAATCAGAGCTGGGGAATCAGAGGCGGGGAATCAGAGTTGGGGCATCAGAGGTTGGGAATTAGATATGGGGAAACAGAGGCAGGGAATCAGAGGCGGGGAAACAGAGGAGGGGAATCAGATATGGGGAATCAGAGGTGGGGAATCAGAGGCAGGGAATCAGATGTGCGGAATCAGAGATGGGGAATCAGAGGCAGGGAATCAGAATCAGAAGCGGGGAATCAGAGGCCGGGAATCAGAGGCCGGGAATCAGATGCCGGGAATAAGAGGCCGGGAATCAGCGGTATGGAATCAGAGTCCGGGAATCAGAGATGGGGATTCAGAGGCGGGGAATGAGATATGGGGAATCAGAGGCATGGAATCAGAGGCGGGGAAACAGAGGTGGGGAATCAGATATAGGGAATCAGAGGTGGCGAATCAAAGGCGGTGAATCAGAGATGGGGAATCAGACGCGGGGAATCGGAGGCAGGGAATCAAACACGGGGAATCAGAGGCGGGGAATCAGAGCTGGGGAATCAGAGGCGGGGAATCAGAGTTGGGGAATCAGATATGGGGAATCAGAGGTGGGTAATCAGAGGCAGGGAATCAGATGTGCGGAATCAGAGATGGGGAATCAGAGGCAGGGAATCAGAATCAGAAGCGGGGTATCAGAGGCCGGGAATCAGAGGCCGGGAATCAGATGCCGGGAATAAGAGGCCGGGAATCAGAGGTGGGGTATCAGAGTCCGGGAATCAGAGATGGGGATTCAGAGGCTGGGAATCATAGGGGGAGAAACAGAGGCGGGGAATAAGATATGGGGAATCAGAGGTGGGGAATCAGGGGCGGGGAATCAGAGGCAGGGAATCAGACACGGGGAATCAGAGGTGGGGAATCAGAGATGGGGAATCAGAGGCAGGGAATCAGAGGCAGGGAATCAGACGCGGGGAATCAGAGGCGGGGATTCAGAGCTGGGGAATCAGAGGTGGGGAATCAGAGGCGTTGAATCAGAGATGGGGAATCAGAGGCGGGGAATCAGAGGCAGGAAATCAGACACGGGGATTCAGAGTCTGGGAATCAGATGGGGGGAATCAAAGGCGGGGAATCAGAGCTGGGGAATCAGAGGCAGGGAATCAGAGTTGGGGATTCAGAGGCGGGGAATCAGATATTGGAAAACAGAGGCGGGGAATCAGAGGCGAGCAAACAGAGGCGGGGAATCAGATATGGGGAATCAGAGGTGGGGAATCAGAGGTGGTGAATCAGAGATGGGTAATTACAGGCGGGGAATCAGAGGCAGGGAATAGAACGCGGGGAAACAGAGGTGGGGAATCAGATATGGGGAATCAGATATGGGGAATCAAAGGCGGTGAATCAGAGATGGGGAATCAGAGGCGGGGAATCAGAGGCGGGGAATCAGAGCTGGGGAATCAGAGGCGGGGAATCAGAGTTGGGGAATCAGAGGCGGGGAATCAGATATGGGGAAACAGAGGTGGGGAATCAGAGGCGGGGAAACAGAGGCGTGGAATCAGATATGGGGAATCAGAGGTGGGGAATCAGAGTCCGGGAATCAGAGATGGGGATTCAGAGGCGGGGAATGAGATATGGGGAATCAGAGGCGGGGAATCAGAGGCGGGGAAACAGAGGTGGGGAATCAGATATGGGGAATCAGAGTTGGGAAATCAGAGGCGGGGAATCAGATATGGGGAAACAGAGGTGGGGAATCAGAGGCGGGGAAACAGAGGCGGGGAATCAGATATGGGGAATCAGAGGCGGGGAATCAGAGTTGGGGAATCA
Source organism: Narcine bancroftii (assembly GCF_036971445.1). Taxonomy (NCBI): domain Eukaryota; kingdom Metazoa; phylum Chordata; class Chondrichthyes; order Torpediniformes; family Narcinidae; genus Narcine; species Narcine bancroftii. The sequence continues at coordinate 274,128,755 of NC_091470.1, forward strand.
GAGGCGGGGAATCAGATATGGGGAAACAGAGGTGGGGAATCAGAGGCGGGGAAACAGAGGCGGGGAATCAGATATGGGGAATCAGAGTCCGGGAATCAGAGTCCGGGAATCAGAGATGGGGATTCAGAGGCGGGGAATGAGATATGGGGAATCAGAGGCAGGGAATCAGAGGCGGGGAAACAGAGGTGGGGAATCAGATATGTGGAATCTGATATGGGGAATCAAAGGCGGTGAATCAGAGATGGGGAATCAGAGGCGGGGAATCAGAGGCGGGGTATCAGAGCTGGGGACTCAGAGGCGGGGAATCAGAGTTGGGGAATCAGAGGCGGGGAATCAGATATGGGGAAACAGAGGTGGGGAATCAGAGGTGGGGAAACAGAGGCGGGGAATCAGATATGGGGAATCAGAGGTGGGGAATCAGAGGTTGGGAATCAGAGGCAGGGAATCAGAGGCGGGGAAACAGAGGCAGGGAATCAGATATGGGGAATCAGAGGTGGCGAATCAAAGGCGGTGAATTAGAGATGGGGAATCAGAGGCGGGGAATCAGAGGCGGGGAATCAGAGGCAGGGAATCAGATGTGCGGAATCAGAGATGGGGAATCAAAGGCGGGGAATCAGAGTTGGGGCATCAGAGGTGGGGAATTAGATATGGGGAAACAGAGGCGGGGAATCAGAGGCGGGGAAACAGAGGAGGGGAATCAGATATGGGGAATCAGAGGTGGGGAATCAGAGGCAGGGAATCAGATGTGCGGAATCAGAGATGGGGAATCAGAGGCAGGGAATCAGAATCAGAAGCGGGGAATCAGAGGCCGGGAATCAGAGGCCGGGAATCAGATGCCGGGAATAAGAGGCCGGGAATCAGCGGTGGGGAATCAGAGTCCGGGAATCAGAGATGGGGATTCAGAGGCGGGGAATGAGATATGGGGAATCAGAGGCATGGAATCAGAGGCGGGGAAACAGAGGTGGGGAATCAGATATAGGGAATCAGAGGTGGCGAATCAAAGGCGGTGAATCAGAGATGGGGAATCAGAGGAGGGGAATCAGAGGCAGGGAATCAAACACGGGGAATCAGAGGCGGGGAATCAGAGCTGGGGAATCAGAGGCGGGGTATCAGAGTTGGGGAATCAGAGGCGGGGATTCAGATAGGGGGAATCAGAGGCGGGGAATCAGAGGCGGGGAAACAGATGCGGGGAATCAGATATGGGGAATCAGAGGTGGGGAATCAGGGGCAGGGAATCAGTGGCAGGGAATCAGAGGCGGGGAATCAGAGCTGGGGAATCAGAGGCGGGGAATCAGAGTTGGGGAATCAGAGGCGGGGAATCAGATATGTGGAAACAGAGGTGGGGAATCAGAGGCGGGGAAACAGAGGCGGGGAATCAGATATGGGGAATCAGAGGTGGCGAATCAAAGGCGGTGAATCAGAGATGGGGAATCAGAGGCGGGGAATCAGAGGCAGGGAATCAAACACGGGGAATCAGAGGTGGGGAATCAGAGCTGGGGAATCAGAGGCGGGGAATCAGAGTTGCGGAATCAGAGGCGGGGAATCAGAGGCGGGGAAACAGAGGCGGTGAATCAGATATGGGGAATCAGAGGTGGGGAATCAGAGGTTGGGAATCAGAGGCAGGGAATCAGAGGCGGGGAATCAGAGTCCGGGAATCAGAGATGGGGATTCAGAGGCGGGGAATGAGATATGGGGAATCAGAGGCGGGGAATCAGAGGCACGGAAACAGAGGTGGGGAATCAGATATGGGGAATCAGATATGGGGAATCAAAGGCGGTGAATCAGAGATGGGGAATCAGAGGCGGGGAATCAGAGGCGGGGAATCAGAGCTGGGGAATCAGAGGCGGGGAATCAGAGGCGGGGAATCAGATATGGGGAAACAGAGGTGGGGAATCAGAGGTGGGGAAACAGAGGCGGGGAATCAGATATGGGGAATCAGAGGTGGGGAATCAGAGTCCGGGAATCAGAGATGGGGATTCAGAGGCGGGGAATGAGATATGGGGAATCAGAGGCGGGGAATCAGAGGCGGGGAAACAGAGGTGGGGAATCAGATATGGGGAATCTGATATGGGGAATCAAAGGCGGTGAATCAGAGATGGGGAATCAGAGGCGGGGAATCAGAGGCGGGGTATCAGAGCTGGGGAATCAGAGGCGGGGAATCAGAGTTGGGGAATCAGAGGCGGGGAATCAGATATGGGGAAACAGAGGTGGGGAATCAGAGGTGGGGAAACAGAGGCGGGGATTCAGATATGGGGAATCAGAGGTGGGGAATCAGAGGTTGGGAATCAGAGGCAGGGAATCAGAGGCGGGGAAACAGAGGCAGGGAATCAGATATGGGGAATCAGAGGTGGCGAATCAAAGGCGGTGAATCAGAGATGGGGAATCAGAGGCGGGGAATCAGAGGCAGGGAATCAAACACGGGGAATCAGAGGCGGGGAATCAGAGCTGGGGAATCAGAGGCGGGGAATCAGAGTTGGGGAATCAGAGGCGGGGAATCAGAGGCGGGGAAACAGAGGCGGGGAGTCAGATATGGGGAATCAGAGGTGGGGAATCAGAGGTTGGGAATCAGAGGCAGGGAATCAGAGGTGGGGAATCAGAGGCGGGGAATCAGAGGCAGGGAATCAGACGTGCGGAATCAGAGATGGGGAATCAAAGGCGGGGAATCAGAGTTGGGGCATCAGAGGTTGGGAATTAGATATGGGGAAACAGAGGCAGGGAATCAGAGGCGGGGAAACAGAGGAGGGGAATCAGATATGGGGAATCAGAGGTGGGGAATCAGAGGCAGGGAATCAGATGTGCGGAATCAGAGATGGGGAATCAGAGGCAGGGAATCAGAATCAGAAGCGGGGAATCAGAGGCCGGGAATCAGAGGCCGGGAATCAGATGCCGGGAATAAGAGGCCGGGAATCAGCGGTATGGAATCAGAGTCCGGGAATCAGAGATGGGGATTCAGAGGCGGGGAATGAGATATGGGGAATCAGAGGCATGGAATCAGAGGCGGGGAAACAGAGGTGGGGAATCAGATATAGGGAATCAGAGGTGGCGAATCAAAGGCGGTGAATCAGAGATGGGGAATCAGACGCGGGGAATCGGAGGCAGGGAATCAAACACGGGGAATCAGAGGCGGGGAATCAGAGCTGGGGAATCAGAGGCGGGGAATCAGAGTTGGGGAATCAGAGGCGGGGATTCAGATATGGGGAATCAGAGGCGGGGAATCAGAGGCGGGGAAACAGATGCGGGGAATCAGATATGGGGATTCAGAGGTGGGGAATCAGGGGCAGGGAATCAGTGGCAGGGAATCAGAGGCGGGGAATCAGAGGCGGGGAGTCAGAGGTAGGGAATCAGACACGGGGAATCAGAGGTGGGGAATCAGAGGCAGGCAATCGGACGCCGGGAATCAGAGGCGGGGAATCAGAGCTGGGGAATCAGAGGCGGGGAATCAGAGTTGGGGAATCAGAGGCGGGGTATCAGATATGGGGAAATAGAGGCGGGGAATCAGATATGGGGAATCAGAGGCTGGGAATCAGAGTGGGAGAAACAGAGGCGGGGAATAAATTATCGGGAATCAGAGGTGGGGAATCAGGGGTGGGGAATCAGTGGCAGGGAATCAGAGGCGGGGAATCAGAGGCGGGGAATCAGAGGTGGGGAAACAGAGGTGGGGAATCAGATATGGGGAATCAGAGGAGGCGAATCAAAGGCGGTGAATCAGAGATGGGGAATCAGAGGCGGGGAATCAGAGCTGGGGAATCAGAGGCGGGGAATCAGAGTTGGGGAATCAGAGTCGGGGAATCAGATATGGGGAAACAGAGGTGGGGAATCAGAGGCGGGGAAACAGAGGCGGGGAATCAGATATGGGGAATCAGAGGTGGGGAATCAGAGGTTGGGAATCAGAGGCAGGGAATCAGAGGCGGGGAAACAGAGGCGGGGAATCAGATATGGGGAATCAGAGGTGGCAAATCAAAGGCGGTGAATCAGAGATGGGGAATCAGAGGCGGTGAATCAGAGGCAGGGAATCAAACACGGGGAATCAGAGGCGGGGAATCAGACCTGGGGAATGAGAGGCGGGGAATCAGAGTTGGGGAATCAGAGGCGGGGAATCAGAGGCGGGGAAACAGAGGCGGGGAATCAGATATGGGGTATCAGAGGTGGGGAATCAGAGGTTGGGAATCAGAGGCAGGGAATCAGAGGCGGGGAATCAGAGGCGGGGAATCAGAGGCATGGAATCAGATGTGCGGAATCAGAGATGGGGAATCAGAGGCAGGGAATCAGAGGCGGGGAATCAGAGGCGTGGAATCAGAGGCCGGAAATCAGAGGCCGGGAATGAGAGGCCGGGAATCAGAGGCCGAAAATCTGAGGCCGGGAATCAGAGGTGGGGAATCAGAGGCCGGGAATCAGAGATGGGAAATCAGAGGCGGGGAATGAGTGGTGGTGAATCAGACGCGGGATTCAGAGGTTGTAAATAAGAGATGGGGAATCAGAGGCGGAAAAATCAGAAGCGGGGAAACAGAGGTGGGGAGTCAGATATGGGGAATCAGAGGTGGGGAATAAGAGGCGGAGAATCAGAGGCAGGGAATCAGAGGCGGGGAATCAGAGGCCGGGAATCAGAAGCCAGGAATCAGAGGCCGGGAATCAGAGGTGGGGAATCAGAGGCCGGGAATCAGAGCTGGGGAATCAGAGGCGTTTAATCATAGTTGGGAATTAGAGGCGGGGAATCAGAAATGGGGAAACAGAGGCGGGGAATCAGAGGCGGGGAAACAGAGGCGGGGAATCAGATATGCGGAATCAGATGCGGGGAATCAGAGGCGGGGAATCAGAGCTGGGGAATCAGAGTCGGGGAATCAGAGTTGGGGCATCAGAGGTGGGGAATTAGATATGGGGAAACAGAGGCGGGGAATCAGAGGCGGGGAAACAGAGGCGGGGAATCAGATATGGGGAATCAGAGGTGGGTAATCAGAGGCAGGGAATCAGATGTGCGGAATCAGAGATGGGGAATCAGAGGCAGGGAATCAGAATCAGAAGCTGGGTATCAGAGGCCGGGAATCAGAGGCCGGGAATCAGATGCCGGGAATAAGAGGCCGGGAATCAGAGGTGGGGTATCAGAGTCCGGGAATCAGAGATGGGGATTCAGAGGCGGGGAATGAGATATGGGGAATCAGAGGAGGGGAATCAGAGGCGGGGAAACAGAGGTGGGGAATCAGATATGGGGAATCAGAGATGGGGAATCAAAGGCGGTGAATCAGAGATGGGGAATCAGAGGCGGGGAATCAGAGACGGGGAATCAGAGCTGGGGAATCAGAGGCGGGGAATCAGAGTTGGGGAATCAGAGGCGGGGAATCAGATATGGGGAAACAGAGTTGGGGAATCAGAGGCGGGGAAACAGAGGCGGGGAATCAGATATGGGGAATCAGAGTTGGGGAATCAGAGGTTGGGAATCAGAGGCAGGGAATCAGAGGCGGGGAAACAGAGGCGGGGAATCAGATATTGGGAATCAGAGGTGGCGAATCAAAGGCGGTGAATCAGAGATGGGGAATCAGAGGCGGGGAATCAGAGGCAGGGAATCAAACACGGGGAATCAGATATGGGGAATCAGAGGTGGGGAATCAGAGGTTGGGAATCAGAGGCAGGGAATCAGATGTGCGGAATCAGAGAAGGGGAATCAAAGGCGGGGAATCAGAGTTGGGGCATCAGAGGTGGGGAATTAGATATGGGGAAACAGAGGCGGGTAATCAGAGGCGGGGATACAGAGGCTGGGAATCAGATATGGGGAATCAGAGGTGGGGAATCAGAGGCAGGGAATCAGATGTGCGGAATCAGAGATGGGGAATCAGAGGCAGGGAATCAGAATCAGAAGCGGGGAATCAGAGGCCGGGAATCAGAGGCCGGGAATCAGATGCCGGGAATAAGAGGCCGGGAATCAGCGGTGGGGAATAAGAGTCCGGGAATCAGAGATGGGGATTCAGAGGCGGGGAATGAGATATGGGGAATCAGAGGCGGGGAATCAGAGGCGGGGAAACAGAGGTGGGGAATCAGATATAGGGAATCAGAGGTGGCGAATCAAAGGCAGTGAATCACAGATGGGGAATCAGAGGCGGGGAATCAGAGGCAGGGAATCAAACACGGGGAATCAGAGGCGGGGAATCAGAGCTGGGGAATCAGAGGCGGGGAATCAGAGTTGGGGAATCAGAGGCGGGGAATCCGATATGGGGAATCAGAGGAGGGGAATCAGAGGCGGGGAAACAGAGGCGGGGAATCAGATATGGGGAATCAGAGGTGGGGAATCAGGGGCAGGGAATCAGTGGCAGGGAATCAGAGGCGGGGAATCAGAGGCGGGGAATCAGAGGTAGGGAATCAGACACGGGGAATCAGAGGTGGGGAATCAGAGATGGGGAATCAGAGGCAGGGAATCAGAGGCAGGGAATCGGACGCCGGGAATCAGAGGCGGGGAATTAGAGCTGGGGAATCAGAGGCGGGGAATCAGAGTTGGGGAATCAGAGGCGGGGTATCAGATATGGGGAAATAGAGGTGGGGAATCAGATATGGGGAATCAGAGGCTGGGAATCATAGGGGGAGAAACAGAGGCGGGGAATAAGATATGGGGAATCAGAGGTGGGGAATCAGGGGCGGGGAATCAGAGGCAGGGAATCAGACACGGGGAATCAGAGGTGGGGAATCAGAGATGGGGAATCAGAGGCAGGGAATCAGAGGCAGGGAATCAGACGCGGGGAATCAGAGGCGGGGAATCAGAGCTGGGGAATCAGAGGTGGGGAATCAGAGGCGTTGAATCAGAGATGGGGAATCAGAGGCGGGGAATCAGAGGCAGGAAATCAGACACGGGGATTCAGAGTCTGGGAATCAGATGGGGGGAATCAAAGGCGGGGAATCAGAGCTGGGGAATCAGAGGCAGGGAATCAGAGTTGGGGATTCAGAGGCGGGGAATCAGATATTGGAAAACAGAGGCGGGGAATCAGAGGCGAGCAAACAGAGGCGGGGAATCAGATATGGGGAATCAGAGGTGGGGAATCAGAGGTGGTGAATCAGAGATGGGTAATTACAGGCGGGGAATCAGAGGCAGGGAATAGAACGCGGGGAAACAGAGGTGGGGAATCAGATATGGGGAATCAGATATGGGGAATCAAAGGCGGTGTATCAGAGATGGGGAATCAGAGGCGGGGAATCAGAGGCGGGGAATCAGAGCTGGGGAATCAGAGGCGGGGAATCAGAGTTGGGGAATCAGAGGCGGGGAATCAGATATGGGGAAACAGAGGTGGGGAATCAGAGGCGGGGAAACAGAGGCGTGGAATCAGATATGGGGAATCAGAGGTGGGGAATCAGAGTCCGGGAATCAGAGATGGGGATTCAGAGGCGGGAAATGAGATATGGGGAATCAGAGGCGGGGAATCAGAGGCGGGGAAACAGAGGTGGGGAATCAGATATGGGGAATCTGATATGGGGAATCAAAGGCGGTGAATCAGAGATGGGGAATCAGAGGCGGGGAATCAGAGCCGGGGTATCAGAGCTGGGGAATCAGAGGCGGGGAATCAGAGTTGTGGAATCAGAGGCGGGGAATCAGATATGGGGAAACAGAGGTGGGGAATCAGAGGTTGGGAATCAGAGGCAGGGAATCAGAGGCGGGGAAACAGAGGCGGGGAATCAGAGACGGGGAATCAGAGCTGGGGAATCAGAGGCGGGGAATCAGAGTTGGGGAATCAGAGGCGGGGAATCAGATATGGGGAAACAGAGTTGGGGAATCAGAGGCGGGGAAACAGAGGCGGGGAATCAGATATGGGGAATCAGAGTTGGGGAATCAGAGGTTGGGAATCAGAGGCAGGGAATCAGAGGCGGGGAAACAGAGGCGGGGAATCAGATATGGGGAATCAGAGGTGGCGAATCAAAGGCGGTGAATCAGAGATGGGGAATCAGAGGCGGGGAATCAGAGGCAGGGAATCAAACACGGGGAATCAGATATGGGGAATCAGAGGTGGGGAATCAGAGGTTGGGAATCAGAGGCAGGGAATCAGATGTGCGGAATCAGAGAAGGGGAATCAAAGGCGGGGAATCAGAGTTGGGGCATCAGAGGTGGGGAATTAGATATGGGGAAACAGAGGCGGGTAATCAGAGGCGGGGATACAGAGGCTGGGAATCAGATATGGGGAATCAGAGGTGGGGAATCAGAGGCAGGGAATCAGATGTGCGGAATCAGAGATGGGGAATCAGAGGCAGGGAATCAGAATCAGAAGCGGGGAATCAGAGGCCGGGAATCAGAGGCCGGGAATCAGATGCCGGGAATAAGAGGCCGGGAATCAGCGGTGGGGAATAAGAGTCCGGGAATCAGAGATGGGGATTCAGAGGCGGGGAATGAGATATGGGGAATCAGAGGCGGGGAATCAGAGGCGGGGAAACAGAGGTGGGGAATCAGATATAGGGAATCAGAGGTGGCGAATCAAAGGCAGTGAATCACAGATGGGGAATCAGAGGCGGGGAATCAGAGGCAGGGAATCAAACACGGGGAATCAGAGGCGGGGAATCAGAGCTGGGGAATCAGAGGCGGGGAATCAGAGTTGGGGAATCAGAGGCGGGGAATCCGATATGGGGAATCAGAGGAGGGGAATCAGAGGCGGGGAAACAGAGGCGGGGAATCAGATATGGGGAATCAGAGGTGGGGAATCAGGGGCAGGGAATCAGTGGCAGGGAATCAGAGGCGGGGAATCAGAGGCGGGGAATCAGAGGTAGGGAATCAGACACGGGGAATCAGAGGTGGGGAATCAGAGATGGGGAATCAGAGGCAGGGAATCAGAGGCAGGGAATCGGACGCCGGGAATCAGAGGCGGGGAATCAGAGCTGGGGAATCAGAGGCGGGGAATCAGAGTTGGGGAATCAGAGGCGGGGTATCAGATATGGGGAAATAGAGGTGGGGAATCAGATATGGGGAATCAGAGGCTGGGAATCATAGGGGGAGAAACAGAGGCGGGGAATAAGATATGGGGAATCAGAGGTGGGGAATCAGGGGCGGGGAATCAGAGGCAGGGAATCAGACACGGGGAATCAGAGGTGGGGAATCAGAGATGGGGAATCAGAGGCAGGGAATCAGAGGCAGGGAATCAGACGCGGGGAATCAGAGGCGGGGAATCAGAGCTGGGGAATCAGAGGTGGGGAATCAGAGGCGTTGAATCAGAGATGGGGAATCAGAGGCGGGGAATCAGAGGCAGGAAATCAGACACGGGGATTCAGAGTCTGGGAATCAGATGGGGGGAATCAAAGGCGGGGAATCAGAGCTGGGGAATCAGAGGCAGGGAATCAGAGTTGGGGATTCAGAGGCGGGGAATCAGATATTGGAAAACAGAGGCGGGGAATCAGAGGCGAGCAAACAGAGGCGGGGAATCAGATATGGGGAATCAGAGGTGGGGAATCAGAGGTGGTGAATCAGAGATGGGTAATTACAGGCGGGGAATCAGAGGCAGGGAATAGAACGCGGGGAAACAGAGGTGGGGAATCAGATATGGGGAATCAGATATGGGGAATCAAAGGCGGTGAATCAGAGATGGGGAATCAGAGGCGGGGAATCAGAGGCGGGGAATCAGAGCTGGGGAATCAGAGGCGGGGAATCAGAGTTGGGGAATCAGAGGCGGGGAATCAGATATGGGGAAACAGAGGTGGGGAATCAGAGGCGGGGAAACAGAGGCGTGGAATCAGATATGGGGAATCAGAGGTGGGGAATCAGAGTCCGGGAATCAGAGATGGGGATTCAGAGGCGGGAAATGAGATATGGGGAATCAGAGGCGGGGAATCAGAGGCGGGGAAACAGAGGTGGGGAATCAGATATGGGGAATCTGATATGGGGAATCAAAGGCGGTGAATCAGAGATGGGGAATCAGAGGCGGGGAATCAGAGGCGGGGTATCAGAGCTGGGGAATCAGAGGCGGGGAATCAGAGTTGTGGAATCAGAGGCGGGGAATCAGATATGGGGAAACAGAGGTGGGGAATCAGAGGTGGGGAAACAGAGGCGGGGAATCAGATATGGGGAATCAGAGGTGGGGAATCAGAGGTTGGGAATCAGAGGCAGGGAATCAGAGGCGGGGAAACAGAGGCAGGGAATCATATATGGGGAATCAGAGGTGGCGAATCAAAGGCGGTGAATCAGAGATGGGGAATCAGAGGCGGGGAATCAGAGGCAGGGAATCAAACACGGGGAATCAGAGGTGGGGAATCAGAGCTGGGGAATCAGAGGCGGGGAATCAGAGTTGGGGAATCAGAGGCGGGGAATCAGAGGCGGGGAAACAGAGGCGGGGAATCAGATATGGGGAATCAGAGGTGGGGAATCAGAGGTTGGGAATCAGAGGCAGGGAATCAGAGGCGGGGAATCAGAGGCGGGGAATCAGAGGCAGGGAATCAGATGTGCGGAATCAGAGATGGGGAATCAAAGGCGGGGAATCAGAGTTGGGGCATCAGAGGTTGGGAATTATATATGGGGAAACAGAGGCGGGTAATCAGAGGCGGGGAATCAGAGCTGGGGAATCAGAGGTGGGGAATCAGAGGCGTTGAATCAGAGATGGGGAATCAGAGGCGGGGAATCAGAGGCAGGAAATCAGACACGGGGATTCAGAGTCTGGGAATCAGATGGGGGGAATCAAAGGCGGGGAATCAGAGCTGGGGAATCAGAGGCAGTGAATCAGAGTTGGGGATTCAGAGGCGGGGAATCAGATATTGGAAAACAGAGGCGGGGAATCAGAGGCGAGCAAACAGAGGCGGGGAATCAGATATGGGGAATCAGAGGTGGGGAATCAGAGGTGGTGAATCAGAGATGGGGAATTACAGGCGGGGAATCAGAGGCAGGGAATAGAACGCGGGGAAACAGAGGTGGGGAATCAGATATGGGGAATCAGATATGGGGAATCAAAGGCGGTGAATCAGAGATGGGGAATCAGAGGCGGGGAATCAGAGGCGGGGAATCAGAGCTGGGGAATCAGAGGCGGGGAATCAGAGTTGGGGAATCAGAGGCGGGGAATCAGATATGGGGAAACAGAGGTGGGGAATCAGAGGCGGGGAAACAGAGGCGTGGAATCAGATATGGGGAATCAGAGGTGGGGAATCAGAGTCCGGGAATCAGAGATGGGGATTCAGAGGCGGGGAATGAGATATGGGGAATCAGAGGCGGGGAATCAGAGGCGGGGAAACAGAGGTGGGGAATCAGATATGGGGAATCTGATATGGGGAATCAAAGGCGGTGAATCAGAGATGGGGAATCAGAGGCGGGGAATCAGAGGCGGGGTATCAGAGCTGGGGAATCAGAGGCGGGGAATCAGAGTTGGGGAATCAGAGGCGGGGAATCAGATATGGGGAAACAGAGGTGGGGAATCAGAGGTGGGGAAACAGAGGCGGGGAATCAGATATGGGGAATCAGAGGTGGGGAATCAGAGGTTGGGAATCAGAGGCAGGGAATCAGAGGCGGGGAAACAGAGGCAGGGAATCATATATGGGGAATCAGAGGTGGCGAATCAAAGGCGGTGAATCAGAGATGGGGAATCAGAGGCGGGGAATCAGAGGCAGGGAATCAAACACGGGGAATCAGAGGTGGGGAATCAGAGCTGGGGAATCAGAGGCGGGGAATCAGAGTTGGGGAATCAGAGGCGGGGAATCAGAGGCGGGGAAACAGAGGCGGGGAATCAGATATGGGGAATCAGAGGTGGGGAATCAGAGGTTGGGAATCAGAGGCAGGGAATCAGAGGCGGGGAATCAGAGGCAGGGAATCAGATGTGCGGAATCAGAGATGGGGAATCAAAGGCGGGGAATCAGAGTTGGGGCATCAGAGGTTGGGAATTAGATATGGGGAAACAGAGGCGGGGAATCAGAGGCGGGGAAACAGAGGAGGGGTATCAGATATGGGGAATCAGAGGTGGGGAATCAGAGGCAGGGAATCAGATGTACGGAATCAGAGATGGGGAATCAGAGGCAGGGAATCAGAATCAGAAGCGGGGAATCAGAGGCCGGGAATCAGAGGCCGGGAATCAGATGCCGGGAATAAGAGGCCGGGAATCAGCGGTATGGAATCAGAGTCCGGGAATCAGAGATGGGGATTCAGAGGCGGGGAATGAGATATGGGGAATCAGAGGCATGGAATCAGAGGCGGGGAAACAGAGGTGGGGAATCAGATATAGGGAATCAGAGGTGGCGAATCAAAGGCGGTGAATCAGAGATGGGGAATCAGATGCGGGGAATCAGAGGCAGGGAATCAAACACGGGGAATCAGAGGCGAGGAATCAGAGCTGGGGAATCAGAGGCGGGGAATCAGAGTTGGGGAATCAGAGGCGGGGATTCAGATATGGGGAATCAGAGGCGGGGAATCAGAGGCGGGGAAACAGATGCGGGGAATCAGATATGGGGAATCAGAGGTGGGGAATCAGAGGCGGGGAATCAGAGGCGGGGAGTCAGAGGTAGGGAATCAGACACGGGGAATCAGAGGTGGGGAATCAGAGATGGGGAATCAGAGGCGGGGAATCAGAGGCAGGCAATCGGACGCCGGGAATCAGAGGCGGGGAATCAGAGCTGGGGAATCAGAGGCGGGGAATCAGAGTTGGGGAATCAGAGGCGGGGTATCAGATATGGGGAAATAGAGGCGGGGAATCAGATATGGGGAATCAGAGGCTGGGAATCAGAGGGGGAGAAACAGAGGCGGGGAATAAGTTATGGGGAATCAGAGGTGGGGAATCAGGGGTGGGGAATCAGTGGCAGGGAATCAGAGGCGGGGAATCAGAGGCGGGGAATCAGAGGCAGGGAAACAGAGGTGGGGAATCAGATATGGGGAATCAGAGGAGGCGAATCAAAGGCGGTGAATCAGAGATGGGGAATCAGAGGCGGGGAATCAGAGCTGGGGAATCAGAGGCGGGGAATCAGAGTTGGGGAATCAGAGTCGGGGAATCAGATATGGGGAAACAGAGGTGGGGAATCAGAGGCGGGGAAACAGAGGCGGGGAATCAGATATGGGGAATCAGAGGTGGGGAATCAGAGGTTGGGAATCAGAGGCAGGGAATCAGAGGCGGGGAAACAGAGGCGGGGAATCAGATATGGGGAATCAGAGGTGGCAAATCAAAGGCGGTGAATCAGAGATGGGGAATCAGAGGCAGTGAATCAGAGGCAGGGAATCAAACACGGGGAATCAGAGGCGGGGAATCAGACCTGGGGAATGAGAGGCGGGGAATCAGAGTTGGGGAATCAGAGGCGGGGAATCAGAGGCGGGGAAACAGAGGCGGGGAATCAGATATGGGGTATCAGAGGTGGGGAATCAGAGGTGGGGAATCAGAGGCAGGGAATCAGAGGCGGGGAATCAGAGGCGGGGAATCAGAGGCAGGGAATCAGATGTGCGGAATCAGAGATGGGGAATCAAAGGCGGGGAATCAGAGTTGGGGCATCAGAGGTTGGGAGTTAGATATGGGGAAACAGAGGCAGGTAATCAGAGGCGGGGAATCAGAGCTGGGGAATCAGAGGTGAGGAATCAGAGGCGTTGAATCAGAGATGGGGAATCAGAGGCGGGGAATCAGAGGCAGGAAATCAGACACGGGGATTCAGAGTCTGGGAATCAGATGGGGGGAATCAAAGGCGGGGAATCAGAGCTGGGGAATCAGAGGCAGGGAATCAGAGTTGGGGATTCAGAGGCGGGGAATCAGATATTGGAAAACAGAGGCGGGGAATCAGAGGCGAGCAAACAGAGGCGGGGAATCAGATATGGGGAATCAGAGGTGGGGAATCAGAGGTGGTGAATCAGAGATGGGGAATTACAGGCGGGGAATCAGAGGCAGGGAATAGAACGCGGGGAAACAGAGGTGGGGAATCAGATATGGGGAATCAGATATGGGGAATCAAAGGCGGTGAATCAGAGATGGGGAATCAGAGGCGGGGAATCAGAGGCGGGGAATCAGAGCTGGGGAATCAGAGGCGGGGAATCAGAGTTGGGGAATCAGAGGCGGGGAATCAGATATGGGGAAACAGAGGTGGGGAATCAGAGGCGGGGAAACAGAGGCGTGGAATCAGATATGGGGAATCAGAGGTGGGGAATCAGAGTCCGGGAATCAGAGATGGGGATTCAGAGGCGGGGAATGAGATATGGGGAATCAGAGGCGGGGAATCAGAGGCGGGGAAACAGAGGTGGGGAATCAGATATGGGGAATCTGATATGGGGAATCAAAGGCGGTGAATCAGAGATGGGGAATCAGAGGCGGGGAATCAGAGGCGGGGTATCAGAGCTGGGGAATCAGAGGCGGGGAATCAGAGTTGGGGAATCAGAGGCGGGGAATCAGATATGGGGAAACAGAGGTGGGGTATCAGAGGTGGGGAAACAGAGGCGGGGAATCAGATATGGGGAATCAGAGGTGGGGAATCAGAGGTTGGGAATCAGAGGCAGGGAATCAGAGGCGGGGAAACAGAGGCAGGGAATCATATATGGGGAATCAGAGGTGGCGAATCAAAGGCGGTGAATCAGAGATGGGGAATCAGAGGCGGGGAATCAGAGGCAGGGAATCAAACACGGGGAATCAGAGGTGGGGAATCAGAGCTGGGGAATCAGAGGCGGGGAATCAGAGTTGGGGAATCAGAGGCGGGGAATCAGAGGCGGGGAAACAGAGGCGGGGAATCAGATATGGGGAATCAGAGGTGGGGAATCAGAGGTTGGGAATCAGAGGCAGGGAATCAGAGGCGGGGAATCAGAGGCGGGGAATCAGAGGCAGGGAATCAGATGTGCGGAATCAGAGATGGGGAATCAAAGGCGGGGAATCAGAGTTGGGGCATCAGAGGTTGGGAATTAGATATGGGGAAACAGAGGCGGGGAATCAGAGGCGGGGAAACAGAGGAGGGGTATCAGATATGGGGAATCAGAGGTGGGGAATCAGAGGCAGGGAATCAGATGTACGGAATCAGAGATGGGGAATCGGAGGCAGGGAATCAGAATCAGAAGCGGGGAATCAGAGGCCGGGAATCAGAGGCCGGGAATCAGATGCCGGGAATAAGAGGCCGGGAATCAGCGGTATGGAATCAGAGTCCGGGAATCAGAGATGGGGATTCAAAGGCGGGGAATGAGATATGGGGAATCAGAGGCAAGGAATCAGAGGCGGGGAAACAGAGGTGGGGAATCAGATATAGGGAATCAGAGGTGGCGAATCAAAGGCGGTGAATCAGAGATGGGGAATCAGATGCGGGGAATCAGAGGCAGGGAATCAAACACGGGGAATCAGAGGCGGGGAATCAGAGCTGGGGAATCAGAGGCGGGGAATCAGAGTTGGGGAATCAGAGGCGGGGATTCAGATATGGGGAATCAGAGGCGGGGAATCAGAGGCGGGGAAACAGATGCGGGGAATCAGATATGGGGAATCAGAGGTGGGGAATCAGGGGCAGGGAATCAGTGGCAGGGAATCAGAGGCGGGGAATCAGAGGCGGGGAGTCAGAGGTAGGGAATCAGACACGGGGAATCAGAGGTGGGGAATCAGAGATGGGGAATCAGAGGCGGGGAATCAGAGGCAGGCAATCGGACGCCGGGAATCAGAGGCGGGGAATCAGAGCTGGGGAATCAGAGGCGGGGAATCAGAGTTGGGGAATCAGAGGCGGGGTATCAGATATGGGGAAATAGAGGCGGGGAATCAGATATGGGGAATCAGAGGCTGGGAATCAGAGGGGGAGAAACAGAGGCGGGGAATAAGTTATGGGGAATCAGAGGTGGGGAATCAGGGGTGGGGAATCAGTGGCAGGGAATCAGAGGCGGGGAATCAGAGGCGGGGAATCAGAGGCAGGGAAACAGAGGTGGGGAATCAGATATGGGGAATCAGAGGAGGCGAATCAAAGGCGGTGAATCAGAGATGGGGAATCAGAGGCGGGGAATCAGAGCTGGGGAATCAGAGGCGGGGAATAAGAGTTGGGGAATCAGAGTCGGGGAATCAGATATGGGGAAACAGAGGTGGGGAATCAGAGGCGGGGAAACAGAGGCGGGGAATCAGATATGGGGAATCAGAGGTGGGGAATCAGAGGTTGGGAATCAGAGGCAGGGAATCAGAGGCGGGGAAACAGAGGCGGGGAATCAGATATGGGGAATCAGAGGTGGCAAATCAAAGGCGGTGAATCAGAGATGGGGAATCAGAGGCAGTGAATCAGAGGCAGGGAATCAAACACGGGGAATCAGAGGCGGGGTATCAGACCTGGGGAATGAGAGGCGGGGAATCAGAGTTGGGGAATCAGAGGCGGGGAATCAGAGGCGGGGAAACAGAGGCGGGGAATCAGATATGGGGTATCAGAGGTGGGGAATCAGAGGTGGGGAATCAGAGGCAGGGAATCAGAGGCGGGGAATCAGAGGCGGGGAATCAGAGGCATGGAATCAGATGTGCGGAATCAGAGATGGGGAATCAGAGGCAGGGAATCAGAGGCGGGGAATCAGAGGCGTGGAATCAGTGGCCGGAAATCAGAGGCCGGGAATGAGAGGCCGGGAATCAGAGGCCGAAAATCAGAGGCCGGGAATCAGAGGTGGGGAATCAGAGGCCGGGAATCAGAGATGGGAAATCAGAGGCGGGGAATCAGTGGTGGTGAATCAGACGCGGGATTCAGAGGTTGTAAATCAGAGATGGGGAATCAGAGGCGGAAAAATCAGAAGCGGGGAAACAGAGGTGGGGAGTCAGATATGGGGAATCAGAGGTGGGGAATAAGAGGCGGAGAATCAGAGGCAGGGAATCAGAGGCGGGGAATCAGAGGCCGGGAATCAGAAGCCAGGAATCAGAGGCCGGGAATCAGAGGTGGGGAATCAGAGTCCGGGAATCAGAGCTGGGGAATCAGAGGCGTTTAATCATAGTTGGGAATTAGAGACGGGGAATCAGAAATGGGGAAACAGAGGCGGGGAATCAGAGGCGGGGAAACAGAGGCGGGGAATCAAATATGGGGAATCAGATGCGGGGAATCAGAGGCGGGGAATCAGAGCTGGGGAATAAGAGTTGGGGAATCAGAGTTGGAGCATCAGAGGTGGGGAATTAGATATGGGGAAACAGAGGCGGGGAATCAGAGGCGGGGAAACAGAGGCGGGGAATCAGAGGCGGGGAATCAGAGGCGTGGAATCAGTGGCCGGAAATCAGAGGCCGGGAATGAGAGGCCGGGAATCAGAGGCCGAAAATCAGAGGCCGGGAATCAGAGGTGGGGAATCAGAGGCCGGGAATCAGAGATGGGAAATCAGAGGCGGGGAATCAGTGGTGGTGAATCAGACGCGGGATTCAGAGGTTGTAAATCAGAGATGGGGAATCAGAGGCGGAAAAATCAGAAGCGGGGAAACAGAGGTGGGGAGTCAGATATGGGGAATCAGAGGTGGGGAATAAGAGGCGGAGAATCAGAGGCAGGGAATCAGAGGCGGGGAATCAGAGGCCGGGAATCAGAAGCCAGGAATCAGAGGCCGGGAATCAGAGGTGGGGAATCAGAGGTTGGGAATCAGAGGCAGGGAATCAGAGGCGGGGAAACAGAGGCGGGGAATCAGATATGGGGAATCAGAGGTGGCAAATCAAAGGCGGTGAATCAGAGATGGGGAATCAGAGGCAGTGAATCAGAGGCAGGGAATCAAACACGGGGAATCAGAGGCGGGGAATCAGACCTGGGGAATGAGAGGCGGGGAATCAGAGTTGGGGAATCAGAGGCGGGGAATCAGAGGCGGGGAAACAGAGGCGGGGAATCAGATATGGGGTATCAGAGGTGGGGAATCAGAGGTGGGGAATCAGAGGCATGGAATCAGAGGCGGGGAATCAGAGGCGGGGAATCAGAGGCATGGAATCAGATGTGCGGAATCAGAGATGTGGAATCAGAGGCAGGGAATCAGAGGCGGGGAATCAGAGGCGTGGAATCAGTGGCCGGAAATCAGAGGCCGGGAATGAGAGGCCGGGAATCAGAGGCCGAAAATCAGAGGCCGGGAATCAGAGGTGGGGAATCAGAGGCCGGGAATCAGAGATGGGAAATCAGAGGCGGGGAATCAGTGGTGGTGAATCAGACGCGGGATTCAGAGGTTGTAAATCAGAGATGGGGAATCAGAGGCGGAAAAATCAGAAGCGGGGAAACAGAGGTGGGGAGTCAGATATGGGGAATCAGAGGTGGGGAATAAGAGGCGGAGAATCAGAGGCAGGGAATCAGAGGCGGGGAATCAGAGGCCGGGAATCAGAAGCCAGGAATCAGAGGCCGGGAATCAGAGGTGGGGAATCAGAGTCCGGGAATCAGAGCTGGGGAATCAGAGTCGGGGAATCAGAGTTGGAGCATCAGAGGTGGGGAATTAGATATGGGGAAACAGAGGCGGGGAATCAGAGGCGGGGAAACAGAGGCGGGGAATCAGAGGCGGGGAATCAGAGCTGGGGAATAAGAGTCGGGGAATCAGAGTTGGAGCATCAGAGGTGGGGAATTAGATATGGGGAAACAGAGGCGGGGAATCAGAGGCGGGGAAACAGAGGCGGGGAATCAGATATGGGGAATCAGAGGTGGGTAATCAGAGGCAGGGAATCAGATGTGCGGAATCAGAGATGGGGAATCAGAGGCAGGGAATCAGAATCAGAAGCGGGGTATCAGAGGCCGGGAATCAGAGGCCGGGAATCAGATGCCGGGAATAAGAGGCCGGGAATCAGAGGTGGGGTATCAGAGTCCGGGAATCAGAGATGTGGATTCAGAGGCGGGGAATGAGATATGGGGAATCAGAGGAGGGGAATCAGATATAGGCAATCAGAGGTGGCGAATCAAAGGCGGTGAATCAGAGATGGGGAATCAGATGCGGGGAATCAGAGGCAGGGAATCAAACACGGGGAATCAGAGGCGGGGAATCAGAGCTGGGGAATCAGAGGCGGGGAATCAGAGTTGGGGAATCAGAGGCGGGGATTCAGATATGGGGAATCAGAGGCGGGGAATCAGAGGCGGGGAAACAGATGCGGGGAATCAGATATGGGGAATCAGAGGTGGGGAATCAGGGGCAGGGAATCAGTGGCAGGGAATCAGAGGCGGGGAATCAGAGGCGGGGAGTCAGAGGTAGGGAATAAGACACGGGGAATCAGAGGTGGGGAATCAGAGATGGGGAATCAGAGGCGGGGAATCAGAGGCAGGCAATCGGACGCCGGGAATCAGAGGCGGGGAATCAGAGCTGGGGAATCAGAGGCGGGGAATCAGAGTTGGGGAATCAGAGGCGGGGTATCAGATATGGGGAAATAGAGGCGGGGAATCAGATATGGGGAATCAGAGGCTGGGAATCAGAGGGGGAGAAACAGAGGCGGGGAATAAGTTATGGGGAATCAGAGGTGGGGAATCAGGGGTGGGGAATCAGTGGCAGGGAATCAGAGGCGGGGAATCAGAGGCGGGGAATCAGAGGCGGGGAAACAGAGGTGGGGAATCAGATATGGGGAATCAGAGGAGGCGAATCAAAGGCGGTGAATCAGAGATGGGGAATCAGAGGTGGGGAATCAGAGGCGGGGAATCAGAGGCGGGGAATCAGAGGCGGGGAAACAGAGGTGGGGAATCAGATATGGGGAATCAGAGGAGGCGAATCAAAGGCGGTGAATCAGAGATGGGGAATCAGAGGCGGGGAATCAGAGCTGGGGAATCAGAGGCGGGGAATCAGAGTTGGGGAATCAGAGTCGGGGAATCAGATATGGGGAAACAGAGGTGGGGAATCAGAGGCGGGGAAACAGAGGCGGGGAATCAGATATGGGGAATCAGAGGTGGGGAATCAGAGGTTGGGAATCAGAGGCAGGGAATCAGAGGCGGGGAAACAGAGGCGGGGAATCAGATATGGGGAATCAGAGGTGGCAAATCAAAGGCGGTGAATCAGAGATGGGGAATCAGAGGCGGTGAATCAGAGGCAGGGAATCAAACACGGGGAATCAGAGGCGGGGAATCAGACCTGGGGAATGAGAGGCGGGGAATCAGAGTTGGGGTATCAGAGGCGGGGAATCAGAGGCGGGGAAACAGAGGCGGGGAATCAGATATGGGGTATCAGAGGTGGGGAATCAGAGGTGGGGAATCAGAGGCAGGGAATCAGAGGCGGGGAATCAGAGGCGGGGAATCAGTGGCATGGAATCAGATGTGCGGAATCAGAGATGGGGAATCAGAGGCAGGGAATCAGAGGCGGGGAATCAGAGGCGTGGAATCAGAGGCCGGAAATCAGAGGCCGGGAATGAGAGGCCGGGAATCAAAGGCCGAAAATCAGAGGCCGGGAATCAGAGGTGGGGAATCAGAGGCCGGGAATCAGAGATGGGAAATCAGAGGCGGGGAATCAGTGGTGGTGAATCAGACGCGGGATTCAGAGGTTGTAAATCAGAGATGGGGAATCAGAGGCGGAAAAATCAGAAGCGGGGAAACAGAGGTGGGGAGTCAGATATGGGGAATCAGAGGTGGGGAATCAGAGGCCGGGAATCAGAAGCCAGGAATCAGAGGCCGGGAATCAGAGGTGGGGAATCAGAGTCCGGGAATCAGAGCTGGGGAATCAGAGGCGTTTAATCATAGTTGGGAATTAGAGGCGGGGAATCAGAAATGGGGAAACAGAGGTGGGGAATCAGAGACGGGGAATCAGAGCTGGGGAATCAGAGGCGGGGAATCAGAGTTGGGGAATCAGAGGCGGGGAATCAGATATGGGGAAACAGAGGTGGGGAATCAGAGGCGGGGAAACAGAGGCGGGGAATCAGATATGGGGAATCAGAGTTGGGGAATCAGAGGTTGGGAATCAGAGGCAGGGAATCAGAGGCGGGGAAACAGAGGCGGGGAATCAGATATGGGGAATCAGAGGTGGCGAATCAAAGGCGGTGAATCAGAGATGAGGAATCAGAGGCGGGGAATCAGAGGCAGGGAATCAAACACGGGGAATCAGATATGGGGAATCAGAGGTGGGGAATCAGAGGTTGGGAATCAGAGGCAGGGAATCAGATGCGGGGAATCAGAGGCGGGGAATCAGAGGCAGGGAATCAGATGTGCGGAATCAGAGAAGGGGAATCAAAGGCGGGGAATCAGAGTTGGGGCATCAGAGGTGGGGAATTAGATATGGGGAAACAGAGGCGGGTAATCAGGGGCGGGGATACAGAGGCTGGGAATCAGATATGGGGAATCAGAGGTGGGGAATCAGAGGCAGGGAATCAGATGTGCGGAATCAGAGATGGGGAATCAGAGGCAGGGAATCAGAATCAGAAGCGGGGAATCAGAGGCCGGGAATCAGAGGCCGGGAATCAGATGCCGGGATAAGAGGCCGGGAATCAGCGGTGGGGAATAAGAGTCCGGGAATCAGAGATGGGGATTCAGAGGCGGGGAATGAGATATGGGGAATCAGAGGCGGGGAATCAGAGGCGGGGAAACAGAGGTGGGGAATCAGATATAGGGAATCAGAGGTGGCGAATCAAAGGCAGTGAATCACAGATGGGGAATCAGAGGCGGGGAATCAGAGGCAGGGAATCAAACACGGGGAATCAGAGGCGGGGAATCAGAGCTGGGGAATCAGAGGCGGGGAATCAGAGTTGGGGAATCAGAGGCGGGGAATCAGATATGGGGAATCAGAGGAGGGGAATCAGAGGCGGGGAAACAGAGGCGTGGAATCAGATATGGGGAATCAGAGGTGGGGAATCAGGGGCAGGGAATCAGTGGCAGGGAATCAGAGGCGGGGAATCAGAGGCGGGGAATCAGAGGTAGGGAATCAGACACGGGGAATCAGAGGTGGGGAATCAGAGATGGGGAATCAGAGGCAGGGAATCAGAGGCAGGGAATCGGACGCCGGGAATCAGAGGCGGGGAATCAGAGCTGGGGAATCAGAGGCGGGGAATCAGAGTTGGGGAATCAGAGGCGGGGTATCAGATATGGGGAAATAGAGGTGGGGAATCAGATATGGGGAATCAGAGGCTGGGAATCATAGGGGGAGAAACAGAGGCGGGGAATAAGATATGGGGAATCAGGGGCGGGGAATCAGAGGCAGGGAATCAGACACGGGGAATCAGAGGTGGGGAATCAGAGATGGGGAATCAGAGGCAGGGAATCAGAGGCAGGGAATCAGACGCGGGGAATCAGAGGCGGGGAATCAGAGCTGGGGAATCAGAGGCGGGGCATCAGAGTCGGGGAATCATATGCAGGGAATCGGATGTGCGGAATCAGAGATGGGGAATCAGAGGTGGGGAATCAGAGGCGTTGAATCAGGGATGGGGAATCAGAGGCGGGGAATCAGATGCAGGAAATCAGATACGGGGATTCAGAGTCTGGGAATCAGATGGGGGGATTCAAAGGCGGGGAATCAGAGCTGGGGAATCAGAGGCAGGGAATCAGAGTTGGGGATTCAGAGGCGGGGAATCAGATATTGGGAAACAGAGGCGGGGAATCAGAGGCGAGCAAACAGAGGCGGGGAATCAGATATGGGGAATCAGAGGTGGGGAATCAGAGGTGGTGAATCAGAGATGGGGAAT
Organism: Narcine bancroftii; assembly: GCF_036971445.1. Classification (NCBI taxonomy): domain Eukaryota; kingdom Metazoa; phylum Chordata; class Chondrichthyes; order Torpediniformes; family Narcinidae; genus Narcine; species Narcine bancroftii. The sequence continues at coordinate 274,151,161 of NC_091470.1, forward strand.
TACAGGCGGGGAATCAGAGGCAGGGAATAGAACGCGGGGAATCAGAGGTGGGGAATCAGAGTCGGGGAATCAGAGGCAGGGAATCAGATACGGGGAATCAGAGGTGGGGAATCAGAGATGGGGAATCAGAGGCGGGGAATCAGAGGCAGGGAATCAGACGCGGGGAATCAGAGGCGGGGAATCAGAGCTGGGGAATCAGAGGCGGGGAATCAGATGTGCGGAATCAGAGAAGGGGAATCAAAGGCGGGGAATCAGAGTTGGGGCATCAGAGGTGGGGAATTAGATATGGGGAAACAGAGGCGGGTAATCAGAGGCGGGGATACAGATGCGGGGAATCAGATATGGGGAATCAGAGGTGGGGAATCAGAGGCAGGGAATCAGATGTGCGGAATCAGAGATGGGGAATCAGAGGCAGGGAATCAGAGGCGGGGAATCAGAGGCGTGGAATCAGAGGCCGGAAATCAGAGGCCGGGAATGAGAGGCCGGGAATCAGAGGCCGAAAATCAGAGGCCGGGAATCAGAGGTGGGGAATCAGAGGCCGGGAATCAGAGATGGGAAATCAGAGGCGGGGAATCAGTGGTGGTGAATCAGACGCGGGATTCAGACGTTGTAAATCAGAGATGGGGAATCAGAGGCGGAAAAATCAGAAGCGGGGAAACAGAGGTGGGGAGTCAGATATGGGGAAACAGAGGTGGGGAATAAGAGGCGGAAAATCAGAGGCAGGGAATCAGAGGCGGGGAATCAGAGGCCGGGAATCAGAAGCCAGGAATCAGAGGCCGGGAATCAGAGGTGGGGAATCAGAGGCCGGGAATAAGAGCTGGGGAATCAGAGGCGTTTAATCATAGTTGGGAATTAGAGGCGGGGAATCAGAAATGGGGAAACAGAGGTGGGGAATCAGAGGCGGGGAAACAGAGGCGGGGAATCAGATATGGGGAATCAGATGCGGGGAATCAGAGGCGGGGAATCAGAGCTGGGGAATCAGAGTCGGGGAATCAGAGTTGGGGCATCAGAGGTGGGGAATTAGATATGGGGAAACAGAGGCGGGGAATCAGAGGCGGGGAAACAGAGGCGGGGAATAAGATATGGGGAATCAGAGGTGGGTAATCAGAGGCAGGGAATCAGATGTGCGGAATCAGAGATGGGGAATCAGAGGCAGGGAATCAGAATCAGAAGCGGGGTATCAGAGGCCGGGAATCAGAGGCCGGGAATCAGATGCCGGGAATAAGAGGCCGGGAATCAGAGGTGGGGTATCAGAGTCCGGGAATCAGAGATGGGGATTCAGAGGCGGGGAATGAGATATGGGGAATCAGAGGAGGGGAATCAGAGGCGGGGAAACAGAGGTGGGGAATCAGATATGGGGAATCAGAGATGGGGAATCAAAGGCGGTGAATCAGAGATGGGGAATCAGAGGCGGGGAATCAGAGACGGGGAATCAGAGCTGGGGAATCAGAGGTGGGGAATCAGAGTTGGGGAATCAGAGGCGGGGAATCAGATATGGGGAAACAGAGGTGGGGAATCAGAGGCGGGGAAACAGAGGCGGGGAATCAGATATGGGGAATCAGAGTTGGGGAATCAGAGGTTGGGAATCAGAGGCAGGGAATCAGAGGCGGGGAAACAGAGGCGGGGAATCAGATATGGGGAATCAGAGGTGGCGAATCAAAGGCGGTGAATCAGAGATGGGGAATCAGAGGCGGGGAATCAGAGGCAGTGAATCAAACACGGGGAATCAGATATGGGGAATCAGAGGTTGGGAATCAGAGGTTGGGAATCAGAGGCAGGGAATCAGATGCGGGGAATCAGAGGCGGGGAATCAGAGGCAGGGAATCAGATGTGCGGAATCAGAGAAGGGGAATCAAAGGTGGGGAATCAGAGTTGGGGCATCAGAGGTGGGGAATTAGATATGGGGAAACAGAGGCGGGTAATCAGAGGCGGGGATACAGAGGCTGGGAATCAGATATGGGGAATCAGATGTGGGGAATCAGAGGCAGGGAATCAGATGTGCGGAATCAGAGATGGGGAATCAGAGGCAGGGAATCAGAATCAGAAGCGTGGAATCAGAGGCCGGGAATCAGAGGCCGGGAATCAGATGCCGGGAATAAGAGGCCGGGAATCAGCGGTGGGGAATAAGAGTCCGGGAATCAGAGATGGGGATTCAGAGGCGGGGAATGAGATATGGGGAATCAGAGGCGGGGAATCAGAGGCGGGGAAACAGAGGTGGGGAATCAGATATAGGGAATCAGAGGTGGCGAATCAAAGGCAGTGAATCACAGATGGGGAATCAGAGGCGGGGAATCAGAGGCAGGGAATCAAACACGGGGAATCAGAGTTGGGGAATCAGAGCTGGGGAATCAGAGGCGGGGAATCAGAGTTGGGGAATCAGAGGTGGGGAATCAGAGGCGGGGAAACAGAGGCGGGGAATCAGATATGGGGAATCAGAGGTGGGGAATCAGAGGTTGGGAATCAGAGGCAGGGAATCAGAGGCGGGGAATCAGAGGCGGGGAATCAGAGGCAGGGAATCAGATGTGTGGAATCAGAGATGGGGAATCAAAGGCGGGGAATCAGAGTTGGGGCATCAGAGGTTGGGAATTAGATATGGGGAAACAGAGGCGGGGAATCAGAGGCGGGGAAACAGTGGAGGGGAATCAGATATGGGGAATCAGAGGTGGGGAATCAGAGGCAGGGAATCAGATGTACGGAATCAGAGATGGGGAATCAGAGGCAGGGAATCAGAATCAGAAGCGGGGAATCAGAGGCCGGGAATCTGAGGCCGGGAATCAGATGCCGGGAATAAGAGGCCGGGAATCAGCGGTATGGAATCAGAGTCCGGGAATCAGAGATGGGGATTCAGAGGCGGGGAATGAGATATGGGGAATCAGAGGCATGGAATCAGAGGCGGGGAAACAGAGGTGGGGAATCAGATATAGGGAATCAGAGGTGGCGAATCAAAGGCGGTGAATCAGAGATGGGGAATCAGATGCGGGGAATCAGAGGCAGGGAATCAAACACGGGGAATCAGAGGCGGGGAATCAGAGCTGGGGAATCAGAGGCGGGGAATCAGAGTTGGGGAATCAGAGGCGGGGATTCAGATATGGGGAATCAGATGGGGGGATTCAAAGGCGGGGAATCAGAGCTGGGGAATCAGAGGCAGGGAATCAGAGTTGGGGATTCAGAGGCGGGGAATCAGATATTGGGAAACAGAGGCGGGGAATCAGAGGCGAGCAAACAGAGGCGGGGAATCAGATATGGGGAATCAGAGGTGGGGAATCAGAGGTGGTGAATCAGAGATGGGGAATTACAGGCGGGGAATCAGAGGCAGGGAATAGAACGCGGGGAATCAGAGGTGGGGAATCAGAGTCGGGGAATCAGAGGCAGGGAATCAGATACGGGGAATCAGAGGTGGGGAATCAGAGATGGGGAATCAGAGGCGGGGAATCAGAGGCAGGGAATCAGACGCGGGGAATCAGAGGCGGGGAATCAGAGCTGGGGAATCAGAGGCGGGGAATCAGATGTGCGGAATCAGAGAAGGGGAATCAAAGGCGGGGAATCAGAGTTGGGGCATCAGAGGTGGGGAATTAGATATGGGGAAACAGAGGCGGGTAATCAGAGGCGGGGATACAGAGGCGGGGAATCAGATATGGGGAATCAGAGGTGGGGAATCAGAGGCAGGGAATCAGATGTGCGGAATCAGAGATGGGGAATCAGAGGCAGGGAATCAGAGGCGGGGAATCAGAGGCGTGGAATCAGAGGCCGGAAATCAGAGGCCGGGAATGAGAGGCCGGGAATCAGAGGCCGAAAATCAGAGGCCGGGAATCAGAGGTGGGGAATCAGAGGCCGGGAATCAGAGATGGGAAATCAGAGGCGGGGAATCAGTGGTGGTGAATCAGACGCGGGATTCAGACGTTGTAAATCAGAGATGGGGAATCAGAGGCGGAAAAATCAGAAGCGGGGAAACAGAGGTGGGGAGTCAGATATGGGGAAACAGAGGTGGGGAATAAGAGGCGGAGAATCAGAGGCAGGGAATCAGAGGCGGGGAATCAGAGGCCGGGAATCAGAAGCCAGGAATCAGAGGCCGGGAATCAGAGGTGGGGAATCAGAGGCCGGGAATCAGAGCTGGGGAATCAGAGGCGTTTAATCATAGTTGGGAATTAGAGGCGGGGAATCAGAAATGGGGAAACAGAGGCGGGGAATCAGAGGCGGGGAAACAGAGGCGGGGAATCAGATATGGGGAATCAGATGCGGGGAATCAGAGGCGGGGAATCAGAGCTGGGGAATCAGAGTCGGGGAATCAGAGTTGGGGCATCAGAGGTGGGGAATTAGATATGGGGAAACAGAGGCGGGGAATCAGAGGCGGGGAAACAGAGGCGGGGAATCAGATATGGGGAATCAGAGGTGGGTAATCAGAGGCAGGGAATCAGATGTGCGGAATCAGAGATGGGGAATCAGAGGCAGGGAATCAGAATCAGAAGCGGGGTATCAGAGGCCGGGAATCAGAGGCCGGGAATCAGATGCCGGGAATAAGAGGCCGGGAATCAGAGGTGGGGTATCAGAGTCCGGGAATCAGAGATGGGGATTCAGAGGCGGGGAATGAGATATGGGGAATCAGAGGAGGGGAATCAGAGGCGGGGAAACAGAGGTGGGGAATCAGATATGGGGAATCAGAGATGGGGAATCAAAGGCGGTGAATCAGAGATGGGGAATCAGAGGCGGGGAATCAGAGACGGGGAATCAGAGCTGGGGAATCAGAGGTGGGGAATCAGAGTTGGGGAATCAGAGGCGGGGAATCAGATATGGGGAAACAGAGGTGGGGAATCAGAGGCGGGGAAACAGAGGCGGGGAATCAGATATGGGGAATCAGAGTTGGGGAATCAGAGGTTGGGAATCAGAGGCAGGGAATCAGAGGCGGGGAAACAGAGGCGGGGAATCAGATATGGGGAATCAGAGGTGGCGAATCAAAGGCGGTGAATCAGAGATGGGGAATCAGAGGCGGGGAATCAGAGGCAGTGAATCAAACACGGGGAATCAGATATGGGGAATCAGAGGTTGGGAATCAGAGGTTGGGAATCAGAGGCAGGGAATCAGATGCGGGGAATCAGAGGCGGGGAATCAGAGGCAGGGAATCAGATGTGCGGAATCAGAGAAGGGGAATCAAAGGTGGGGAATCAGAGTTGGGGCATCAGAGGTGGGGAATTAGATATGGGGAAACAGAGGCGGGTAATCAGAGGCGGGGATACAGAGGCTGGGAATCAGATATGGGGAATCAGATGTGGGGAATCAGAGGCAGGGAATCAGATGTGCGGAATCAGAGATGGGGAATCAGAGGCAGGGAATCAGAATCAGAAGCGTGGAATCAGAGGCCGGGAATCAGAGGCCGGGAATCAGATGCCGGGAATAAGAGGCCGGGAATCAGCGGTGGGGAATAAGAGTCCGGGAATCAGAGATGGGGATTCAGAGGCGGGGAATGAGATATGGGGAATCAGAGGCGGGGAATCAGAGGCGGGGAAACAGAGGTGGGGAATCAGATATAGGGAATCAGAGGTGGCGAATCAAAGGCAGTGAATCACAGATGGGGAATCAGAGGCGGGGAATCAGAGGCAGGGAATCAAACACGGGGAATCAGAGTTGGGGAATCAGAGCTGGGGAATCAGAGGCGGGGAATCAGAGTTGGGGAATCAGAGGTGGGGAATCAGAGGCGGGGAAACAGAGGCGGGGAATCAGATATGGGGAATCAGAGGTGGGGAATCAGAGGTTGGGAATCAGAGGCAGGGAATCAGAGGCGGGGAATCAGAGGCGGGGAATCAGAGGCAGGGAATCAGATGTGTGGAATCAGAGATGGGGAATCAAAGGCGGGGAATCAGAGTTGGGGCATCAGAGGTTGGGAATTAGATATGGGGAAACAGAGGCGGGGAATCAGAGGCGGGGAAACAGTGGAGGGGAATCAGATATGGGGAATCAGAGGTGGGGAATCAGAGGCAGGGAATCAGATGTACGGAATCAGAGATGGGGAATCAGAGGCAGGGAATCAGAATCAGAAGCGGGGAATCAGAGGCCGGGAATCAGAGGCCGGGAATCAGATGCCGGGAATAAGAGGCCGGGAATCAGCGGTATGGAATCAGAGTCCGGGAATCAGAGATGGGGATTCAGAGGCGGGGAATGAGATATGGGGAATCAGAGGCATGGAATCAGAGGCGGGGAAACAGAGGTGGGGAATCAGATATAGGGAATCAGAGGTGGCGAATCAAAGGCGGTGAATCAGAGATGGGGAATCAGATGCGGGGAATCAGAGGCAGGGAATCAAACACGGGGAATCAGAGGCGGGGAATCAGAGCTGGGGAATCAGAGGCGGGGAATCAGAGTTGGGGAATCAGAGGCGGGGATTCAGATATGGGGAATCAGATGCGGGGAATCAGAGGCGGGGAAACAGATGCGGGGAATCAGATATGGGGAATCAGAGGCGGGGAATCAGGGGCAGGGAATCAGTGGAAGGGAATCAGAGGCGGGGAATCAGAGGCGGGGAGTCAGAGGTAGGGAATCAGACACGGGGAATCAGAGGTGGGGAATCAGAGATGGGGAATCAGAGGCGGGGAATCAGAGGCAGGCAATCGGACGCCGGGAATCAGAGGCGGGGAATCAGAGCTGGGGAATCAGAAGCGGGGAATCAGAGTTGGGGAATCAGAGGCGGGGTATCAGATATGGGGAAATAGAGGCGGGGAATCAGATATGGGGAATCAGAGGCTGGGAATCAGAGAGGGAGAAACAGAGGCGGGGAATAAGTTATGGGGAATCAGAGGTGGGGAATCAGGGGTGGGGAATCAGTGGCAGGGAATCAGAGGCGGGGAATCAGAGGCGGGGAATCAGAGGCAGGGAAACAGAGGTGGGGAATCAGATATGGGGAATCAGAGGAGGCGAATCAAAGGCGGTGAATCAGAGATGGGGAATCAGAGGCGGGGAATCAGAGCTGGGGAATCAGAGGCGGGGAATCAGAGTTGGGGAATCAGAGTCGGGGAATGAGATATGGGGAAACAGAGGTGGGGAATCAGAGGCGGGGAAACAGAGGCGGGGAATCAGATATGGGGAATCAGAGGTGGGGAATCAGAGGTTGGGAATCAGAGGCAGGGAATCAGAGGCGGGGAAACAGAGGCGGGGAATCAGATATGGGGAATCAGAGGTGGCAAATCAAAGGCGGTGAATCAGAGATGGGGAATCAGAGGCGGTGAATCAGAGGCAGGGAATCAAACACGGGGAATCAGAGGCGGGGAATCAGACCTGGGGAATGAGAGGCGGGGAATCAGAGTTGGGGAATCAGAGGCGGGGAATCAGAGGCGGGGAAACAGAGGCGGGGAATCAGATATGGGGTATCAGAGGTGGGGAATCAGAGGTGGGGAATCAGAGGCAGGGAATCAGAGGCGGGGAATCAGAGGCGGGGAATCAGAGGCATGGAATCAGATGTGCGGAATCAGAGATGGGGAATCAGAGGCAGGGAATCAGAGGCGGGGAATCAGAGGCGTGGAATCAGAGGCCGGAAATCAGAGGCCGGGAATGAGAGGCCGGGAATCAGAGGCCGAAAATCAGAGGCCAGGAATCAGAGGTGGGGAATCAGAGGCCGGGAATCAGAGATGGGAAATCAGAGGCGGGGAATCAGTGGTGGTGAATCAGACGCGGGATTCAGAGGTTGTAAATCAGAGATGGGGAATCAGAGGCGGAAAAATCAGAAGCGGGGAAACAGAGGTGGGGAGTCAGATATGGGGAATCAGAGGTGGGGAATAAGAGGCGGAGAATCAGAGGCAGGGAATCAGAGGCGGGGAATCAGAGGCCGGGAATCAGAAGCCAGGAATCAGAGGCCGGGAATCAGAGGTGGGGAATCAGAGGCCGGGAATCAGAGCTGGGGAATCAGAGGCGTTTAATCATAGTTGGGAATTAGAGGCGGGGAATCAGAAATGGGGAAACAGAGGTGGGGAATCAGAGGCGGGGAAACAGAGGCGGGGAATCAGATATGGGGAATCAGATGCGGGGAATCAGAGGCGGGGAATCAGAGCTGGGGAATCAGAGTCGGGGAATCAGAGTTGGAGCATCAGAGGTGGGGAATTAGATATGGGGAAACAGAGGCGGGGAATCAGAGGCGGGGAAACAGAGGCGGGGAATCAGATATGGGGAATCAGAGGTGGGTAATCAGAGGCAGGGAATCAGATGTGCGGAATCAGAGATGGGGAATCAGAGGCAGGGAATCAGAATCAGAAGCGGGGTATCAGAGGCCGGGAATCAGAGGCCGGGAATCAGATGCCGGGAATAAGAGGCCGGGAATCAGAGGTGGGGTATCAGAGTCCGGGAATCAGAGATGGGGATTCAGAGGCGGGGAATGAGATATGGGGAATCAGAGGAGGGGAATCAGATATAGGGAATCAGAGGTGGCGAATCAAAGGCGGTGAATCAGAGATGGGGAATCAGATGCGGGGAATCAGAGGCAGGGAATCAAACACGGGGAATCAGAGGCGGGGAATCAGAGCTGGGGAATCAGAGGCGGGGAATCAGAGTTGGGGAATCAGAGGCGGGGATTCAGATATGGGGAATCAGAGGCGGGGAATCAGAGGCGGGGAAACAGATGCGGGGAATCAGATATGGGGAATCAGAGGTGGGGAATCAGGGGCAGGGAATCAGTGGCAGGGAATCAGAGGCAGGGAATCAGAGGCGGGGAGTCAGAGGTAGGGAATAAGACACGGGGAATCAGAGGTGGGGAATCAGAGATGGGGAATCAGAGGCGGGGAATCAGAGGCAGGCAATCGGACGCCGGGAATCAGAGGCGGGGAATCAGAGCTGGGGAATCAGAGGCGGGGAATCAGAGTTGGGGAATCAGAGGCGGGGTATCAGATATGGGGAAATAGAGGCGGGGAATCAGATATGGGGAATCAGAGGCTGGGAATCAGAGGGGGAGAAACAGAGGCGGGGAATAAGTTATGGGGAATCAGAGGTGGGGAATCAGGGGTGGGGAATCAGTGGCAGGGAATCAGAGGCGGGGAATCAGAGGCGGGGAATCAGAGGCGGGGAAACAGAGGTGGGGAATCAGATATGGGGAATCAGAGGAGGCGAATCAAAGGCGGTGAATCAGAGATGGGGAATCAGAGGCAGGGAATCAGAGCTGGGGAATCAGAGGCGGGGAATCAGAGTTGGGGAATCAGAGTCGGGGAATCAGATATGGGGAAACAGAGGTGGGGAATCAGAGGAGGGGAAACAGAGGCGGGGAATCAGATATGGGGAATCAGAGGTGGGGAATCAGAGGTTGGGAATCAGAGGCAGGGAATCAGAGGCGGGGAAACAGAGGCGGGGAATCAGATATGGGGAATCAGAGGTGGCAAATCAAAGGCGGTGAATCAGAGATGGGGAATCAGAGGCGGTGAATCAGAGGCAGGGAATCAAACACGGGGAATCAGAGGCGGGGAATCAGACCTGGGGAATGAGAGGCGGGGAATCATAGTTGGGGAATGAGAGGCGGGGAATCAGAGGCGGGGAAACAGAGGCGGGGAATCAGATATGGGGTATCAGAGGTGGGGAATCAGAGGTGGGGAATCAGAGGCAGGGAATCAGAGGCGGGGAATCAGAGGCGGGGAATCAGAGGCATGGAATCAGATGTGCGGAATCAGAGGCGGGGAATCAGAGGCCGGGAATGAGAGGCCGGGAATCAGAGGCCGAAAATCAGAGGCCGGGAATCAGAGGTGGGGAATCAGAGGCCGGGAATCAGAGATGTGAAATCAGAGGCGGGGAATCAGTGGTGGTGAATCAGACGCGGGATTCAGACGTTGTAAATCAGAGATGGGGAATCAGAGGCGGAAAAATCAGAAGCGGGGAAACAGAGGTGGGGAGTCAGATATGGGGAATCAGAGGTGGGGAATAAGAGGCGGAGAATCAGAGGCAGGGAATCAGAGGCGGGGAATCAGAGGCCGGGAATCAGAAGCCAGGAATCAGAGGCCGGGAATCAGAGGTGGGGAATCAGAGTCCGGGAATCAGAGCTGGGGAATCAGTGGCGTTTAATCATAGTTAGGAATTAGAGGCGGGGAATCAGAAATGGGGAAACAGAGGCGGGGAATCAGAGGCGGGGAAACAGAGGCGGGGAATCAGATATGGGGAATCAGATGCGGGGAATCAGAGGCGGGGAATCAGAGCTGGGGAATCAGAGTCGGGGAATCAGAGTTGGGGCATCAGAGGTGGGGAATTAGATATGGGGAAACAGAGGCGGGGAATCAGAGGCGGGGAAACAGAGGCGGGGAATCAGATATGGGGAATCAGAGGTGGGTAATCAGAGGCAGGGAATCAGATGTGCGGAATCAGAGATGGGGAATCAGAGGCAGGGAATCAGAATCAGAAGCGGGGTATCAGAGGCCGGGAATCAGAGGCCGGGAATCAGATGCCGGGAATAAGAGGCCGGGAATCAGAGGTGGGGTATCAGAGTCCGGGAATCAGAGATGGGGATTCAGAGGCGGGGAATGAGATATGGGGAATCAGAGGAGGGGAATCAGAGGCGGGGAAACAGAGGTGGGGAATCAGATATGGGGAATCAGAGATGGGGAATCAAAGGCGGTGAATCAGAGATGGGGTATCAGAGGCGGGGAATCAGAGACAGGGAATCAGAGCTGGGGAATCAGAGGCGGGGAATCAGAGTTGGGGAATCAGAGGCGGGGAATCAGATATGGGGAAACAGAGGTGGGGAATCAGAGGCGGGGAAACAGAGGCGGGGAATCAGATATGGGGAATCAGAGTTGGGGAATCTGAGGTTGGGAATCAGAGGCAGGGAATCAGAGGCGGGGAAACAGAGGCGGGGAATCAGATATGGGGAATCAGAGGTGGCGAATCAAAGGCGGTGAATCAGAGATGGGGAATCAGAGGCGGGGAATCAGAGGCAGGGAATCAAACACGGGGAATCAGATATGGGGAATCAGAGGTGGGGAATCAGAGGTTGGGAATCAGAGGAAGGGAATCAGATGCGGGGAATCAGAGGCGGGGAATCAGAGGCAGGGAATCAGATGTGCGGAATCAGAGAAGGGGAATCAAAGGCGGGGAATCAGAGTTGGGGCATCAGAGGTGGGGAATTAGATATGGGGAAACAGAGGCGGGTAATCAGGGGCGGGGATACAGAGGCTGGGAATCAGATATGGGGAATCAGAGGTGGGGAATCAGAGGCAGGGATTCAGATGTGCGGAATCAGAGATGGGGAATCAGAGGCAGGGAATCAGAATCAGAAGCGGGGAATCAGAGGCCGGGAATCAGAGGCCGGGAATCAGATGCCGGGAATAAGAGGCCGGGAATCAGCGGTGGGGAATAAGAGTCCGGGAATCAGAGATGGGGATTCAGAGGCGGGGAATGAGATATGGGGAATCAGAGGCGGGTAATCAGAGGCGGGGAAACAGAGGTGGGGAATCAGATATAGGGAATCAGAGGTGGCGAATCAAAGGCAGTGAATCACAGATGGGGAATCAGAGGCGGGGAATCAGAGGCAGGGAATCAAACACGGGGAATCAGAGGCGGGGAATCAGAGCTGGGGAATCAGAGACGGGGAATCAGAGTTGGGGAATCAGAGGCGGGGAATCAGATATGGGGAATCAGAGGAGGGGAATCAGAGGCGGGGAAACAGAGGCGGGGAATCAGATATGGGGAATCAGAGGTGGGGACTCAGGGGCAGGGAATCAGTGGCAGGGAATCAGAGGTGGGGAATCAGAGGCGGGGAATCAGAGGTAGGGAATCAGACACGGGGAATCAGAGGTGGGGAATCAGAGATGGGGAATCAGAGGCAGGGAATCAGAGGCAGGGAATCGGACGCCGGGAATCAGAGGCGGGGAATCAGAGCTGGGGAATCAGAGGCGGGGAATCAGAGTTGGGGAATCAGAGGCGGGGTATCAGATATGGGGAATTAGAGGTGGGGAATCAGATATTGGGAATCAGAGGCTGGGAATCATAGGGGGAGAAACAGAGGCGGGGAATAAGATATGGGGAAACAGGGGCGGGGAATCAGATGCAGGGAATCAGACACGGGGAATCAGAGGTGGGGAATCAGAGATGGGGAATCAGAGGCAGGGAATCAGAGGCAGGGAATCAGACGCGGGGAATCAGAGGCGGGGAATCAGAGCTGGGGAATCAGAGGCGGGGAATCAGAGTCGGGGTATCATATGCAGGGAATCGGATGTGCGGAATCAGAGATGGGGAATCAGAGGTGGGGAATCAGAGGCGTTGAATCAGAGATGGGGAATCAGAGGCGGGGAATCAGAGGCAGGAAATCAGACACGGGGATTCAGAGTCTGGGAATCAGATGGGGGGATTCAAAGGCGGGGAATCAGAGCTGGGGAATCAGAGGCAGGGAATCAGAGTTGGGGATTCAGAGGCGGGGAATCAGATATTGGGAAACAGAGGCGGGGAATCAGAGGCGAGCAAACAGAGGCGGGGAATCAGATATGGGGAATCAGAGGTGGGGAATCAGAGGTGGTGAATCAGAGATGGGGAATTACAGGCGGGGAATCAGAGGCAGGGAATAGAACGCGGGGAATCAGAGGTGGGGAATCAGAGTCGGGGAATCAGAGGCAGGGAATCAGGAACGGGGAATCAGAGGTGGGGAATCAGAGATGGGGAATCAGAGGCGGGGAATCAGAGGCAGGGAATCAGACGCGGGGAATCAGAGGCGGGGAATCAGAGCTGGGGAATCAGAGGCGGGGAATCAGATGTGCGGAATCAGAGAAGGGGAATCAAAGGCGGGGAATCAGAGTTGGGGCATCAGAGGTGGGGAATTAGATATGGGGAAACAGAGGCGGGTAATCAGAGGCGGGGATACAGAGGCGGGGAATCAGATATGGGGAATCAGAGGTGGGGAATCAGAGGCAGGGAATCAGATGTGCGGAATCAGAGATGGGGAATCAGAGGCAGGGAATCAGAGGCGGGGAATCAGAGGCCGAAAATCAGAGGCCGGGAATCAGAGGTGGGGAATCAGAGGCCGGGAATCAGAGATGGGAAATCAGAGGCGGGGAATCAGTGGTGGTGAATCAGACGCGGGATTCAGACGTTGTAAATCAGAGATGGGGAATCAGAGGCGGAAAAATCAGAAGCGGGGAAACAGAGGTGGGGAGTCAGATATGGGGAAACAGAGGTGGGGAATAAGAGGCGGAGAATCAGAGGCAGGGAATCAGAGGCGGGGAATCAGAGGCCGGGAATCAGAAGCCAGGAATCAGAGGCCGGGAATCAGAGGTGGGGAATCAGAGGCCGGGAATCAGAGCTGGGGATTCAGAGGCGTTTAATCATAGTTGGGAATTAGAGGCGGGGAATCAGAAATGGGGAAACAGAGGCGGGGAATCAGAGGTGGGGAAACAGAGGCGGGGAATCAGATATGGGGAATCAGATGCGGGGAATCAGAGGCGGGGAATCAGAGCTGGGGAATCAGAGTCGGGGAATCAGAGTTGGGGCATCAGAGGTGGGGAATTAGATATGGGGAAACAGAGGCGGGGAATCAGAGGCGGGGAAACAGAGGCGGGGAATCAGATATGGGGAATCAGAGGTGGGTAATCAGAGGCAGGGAATCAGATGTGCGGAATCAGAGATGGGGAATTAGAGGCAGGGAATCAGAATCAGAAGCGGGGTATCAGAGGCCGGCAATCAGAGGCCGGGAATCAGATGCCGGGAATAAGAGGCCGGGAATCAGAGGTGGGGTATCAGAGTCCGGGAATCAGAGATGGGGATTCAGAGGCGGGGAATGAGATATGGGGAAACATAGGAGGGGAATCAGAGGCGGGGAAACAGAGGTGGGGAATCAGATATGGGGAATCAGAGATGGGGAATCAAAGGCGGTGAATCAGAGATGGGGAATCAGAGGCGGGGAATCAGAGACGGGGAATCAGAGCTGGGGAATCAGAGGCGGGGAATCAGAGTTGGGGAATCAGAGGCGGGGAATCAGATATGGGGAAACAGAGGTGGGGAATCAGAGGCGGGGAAACAGAGGCGGGGAATCAGATATGGGGAATCAGAGTTGGGGAATCAGAGGTTGGGAATCAGAGGCAGGGAATCAGAGGCGGGGAAACAGAGGCGGGGAATCAGATATGGGGAATCAGAGGTGGCGAATCAAAGGCGGTGAATCAGAGATGGGGAATCAGAGGCAGGGAATCAGAGGCAGTGAATCAAACACGGGGAATCAGATATGGGGAATCAGAGGTGGGGAATCAGAGGTTGGGAATCAGAGGCAGGGAATCAGATGCGGGGAATCAGAGGCGGGGAATCAGAGGCAGGGAATCAGATGTGCGGAATCAGAGAAGGGGAATCAAAGGCGGGGAATCAGAGTTGGGGCATCAGAGGTGGGGAATTAGATATGGGGAAACAGAGGCGGGTAATCAGAGGCGGGGATACAGAGGCTGGGAATCGGATATGGGGAATCAGATGTGGGGAATCAGAGGCAGGGAATCAGATGTGCGGAATCAGAGATGGGGAATCAGAGGCAGGGAATCAGAATCAGAAGCGGGGAATCAGAGGCCGGGAATCAGAGGCCGGGAATCAGATGCCGGGAATAAGAGGCCGGGAATCAGCGGTGGGGAATAAGAGTCCGGGAATCAGAGATGGGGATTCAGAGGCGGGGAATGAGATATGGGGAATCAGAGGCGGGGAATCAGAGGCGGGGAAACAGAGGTGGGGAATCAGATATAGGGAATCAGAGGTGGCGAATCAAAGGCAGTGAATCACAGATGGGAAATCAGAGGCGGGGAATCAGAGGCAGGGAATCAAACACGGGGAATCAGAGGCGGGGAATCAGAGCTGGGGAATCAGAGGCGGGGAATCAGAGTTGGGGAATCAGAGGTGGGGAATCAGATATGGGGAATCAGAGGAGGGGAATCAGAGGCGGGGAAACAGAGGCGGGGAATCAGATATGGGGAATCAGAGGTGGGGAATCAGGGGCAGGGAATCAGTGGCAGGGAATCAGAGGCGGGGAATCAGAGGCGGGGAATCAGAGGCGGGGAATCAGAGTTGGGGAATCAAAGGCGGGGTATCAGATATGGGGAAATAGAGGTGGGGAATCAGATATGGGGAATCAGAGGCTGGGAATCATAGGGGGAGAAACAGAGGCGGGGAATAAGATATGGGGAATCAGAGGTGGGGAATCAGGGGCGGGGAATCAGAGGCAGGGAATCAGACACGGGGAATCAGAGGTGGGGAATCAGAGATGGGGAATCAGAGGCAGGGAATCAGAGGCAGGGAATCAGACGCGGGGAATCAGAGGCGGTGAATCAGAGCTGGGGAATCAGAGGCGGGGAATCAGAGTCGGGGAATCATATGCAGGGAATCGGATGTGCGGAATCAGAGATGGGGAATCAGAGGTGGGGAATCAGAGGCGTTGAATCAGAGATGGGGAATCAGAGGCGGGGAATCAGAGGCAGGAAATCAGACACGGGGATTCAGAGTCTGGGAATCAGATGGGGGGAATCAAAGGCGGGGAATCAGAGCTGGGGAATCAGAGGCAGGGAATCAGAGTTGGGGATTCAGAGGCGGGGAATCAGATATTGGGAAACAGAGGCGGGGAATCAGAGGCGGGCAAACAGAGGCGGGGAATCAGATATGGGGAATCAGAGGTGGGGAATCAGAGGTGGTGAATCAGAGGCAGGGAATCAGATACGGGGAATCAGAGGTGGGGAATCAGAGATGGGGAATCAGAGGCGGGGAATCAGAGGCAGGGAATCAGACGCGGGGAATCAGAGGCGGGGAATCAGAGCTGGGGAATAAGAGGCGGGGAATCAGATTCGGGGAATCAGAGGCCGGGAATCAGAGATGGGGATTCAGAGGCGGGGAATCAGAGGCGGGGAAACAGAGGTGGGGAATCAGATATGGGGAATCAGTGGTGGCGAATCAAAGGCGGTAAATCAGAGATGGGGAATCAGAGGCGGGGAATCAGAGGCAGGGAATCAAACACGGGGAATCAGAGGTGGGGAATCAGAGCTGGGGAATCAGAGGCGGGGAATCAGAGTTGGGGAATCAGAGTCGGGGAATCAGATATGGGGAAACAGAGGTGGGGAATCAGAGGCGGGGATACAGAGGCGGGGAATCAGATATGGGGAATCAGAGGTGGGGAATCAGAGGTTGGGAATCAGAGGCAGGGAATCAGAGGCGGGGAAACAGAGGTTGGGAATCAGAGGCAGGGAATCAGAGGCGGGAAAACAGAGGCGGGGAATCAGATATGGGGAATCAGAGGTGGCGAATCAAAGGTGGTGAATCAGAGATGGGGAATCAGAGGCGGTGAATCAGAGGCAGGGAATCAAACACGGGGAATCAGAGGTGGGGAATCAGACCTGGGGAATCAGAGGTGGGGAATCAGAGTTGGGGAATCAGAGGCGAGGAATCAGAGGCGGGGAAACAGAGGCGGGGAATCAGATATGGGGAATCAGAGGTGGGGAATCAGAGGTTGGGAATCAGAGGCAGGGAATCAGAGGCGGGGAATCAGAGGCGGTGAATCAGATGCATGGAATCAGATGTGCGGAATCAGAGATGGGGAATCAGAGGCAGGGAATGTGATATGGGGAATCAGAGGCGGGGAATCAGAGGCGGGGAAACAGAGGTGGGGAATCAGATATAGGGAATCAGAGGTGGCGAATCAAAGGCAGTGAATCACAGATGGGGAATCAGAGGCGGGGAATCAGAGGCAGGGAATCAAACACGGGGAATCAGAGGCGGGGAATCAGAGCTGGAGAATCAGAGGCGGGGAATCAGAGTTGGGGAATCAGAGGCGGGGAATCAGATATGGGGAATCAGAGGAGGGGAATCAGAGGCGGGGAAACAGAGGCGGGGAATCAGATATGGGGAATCAGAGGTGGGGAATCAGGGGCAGGGAGTCAGTGGCAGGGAATCAGAGGCGGGGAATCAGAGGCGGGGAATCAGAGGTATGGAATCAGACACGGGAATCAGAGGTGGGGAATCAGAGATGGGGAATCAGAGGCAGGGAATCAGAGGCAGGGAATCGGACGCCGGGAATCAGAGGCGGGGAATCAGAGCTGGGGAATCAGAGGCGGGGAATCAGAGTTGGGGAATCAGAGGCGGGGTATCAGATATGGGGAAATAGAGGTGGGGAATCAGATATGGGGAATCAGAGGCTGGGAATCAGAGGGGGAGAAACAGAGGCGGGGAATAAGATATGGGGAATCAGAGGTGGGGAATCAGGGGCGGGGAATCAGAGGCAGGGAATCAGAGCTGGGGAATCAGAGGCGGGGAATCAGAGTCGGGGAATCATATGCAGGGATTCGGATGTGCGGAATCAGAGATGGGGAATCAGAGGTGGGGAATCAGAGGCGTTGAATCAGAGATGGGGAATCAGAGGCGGGGAATCAGAGGCAGGAAATCAGACACGGGGATTCAGAGTCTGGGAATCAGATGGGGGGAATCAAAGGCGGGGAATCAGAGCTGGGGAATCAGAGGCAGGGAATCAGAGTTGGGGATTCAGAGGCGGGGAATCAGATATTGGGAAACAGAGGCGGGGAATCAGAGGCGGGCAAACAGATGCGGGGAATCAGATATGGGGAATCAGAGGTGGGGAATCAGAGGTGGTGAATCAGAGATGGGGAATTACAGGCGGGGAATCAGAGGCAGGGAATAGAACACGGGTAATAAGAGGTGGGGAATCAGAGTCGGGGAATCAGAGGCAGGGAATCAGATACGGGGAATCAGAGGTGGGGAATCAGAGATGGGGAATCAGAGGCGGGGAATCAGAGGCAGGGAATCAGACGCGGGGAATCAGAGGCGGGGAATCAGAGCTGGGGAATCAGAGGCGGGGAATCAGAGTCGGGGAATCAGAGGCCGGGAATCAGAGATGGGTATTCAGAGGCGGGGAATCAGAGGCGGGGAAACAGAGGTGGGGAATCAGATATGGGGAATCAGTGGTGGCGAATCAAAGGCGGTAAATCAGAGATGGGGAATCAGAGGCGGGGAATCAGAGGCAGGGAATCAAACACGGGGAATCAGAGGTGGGGAATCAGAGCTGGGGAATCAGAGGCGGGGAATCAGAGTTGGGGAATCAGAGTCGGGGTATCAGATATGGGGAAACAGAGGTGGGGAATCAGAGGTGGGGATACAGAGGCGGGAATCAGATATGGGGAATCAGAGGTGGGGAATCAGAGGAGGGGAATCAGAGGCGCGGAAACAGAGGCGGGGAATCAGATATGGGGAATCAGAGGTGGGGAATCAGGGGCAGGGAATCAGTGGCAGGGAATCAGAGGCGGGGAATCAGAGGCGGGGAATAAGAGGTAGGGAATCAGACACGGGGTATCAGAGGTGGGGAATCAGAGATGGGGAATCAGAGGCAGGGAATCAGACGCGGGGAATCAGAGGCGGGGAATCAGAGCTGGGGAATCAGAGGCGGGGAATCAGAGTCCGGGAATCATATGCAGGGATTCGGATGTGCGGAATCAGAGATGGGGAATCAGAGGTGGGGAATCAGAGGCGTTGAATCAGAGATGGGGAATCAGAGGCGGGGAATCAGAGGCAGGAAATCAGACACGGGGATTCAGAGTCTGGGAATCAGATGGGGGGAATCAAAGGCGGGGAATCAGAGCTGGGGAATCAGAGGCAGGGAATCAGAGTTGGGGATTCAGAGGCGGGGAATCAGATATTGGGAAACAGAGGCGGGGAATCAGAGGTGGTGAATCAGAGATGGGGAATTACAGGCGGGGAATCAGAGGCAGGGAATAGAACGCGGGGAATCAGAGGTGGGGAATCAGAGTCGGGGAATCAGAGGCAGGGAATCAGATACGGGGAATCAGAGGTGGGGAATCAGAGATGGGGAATCAGAGGCGGGGAATCAGAGGCAGGGAATCAGACGCGGGGAGTCAGAGGCGGGGAATCAGAGCTGGGGAATCAGAGGCGGGGAATCAGAGTCGGGGAATCAGAGGCCGGGAATCAGAGATGGGGATTCAGAGGCGGGGAATCAGAGGCGGGGAAACAGAGGTGGGGAATCAGATATGGGGAATCAGTGGTGGCGAATTAAAGGCGGTAAATCAGAGATGGGGAATCAGAGGCGGGGAATCAGAGGCAGGGAATCAAACACGGGGAATCAGAGGCGGGGAATCAGAGCTGGGGAATCAGAGGCGGGGAATCAGAGTTGGGGAATCAGAGTCGGGGTATCAGATATGGGGAAACAGAGGTGGAGAATCAGAGGCGGGGATACAGAGGCGGGGAATCAGATATGGGGAATCAGAGGTGGGGAATCAGAGGTTGGGAATCAGAGGCAGGGAATCAGAGGCGGGGAAACAGAGGTTGGGAATCAGAGGCAGGGAATCAGAGGCGGGGAAACAGAGGCGGGGAATCAGATATGGGGAATCAGAGGTGGCGAATCAAAGGTGGTGAATCAGAGATGGGGAATCAGAGGCGGTGAATCAGAGGCAGGGAATCAAACACGGGGAATCAGAGGTGGGGAATCAGACCTGGGGAATCAGAGGCGGGGAATCAGAGTTGGGGAATCAGAGGCGAGGAATCAGAGGCGGGGAAACAGATGCGAGGAATCAGATATGGGGAATCAGAGGTGGGAAATCAGAGGTTGGGAATCAGAGGCAGGGAATCAGAGGCGGGGAATCAGAGGCGGCGAATCAGATGCATGGAATCAGATGTGCGGAATCAGAGATGGGGAATCAGAGGCAGGGAATCAGAGGTGGGGAATCAGAGGCGTGGAATCAGAGGCCGGTATTCAGAGGCCGGGAATGAGAGGCCGGGAATCAGAGGCCGGGAATCAGAGGCCGGGAATCAGAGGTGGGATATCAGAGGCCGGGAATCAGAGATGGGGAATCAGAGGCGGGGAATCAGCGGTGGTGAATCAGACGCGGGGAATGAGATATTGGGAATCAGAGGCGGGGAATCAGAGGCGGGGAAACAGAGGTGGGGAATCAGATTTGGGGAATCAGAGGTGGCGAATCAAAGGCGGTGAATCAGAGATGGGGAATCAGAGGCGGGGAATCAGAGGCAGGGAATCAAACACGGGGAATCAGAGGCGGGGAATCAGAGCTGGGGAATCAGAGGCGGGGAATCAGAGTTGGGGAATCAGAGGCGGGGAATCAGATATGGGGAATCAGAGGCGGGGAATCAGAGGCAGGGAATCAGACGCGGGGAATCAGAGGCGGGGAATCAGAGCTGGGGAATCAGAGGCGGGGAATCAGATGTGCGGAATCAGAGAAGGGGAATCAAAGGCGGGGAATCAGAGTTGGGGCATCAGAGGTGGGGAATTAGATATGGGGAAACAGAGGCGGGTAATCAGAGGCGGGGATACAGAGGCGGGGAATCAGATATGGGGAATCAGAGGTGGGGAATCAGAGGCAGGGAATCAGATGTGCGGAATCAGAGATGGGGAATCAGAGGCAGGGAATCAGAGGCGGGGAATCAGAGGCCGAAAATCAGAGGCCGGGAATCAGAGGTGGGGAATCAGAGGCCGGGAATCAGAGATGGGAAATCAGAGGCGGGGAATCAGTGGTGGTGAATCAGACGCGGGATTCAGACGTTGTAAATCAGAGATGGGGAATCAGAGGCGGAAAAATCAGAAGCGGGGAAACAGAGGTGGGGAGTCAGATATGGGGAAACAGAGGTGGGGAATAAGAGGCGGAGAATCAGAGGCAGGGAATCAGAGGCGGGGAATCAGAGGCCGGGAATCAGAAGCCAGGAATCAGAGGCCGGGAATCAGAGGTGGGGAATCAGAGGCCGGGAATCAGAGCTGGGGATTCAGAGGCGTTTAATCATAGTTGGGAATTAGAGGCGGGGAATCAGAAATGGGGAAACAGAGGCGGGGAATCAGAGGTGGGGAAACAGAGGCGGGGAATCAGATATGGGGAATCAGATGCGGGGAATCAGAGGCGGGGAATCAGAGCTGGGGAATCAGAGTCGGGGAATCAGTGTTGGGGCATCAGAGGTGGGGAATTAGATATGGGGAAACAGAGGCGGGGAATCAGAGGCGGGGAAACAGAGGCGGGGAATCAGATATGGGGAATCAGAGGTGGGTAATCAGAGGCAGGGAATCAGATGTGCGGAATCAGAGATGGGGAATCAGAGGCAGGGAATCAGAATCAGAAGCGGGGTATCAGAGGCCGGCAATCAGAGGCCGGGAATCAGATGCCGGGAATAAGAGGCCGGGAATCAGAGGTGGGGTATCAGAGTCCGGGAATCAGAGATGGGGATTCAGAGGCGGGGAATGAGATATGGGGAAACATAGGAGGGGAATCAGAGGCGGGGAAACAGAGGTGGGGAATCAGATATGGGGAATCAGAGATGGGGAATCAAAGGCGGTGAATCAGAGATGGGGAATCAGAGGCGGGGAATCAGAGACGGGGAATCAGAGCTGGGGAATCAGAGGCGGGGAATCAGAGTTGGGGAATCAGAGGCGGGGAATCAGATATGGGGAAACAGAGGTGGGGAATCAGAGGCGGGGAAACAGAGGCGGGGAATCAGATATGGGGAATCAGAGTTGGGGAATCAGAGGTTGGGAATCAGAGGCAGGGAATCAGAGGCGGGGAAACAGAGGCGGGGAATCAGATATGGGGAATCAGAGGTGGCGAATCAAAGGCGGTGAATCAGAGATGGGGAATCAGAGGCAGGGAATCAGAGGCAGTGAATCAAACACGGGGAATCAGATATGGGGAATCAGAGGTGGGGAATCAGAGGTTGGGAATCAGAGGCAGGGAATCAGATGCGGGGAATCAGAGGCGGGGAATCAGAGGCAGGGAATCAGATGTGCGGAATCAGAGAAGGGGAATCAAAGGCGGGGAATCAGAGTTGGGGCATCAGAGGTGGGGAATTAGATATGGGGAAACAGAGGCGGGTAATCAGAGGCGGGGATACAGAGGCTGGGAATCAGATATGGGGAATCAGATGTGGGGAATCAGAGGCAGGGAATAAGATGTGCGGAATCAGAGATGGGGAATCAGAGGCAGGGAATCAGAATCAGAAGCGGGGAATCAGAGGCCGGGAATCAGAGGCCGGGAATCAGATGCCGGGAATAAGAGGCCGGGAATCAGCGGTGGGGAATAAGAGTCCGGGAATCAGAGATGGGGATTCAGAGGCGGGGAATGAGATATGGGGAATCAGAGGCGGGGAATCAGAGGCGGGGAAACAGAGGTGGGGAATCAGATATAGGGAATCAGAGGTGGCGAATCAAAGGCAGTGAATCACAGATGGGAAATCAGAGGCGGGGAATCAGAGGCAGGGAATCAAACACGGGGAATCAGAGGCGGGGAATCAGAGCTGGGGAATCAGAGGCGGGGAATCAGAGTTGGGGAATCAGAGGCGGGGAATCAGATATGGGGAATCAGAGGAGGGGAATCAGAGGCGGGGAAACAGAGGCGGGGAATCAGATATGGGGAATCAGAGGTGGGGAATCAGGGGCAGGGAATCAGTGGCAGGGAATCAGAGGCGGGGAATCAGAGTTGGGGAATCAAAGGCGGGGTATCAGATATGGGGAAATAGAGGTGGGGAATCAGATATGGGGAATCAGAGGCTGGGAATCATAGGGGGAGAAACAGAGGCGGGGAATAAGATATGGGGAATCAGAGGTGGGGAATCAGGGGCGGGGAATCAGAGGCAGGGAATCAGACACGGGGAATCAGAGGTGGGGAATCAGAGATGGGGAATCAGAGGCAGGGAATCAGAGGCAGGGAATCAGACGCGGGGAATCAGAGGCGGTGAATCAGAGCTGGGGAATCAGAGGCGGGGAATCAGAGTCGGGGAATCATATGCAGGGAATCGGATGTGCGGAATCAGAGATGGGGAATCAGAGGTGGGGAATCAGAGGCGTTGAATCAGAGATGGGGAATCAGAGGCGGGGAATCAGAGGCAGGAAATCAGACACGGGGATTCAGAGTCTGGGAATCAGATGGGGGGAATCAAAGGCGGGGAATCAGAGCTGGGGAATCAGAGGCAGGGAATCAGAGTTGGGGATTCAGAGGCGGGGAATCAGATATTGGGAAACAGAGGCGGGGAATCAGAGGCGGGCAAACAGAGGCGGGGAATCAGATATGGGGAATCAGAGGTGGGGAATCAGAGGTGGTGAATCAGAGGCAGGGAATCAGATACGGGGAATCAGAGGTGGGGAATCAGAGATGGGGAATCAGAGGCGGGGAATCAGAGGCAGGGAATCAGACGCGGGGAATCAGAGGCGGGGAATCAGAGCTGGGGAATAAGAGGCGGGGAATCAGATTCGGGGAATCAGAGGCCGGGAATCAGAGATGGGGATTCAGAGGCGGGGAATCAGAGGCGGGGAAACAGAGGTGGGGAATCAGATATGGGGAATCAGTGGTGGCGAATCAAAGGCGGTAAATCAGAGATGGGGAATCAGAGGCGGGGAATCAGAGGCAGGGAATCAAACACGGGGAATCAGAGGTGGGGAATCAGAGCTGGGGAATCAGAGGCGGGGAATCAGAGTTGGGGAATCAGAGTCGGGGAATCAGATATGGGGAAACAGAGGTGGGGAATCAGAGGCGGGGATACAGAGGCGGGGAATCAGATATGGGGAATCAGAGGTGGGGAATCAGAGGTTGGGAATCAGAGGCAGGGAATCAGAGGCGGGGAAACAGAGGTTGGGAATCAGAGGCAGGGAATCAGAGGCGGGAAAACAGAGGCGGGGAATCAGATATGGGGAATCAGAGGTGGCGAATCAAAGGTGGTGAATCAGAGATGGGGAATCAGAGGCGGTGAATCAGAGGCAGGGAATCAAACACGGGGAATCAGAGGTGGGGAATCAGACCTGGGGAATCAGAGGTGGGGAATCAGAGTTGGGGAATCAGAGGCGAGGAATCAGAGGCGGGGAAACAGAGGCGGGGAATCAGATATGGGGAATCAGAGGTGGGGAATCAGAGGTTGGGAATCAGAGGCAGGGAATCAGAGGCGGGGAATCAGAGGCGGTGAATCAGATGCATGGAATCAGATGTGCGGAATCAGAGATGGGGAATCAGAGGCAGGGAATGTGATATGGGGAATCAGAGGCGGGGAATCAGAGGCGGGGAAACAGAGGTGGGGAATCAGATATAGGGAATCAGAGGTGGCGAATCAAAGGCAGTGAATCACAGATGGGGAATCAGAGGCGGGGAATCAGAGGCAGGGAATCAAACACGGGGAATCAGAGGCGGGGAATCAGAGCTGGAGAATCAGAGGCGGGGAATCAGAGTTGGGGAATCAGAGGCGGGGAATCAGATATGGGGAATCAGAGGAGGGGAATCAGAGGCGGGGAAACAGAGGCGGGGAATCAGATATGGGGAATCAGAGGTGGGGAATCAGGGGCAGGGAGTCAGTGGCAGGGAATCAGAGGCGGGGAATCAGAGGCGGGGAATCAGAGGTATGGAATCAGACACGGGAATCAGAGGTGGGGAATCAGAGATGGGGAATCAGAGGCAGGGAATCAGAGGCAGGGAATCGGACGCCGGGAATCAGAGGCGGGGAATCAGAGCTGGGGAATCAGAGGCGGGGAATCAGAGTTGGGGAATCAGAGGCGGGGTATCAGATATGGGGAAATAGAGGTGGGGAATCAGATATGGGGAATCAGAGGCTGGGAATCAGAGGGGGAGAAACAGAGGCGGGGAATAAGATATGGGGAATCAGAGGTGGGGAATCAGGGGCGGGGAATCAGAGGCAGGGAATCAGAGCTGGGGAATCAGAGGCGGGGAATCAGAGTCGGGGAATCATATGCAGGGATTCGGATGTGCGGAATCAGAGATGGGGAATCAGAGGTGGGGAATCAGAGGCGTTGAATCAGAGATGGGGAATCAGAGGCGGGGAATCAGAGGCAGGAAATCAGACACGGGGATTCAGAGTCTGGGAATCAGATGGGGGGAATCAAAGGCGGGGAATCAGAGCTGGGGAATCAGAGGCAGGGAATCAGAGTTGGGGATTCAGAGGCGGGGAATCAGATATTGGGAAACAGAGGCGGGGAATCAGAGGCGGGCAAACAGATGCGGGGAATCAGATATGGGGAATCAGAGGTGGGGAATCAGAGGTGGTGAATCAGAGATGGGGAATTACAGGCGGGGAATCAGAGGCAGGGAATAGAACACGGGTAATAAGAGGTGGGGAATCAGAGTCGGGGAATCAGAGGCAGGGAATCAGATACGGGGAATCAGAGGTGGGGAATCAGAGATGGGGAATCAGAGGCGGGGAATCAGAGGCAGGGAATCAGACGCGGGGAATCAGAGGCGGGGAATCAGAGCTGGGGAATCAGAGGCGGGGAATCAGAGTCGGGGAATCAGAGGCCGGGAATCAGAGATGGGTATTCAGAGGCGGGGAATCAGAGGCGGGGAAACAGAGGTGGGGAATCAGATATGGGGAATCAGTGGTGGCGAATCAAAGGTGGTAAATCAGAGATGGGGAATCAGAGGCGGGGAATCAGAGGCAGGGAATCAAACACGGGGAATCAGAGGTGGGGAATCAGAGCTGGGGAATCAGAGGCGGGGAATCAGAGTTGGGGAATCAGAGTCGGGGTATCAGATATGGGGAAACAGAGGTGGGGAATCAGAGGTGGGGATACAGAGGCGGGAATCAGATATGGGGAATCAGAGGTGGGGAATCAGAGGTTGGGAATCAGAGGCAGGGAATCAGAGGCGGGGAAACAGAGGTTGGGAATCAGAGGCAGGGAATCAGAGGAGGGGAATCAGAGGCGCGGAAACAGAGGCGGGGAATCAGATATGGGGAATCAGAGGTGGGGAATCAGGGGCAGGGAATCAGTGGCAGGGAATCAGAGGCGGGGAATCAGAGGCGGGGAATAAGAGGTAGGGAATCAGACACGGGGTATCAGAGGTGGGGAATCAGAGATGGGGAATCAGAGGCAGGGAATCAGACGCGGGGAATCAGAGGCGGGGAATCAGAGCTGGGGAATCAGAGGCGGGGAATCAGAGTCCGGGAATCATATGCAGGGATTCGGATGTGCGGAATCAGAGATGGGGAATCAGAGGTGGGGAATCAGAGGCGTTGAATCAGAGATGGGGAATCAGAGGCGGGGAATCAGAGGCAGGAAATCAGACACGGGGATTCAGAGTCTGGGAATCAGATGGGGGGAATCAAAGGCGGGGAATCAGAGCTGGGGAATCAGAGGCAGGGAATCAGAGTTGGGGATTCAGAGGCGGGGAATCAGATATTGGGAAACAGAGGCGGGGAATCAGAGGTGGTGAATCAGAGATGGGGAATTACAGGCGGGGAATCAGAGGCAGGGAATAGAACGCGGGGAATCAGAGGTGGGGAATCAGAGTCGGGGAATCAGAGGCAGGGAATCAGATACGGGGAATCAGAGGTGGGGAATCAGAGATGGGGAATCAGAGGCGGGGAATCAGAGGCAGGGAATCAGACGCGGGGAGTCAGAGGCGGGGAATCAGAGCTGGGGAATCAGAGGCGGGGTATCAGAGTCGGGGAATCAGAGGCCGGGAATCAGAGATGGGGATTCAGAGGCGGGGAATCAGAGGCGGGGAAACAGAGGTGGGGAATCAGATATGGGGAATCAGTGGTGGCGAATTAAAGGCGGTAAATCAGAGATGGGGAATCAGAGGCGGGGAATCAGAGGCAGGGAATCAAACACGGGGAATCAGAGGCGGGGAATCAGAGCTGGGGAATCAGAGGCGGGGAATCAGAGTTGGGGAATCAGAGTCGGGGTATCAGATATGGGGAAACAGAGGTGGAGAATCAGAGGCGGGGATACAGAGGCGGGGAATCAGATATGGGGAATCAGAGGTGGGGAATCAGAGGTTGGGAATCAGAGGCAGGGAATCA
The DNA here is from genome assembly GCF_036971445.1 of Narcine bancroftii. NCBI lineage: Eukaryota > Metazoa > Chordata > Chondrichthyes > Torpediniformes > Narcinidae > Narcine > Narcine bancroftii. The sequence goes on from NC_091470.1 coordinate 274,177,873, forward strand.
GAGGCGGGGAAACAGAGGTTGGGAATCAGAGGCAGGGAATCAGAGGCGGGGAAACAGAGGCGGGGAATCAGATATGGGGAATCAGAGGTGGCGAATCAAAGGTGGTGAATCAGAGATGGGGAATCAGAGGCGGTGAATCAGAGGCAGGGAATCAAACACGGGGAATCAGAGGTGGGGAATCAGACCTGGGGAATCAGAGGCGGGGAATCAGAGTTGGGGAATCAGAGGCGAGGAATCAGAGGCGGGGAAACAGATGCGAGGAATCAGATATGGGGAATCAGAGGTGGGAAATCAGAGGTTGGGAATCAGAGGCAGGGAATCAGAGGCGGGGAATCAGAGGCGGCGAATCAGATGCATGGAATCAGATGTGCGGAATCAGAGATGGGGAATCAGAGGCAGGGAATCAGAGGTGGGGAATCAGAGGCGTGGAATCAGAGGCCGGTATTCAGAGGCCGGGAATGAGAGGCCGGGAATCAGAGGCCGGGAATCAGAGGCCGGGAATCAGAGGTGGGATATCAGAGGCCGGGAATCAGAGATGGGGAATCAGAGGCGGGGAATCAGCGGTGGTGAATCAGACGCGGGGATTCAGAGGTTGTAAATCAGAGATGGGGAATCAGAGACGGGGAATCAGAGGCGGGGAAACAGAGGTGGGGAGTCATATATGGGGAATCAGAGGTGGGGAATAAGAGGCGGAGAATCAGAGGCAGGGAATCAGAGGCGGGGAATCAGAGGCCGGGAATCAGAAGCCAGGAATCAGAGGCCGGGAATCAGAGATGGGGATTCAGAGGCGGGGAATGAGATATTGGGAATCAGAGGCGGGGAATCAGAGGCGGGGAAACAGAGGTGGGGAATCAGATTTGGGGAATCAGAGGTGGCGAATCAAAGGCGGTGAATCAGAGATGGGGAATCAGAGGCGGGGAATCAGAGGCAGGGAATCAAACACGGGGAATCAGAGGCGGGGAATCAGAGCTGGGGAATCAGAGGCGGGGAATCAGAGTTGGGGAATCAGAGGCGGGGAATCAGATATGGGGAAACAGAGGTGGGGAATCAGAGGCGGGGAAACAGAGGCGGGGAATCAGATATGGGGAATCAGAGGTGGGGAATCAGAGGTTGGGAATCAGAGGCAGGGAATCAGAGGCGGGGAAACAGAGGCGGGGAATCAGATATGGGGAATCAGAGGTGGCGAATCAAAGGCGGTGTATCAGAGATGGGGAATCAGAGGCGGGGAATCAGAGTCAGGGAATCAAACACGGGGAATCAGAGGCCAGGAATCAGAGCTGGAGAATCAGAGGCGGGGAATCAGAGTTGGGGAAACAGAGGTGGGGAATCAGATATGGGGAATCAGTGGTGGCGAATCAAAGGCGGTAAATCAGAGATGGGGAATCAGAGGCGGGGAATCAGAGGCAGGGAATCAAACACGGGGAATCAGAGGCAGGGAATCAGAGCTGGGGAATCAGAGGCGGGGAAACAGAGTTGGGGAATCAGAGTCGGGGTATCAGATATGGGGAAACAGAGGTGGGGAATCAGAGGCGGGGATACAGAGGCGGGGAATCAGATATGGGGAATCAGAGGTGGGGAATCAGAGGTTGGGAATCAGAGGCAGGGAATCAGAGGCGGGGAAACAGAGGTTGGGAATCAAAGGCAGGGAATCAGAGGCGGGGAAACAGAGGCGGGGAATCAGATATGGGGAATCAGAGGTGGCGAATCAAAAATGGTGAATCAGAGATGGGGAATCAGAGGCGGTGAATCAGAGGCAGGGAATCAAACACGGGGAATCAGAGGTGGGGAATCAGACCTGGGGAATCAGAGGCGGGGAATCAGAGTTTGGGAATCAGAGGCGAGGAATCAGAGGCGGGGAAACAGAGGCGGGGAATCAGATATGGGGAATCAGAGGTGGGGAATCAGAGGCGGGGAATCAGAGGCGGCGAATCAGATGCATGGAATCAGATGTGCGGAATCAGAGATGGGGAATCAGAGGCAGGGAATCAGAGGCGGGGAATCAGAGGCGTGGAATCAGAGGCCGGTATTCAGAGGCCGGGAATGAGAGGCCGGGAATCAGAGGCCGGGAATCAGATGCCGGGAATCAGAGGTGGGATATCAGAGGCCGGGAATCAGAGATGGGGAATCAGAGGCGGGGAATCAGCGGTGGTGAATCAGACGCGGGGATTCAGAGCTTGTAAATCAGAGATGGGGAATCAGAGACGGGGAATCAGAGGCGGGGAAACAGAGGTGGGGAGTCAGATATGGGGAATCAGAGGTGGGGAATAAGAGGCGGAGAATCAGATGCAGGGAATCAGAGGCGGGGAATCAGAGGCCTGGAATCAGAAGCCAGGAATCAGAGGCCGGGAATCAGAGATGGGGATTCAGAGGCGGGGAATGAGATATTGGGAATCAGAGGCGGGGAATCAGAGGCTGGGAAACAGAGGTGGGGAATCAGATTTGGGGAATCAGAGGTGGCGAATCAAAGGCGGTGAATCAGAGATGGGGAATCAGAGGCGGGGAATCAGAGGCAGGGAATCAAACACGGGGAATCAGAGGCGGGGAATCAGAGCTGGGGAATCAGAGGCGGGGAATCAGAGTTGGGGAATCAGAGGAGGGGAATCAGATATGGGGAAACAGAGGTTGGGAATCAGAGGCGGGTAAACAGAGGCGGGGAATCAGATATGGGGAATCAGAGGTGGGGAATCAGAGGTTGGGAATCAGAGGCAGGGAATCAGAGGCGGGGAAACAGAGGCGGGGAATCAGATATGGGGAATCAGAGGTGGCGAATCAAAGGCGGTGTATCAGAGATGGGGAATCAGAGGCGGGGAATCAGAGTCAGGGAATCAAACACGGGGAATCAGAGGCGGGGAATCAGAGCTGGGGAATCAGAGGCGGGGAATCAGAGTTGGGGAATCAGAGGCGGGGAATCAGAGGCAGGGAATCAGAGGCGGAGAATCAGAGGTTGGGAATCAGAGGCAGGGAATCAGAGGCAGGGAATCAGAGGCGGGGAATCAGAGGTGGGGAATCAGAGGTTGGGAATCAGAGGCAGGGAATCAGAGGCGGGGAATCAGAGGCGGGGAATCAGAGGCATGGAATCAGATGTGCGGAATCAGAGATGTGGAATCAGAGGCAGGGAATCAGAGGCGGGGAATCAGAGGCGTGGAATCAGAGTCCGGGAATCCGAGGCCGGGAATGAGAGGCCGGGAATCAGAGGCCGGGAATCTGAGGCCGGGAATCAGAGGTGGGGAATCAGAGGCCGGGAATCAGAGATGGGGAATCAGAGGCGGGGAATCAGCGGTGGTGAATCAGACGCGGGGATTCAGAGGTTGTAAATCAGAGATGGGGAATCAGAGGCGGGGAATCAGAGGCGGGGAAACAGAGGTGGGGAATCAGATATGGGGAATCAGAGGTGGGGAATAAGATGCGGAGAATCAGAGGCAGGGAATCAGATGCCGGGAATAAGAGGCCGGGAATCAGAGGTGGGGAATCAGAGTCCAGGAATCAGAGATGGGGATTCAGAGGCGGGGAATGAGATATTGGGAATCAGAGGCGGGGAATCAGAGGCGGGAAAACAAAGGCGGTGAATCAGAGATGGGGAATCAGAGGCGCGGAATCAGAGGCAGGGAATCAAACAGGGGAATCAGAGCTGGGGAATCAGAGTCGGGGAATCAGAGTTGGGGCATCAGATGTGGGGAATTAGATATGGGGAAACAGAGGTGGGGAATCAGAGGCGGGGAATCAGATGTGCGGAATCAGAGGTGGGGAATCAGAGGCGGGGAAACAGAGGTGGGGAGTCAGATATGGGGAATCAGAGGTGGGGAATAAGAGGCGGAGAATCAGAGGCAGGGAATCAGATGCCGTGAATAAGAGGCCGGGAAACAGAGGTGGGGAATCAGAGTCCGGGAATCAGAGATGGGGATTCAGAGGCGGGGATTGAGATATTGGGAATCAGATATGGGGAATCAGAGGTGGCGAATCAAAGGCGGTGAATCAGAGATGGGGAATCAGAGGCGGGGAATCGGAGGCAGGGAATCAAACACGGGGAATCAGAGCTGGGGAATCAAAGTCGGGGAATCAGAGTTGGGGCATCAGAGGTGGGGAATTAGATATGGGGAAACAGAGGTGGGGAATCAGAGGAGGGGAAACAGAGGCGGGGAATCAGATATGGGGAATCAGAGGTGGGGAATCAGAGGCAGGGAATCAGATGTGCGGAATCAGAGATGGGGAATCAGAGGCAGGGAATCAGAATCAGAAGCGGGGAATCAGAGGCCGGGAATCAGAGGCCGGGAATCAGATGCCGGGAATAAGAGGCCGGGAAGCAGAGGTGGGGAATCAGAGTCCGGGAATCAGAGATGGGGATTCAGAGGCGGGGAATGAGATATGGGGAATCAGAGGCGGGGAATCAGAGGCAGGGAAACAGAGGTGGGGAATCAGATATGGGGAATCAGATATGGGGAATCAAAGGCGGTGAATCAGAGATGGGGAATCAGAGGCGGGGAATCAGAGGCGGGGAATCAGAGCTGGGGAATCAGAGGCGGGGAATCAGAGTTGGGGAATCAGAGGCGGGGAATCAGATATGTGGAAACAGAGGTGGGGAATCAGAGGCGGGGAAACAGAGGCGGGGAATCAGATATGGGGAATCAGAGGTGGCGAATCAAAGGCGGTGAATCAGAGATGGGGAATCAGAGGCGGGGAATCAGAGGCAGGGAATCAAACACGGGGAATCAGAGGCGGGGAATCAGAGCTGGAGAATCAGAGGCGGGGAATCAGAGTTGGGGAATCAGAGGCGGGGAATCAGAGGCGGGGAAACAGAGGCGGTGAATCAGATATGGGGAATCAGAGGTGGGGAATCAGAGGTTGGGAATCAGAGGCAGGGAATCAGAGGCGGGGAATCAGAGTCCGGGAATCAGAGATGGGGATTCAGAGGCGGGGAATGAGATATGGGGAATCAGAGGCGGGGAATCAGGGGCGGGGAAACAGAGGTGGGGAATCAGATATGGGGAATCAGATATGGGGAATCAAAGGCGGTGAATCAGAGATGGGGAATCAGAGGCGGGGAATCAGAGGTGGGGAATCAGAGCTGGGGAATCAGAGGCGGGGAATCAGAGTTGGGGAATCAGAGGCGGGGAATCAGATATGGGGAAACAGAGGTGGGGAATCAGAGGCGGGGAAACAGAGGCGGGGTATCAGATATGGGGAATCAGAGGTGGGGAATCAGAGTCCGGGAATCAGAGATGGGGATTCAGAGGCGGGGAATGAGATATGGGGAATCAGAGGCGGGGAATCAGAGGCGGGGATACAGAGGTGGGGAATCAGATATGGGGAATCTGATATGGGGAATCAAAGGCGGTGAATCAGAGATGGGGAATCAGAGGCGGGGAATCAGAAGCGGGGTATCAGAGCTGGGGAATCAGAGGCGGGGAATCAGAGTTGGGGAATCAGAGGGGGGGAATCAGATATGGGGAAACAGAGGCGGGGATTCAGAGGCGGGGAAACAGAGGCGGTGAATCAGATATGGGGAATCAGAGGTGGGGAATCAGAGGTTGGGAATCAGAGGCAGGGAATCAGAGGCGGGGAATCAGAGTCCGGGAATCAGAGATGGGGATTCAGAGGCGGGGAATGAGATATGGGGCATCAGAGGTGGGGAATTAGATATGGGGAAACAGAGGCGGGTATTCAGAGGCGGGGAAACAGAGGCGGGGAATCAGATATGGGGAATCAGAGGTGGGGAATCAGAGGCAGGGAATCAGATGTGCGGAATCAGAGATGGGGAATCAGAGGCAGGGAATCAGAATCAGAAGCGGGGAATCAGAGGTCGGGAATCAGAGGCCGGGAATCAGATGCCGGGAATAAGAGGCTGGGAATCAGCGGTGGGGAATCAGAGTCCGGGAATCAGAGATGGGGATTCAGAGGCGGGGAATGAGATATGGGGAATCAGAGGCGGGGAATCAGAGGCGGGGAAACAGAGGTGGGGAATCAGATATAGGGAATCAGAGGTGGCGAATCAAAGGCGGTGAATCAGAGATGGGGAATCAGAAGCGGGGAATCAGAGGCAGGGAATGAAACACGGAGAATCCGAGGCGGGGAATCAGAGCTGGGGAATCAGAGGCATGGAATCAGAGTTGGGGAATCAGAGGCGGGGATTCAGATATGGGGAATCAGAGGTGGGGAATCAGAGGCGGGGAAACAGATGCGGGGAATCAGATATTGGGAATCAGAGGTGGGGAATCAGGGGCAGGGAATCAGTGGCAGGGAATCAGAGGCGGGGAATCAGAGGCGGGGAGTCAGAGGTAGGGAATCAGACACGGGGAATCAGAGGTGGGGAATCAGAGATGGGGAATCAGAGGCGGGGAATCAGAGGCAGGCAATCGGACGCCGGGAATCAGAGGCGGGGAATCAGAGCTGGGGAATCAGAGGCGGGGAATCAGAGTTGGGGAATCAGAGGCGGGGTATCAGATATGGGGAAATAGAGGCGGGGAATCAGATATGGGGAATCAGAGGCTGGGAATCAGAGGGGGAGAAACAGAGGCGGGGAATAAGTTATGGGGAATCAGAGGTGGTGAATCAGGGGTGGGGAATCAGTGGCAGGGAATCAGAGGCGGGGAATCAGAGGCGGGGAATCAGAGGCGGGGAAACAGAGGTGGGGAATCAGATATGGGGAATCAGAGGAGGCGAATCAAAGGCGGTAAATCAGAGATGGGGAATCAGGGGCGGGGAATCAGAGCTGGGGAATCAGAGGCGGGGAATCAGAGTTGGGGAATCAGAGTCGGGGAATCAGATATGGGGAAACAGAGGTGGGGAATCAGAGGCGGGGAAACAGAGGCGGGGAATCAGATATGGGGAATCAGAGGTGGGGAATCAGAGGTTGGGAATCAGAGGCAGGGAATCAGAGGCGGGGAAACAGAGGCGGGGAATCAGATATGGGGAATCAGAGGTGGCGAATCAAAGGCGGTGAATCAGAGATGGGGAATCAGAGGCGGTGAATCAGAGGCAGGGAATCAAACACGGGGAATCAGAGGCGGGGAATCAGACCTGGGGAATCAGAGGCGGGGAATCAGAGTTGGGAAATCAGAGGTGGGGAATCAGAGGCGGGGAAACAGAGGCGGGGAATCAGATATGGGGTATCAGAGGTGGGGAATCAGAGGTTGGGAATCAGAGGCAGGGAATCAGAGGCGGGGAATCAGAGGCGGGGAATCAGAGGCATGGAATCAGATGTGCGGAATCAGAGGCCGGGAATCAGAGGCCAGGAATGAGAGGCTGGGAATCAGAGGCCGGGAGTCAGAGGCCGGGAATCAGAGGTGGGGAATCAGAGGCCGGGAATCAGAGATGGGAAATCAGAGGCGGGGAATCAGCGGTGGTGAATCAGACGCGGGGATTCAGAGGTTGTAAATCAGAGATGGGGAATCAGAGGCGGAAAAATCAGAAGCGGGGAAACGGAGGTGGGGAGTCAGATATGTGGAATCAGAGGTGGGGAATAAGAGGTGGAGAATCAGAGGCAGGGAATCAGAGGCGGGGAATCAGAGGCCGGGAATCAGAAGCAAGGAATCAGAGGCCGGGAATCAGAGGTGGGGAATCAGAGGCCGGGAATCAGAGCTGGGGAATCAGAGGCATTTAATCATAGTTGGGAATTAGAGGCGGGGAATCAGAAATGGGAAACAGAGGCGGGGAATCAGAGGCGGGGAAACAGAGGCGGGGAATCAGATATGGGGAATCAGATGCGGGGAATCAGAGGCGGGGAATCAGAGCTGGGGAATCAGAGTCGGGGAATCAGAGTTGGGGCATCAGAGGTGGGGAATTAGATATGGGGAAACAGAGGCGGGGAATCAGAGGCGGGGAAACAGAGGCGGGGAATCAGATATGGGGAATCAAAGGTGGGTAATCAGAGGCAGGGAATCAGATGTGCGGAATCAGAGATGGGGAATCAGAGGCAGGGAATCAGAATCAGAAGCGGGGTATCAGAGGCCGGGAATCAGAGGCCGGGAATCAGATGCCGGAAATAAGAGGCCGGGAATCAGAGGTGGGGTATCAGAGTCCGGGAATCAGAGATGGGGATTCAGAGGCGGGGAATGAGATATGGGGAATCAGAGGAGGGGAATCAGAGGCGGGGAAACAGAGGTGGGGAATCAGATATGGGGAATCAGAGATGGGGAATCAAAGGCGGTGAATCAGAGATGGGGAATCAGAGGCGGGGAATCAGAGACGGGGAATCAGAGCTGGGGAATCAGAGGCGGGGAATCAGAGTTGGGGAATCAGAGGCGGGGAATCAGATATGGGGAAACAGAGGTGGGGAATCAGAGGCGGGGAAACAGAGGCGGGGAATCAGATATGGGGAATCAGAGTTGGGGAATCAGAGGTTGGGAATCAGAGGCAGGGAATCAGAGGCGGGGAATCAGAGGCGGGGAATCAGATATGGAGAATCAGAGGTGGCGAATCAAAGGCGGTGAATCAGAGATGGGGAATCAGAGGCGGGGAATCAGAGGCAGGGAATCAAACACGGGGAATCAGATATGGGGAATCAGAGGTGGGGAATCAGAGGTTGGGAATCAGAGGCAGGGAATCAGAGGCGGGGAATCAGAGGCGGGGTATCAGAGGCAGGGAATCAGATGTGCGGAATCAGAGAAGGGGAATCAAAGGCGGGGAATCAGAGTTGGGGCATCAGAGGTGGGGAATTAGATATGGGGAAACAGAGGCGGGTAATCAGAGGCGGAGATACAGAGGCGGGGAATCAGATATGGGGAATCAGAGGTGGGGAATCAGAGGCAGGGAATCAGATGTGCGGAATCAGAGATGGGGAATCAGAGGCAGGGAATCAGAATCAGAAGCGGGGAATCAGAGGCCGGGAATCAGAGGCCGGGAATCAGATGCCGGGAATAAGAGGCTGGGAATCAGCGGTGGGGAATAAGAGTCCAGGAATCAGAGATGGGGATTCAGAGGCGGGGAATGAGATATGGGGAATCAGAGGCGGGGAATCAGAGGCGGGGAATCAGAGGCGGAGAATCAGAGGTTGGGAATCAGAGGCGGAGAATCAGAGGTTGGGAATCAGAGGCAGGGAATCAGAGGCGGGGAATCAGAGGTGGGGAATCAGAGGTTGGGAATCAGAGGCAGGGAATCAGAGGCGGGGAATCAGAGGCGGGGAATCAGAATCAGAGTCAGGGAATCAAACACGGGGAATCAGAGGCGGGGAATCAGAGCTGGGGAATCAGAGGCGGGGAATCAGAGTTGGGGAATCAGAGGCGGGGAATCAGAGGCAGGGAATCAGAGGCGGAGAATCAGAGGTTGGGAATCAGAGGCAGGGAATCAGAGGCAGGGAATCAGAGGCAGGGAATCAGAGGCGGGGAATCAGAAGTGGGGAATCAGAGGTTGGGAATCAGAGGCAGGGAATCAGAAGCGGGGAATCAGAGGCGGGGAATCAGAGGCATGGAATCAGATGTGCGGAATCAGAGATGTGGAATCAGAGGCAGGGAATCAGAGGCGGGGAATCAGAGGCGTGGAATCAGAGGCCGGGAATCAGAGGCCGGGAATGAGAGGCCGGGAATCAGAGGCCGGGAATCAGAGGCCGGGAATCAGAGGTGGGGAATCAGATGCCGGGAATCAGAGATGGGGAATCAGACGCGGGGATTCAGAGGTTGTAAATCAGAGATGGGGAATCAGAGGCGGGGAATCAGAGGCGGGGAAACAGAGGTGGGGAATCAGATATGGGGAATCAGAGGTGGGGAATAAGATGCGGAGAATCAGAGGCAGGGAATCAGATGCCGGGAATAAGAGGCCGGGAATCAGAGGTGGGGAATCAGAGTCCAGGAATCAGAGATGGGGATTCAGAGGCGGGGAATGAGATATTGGGAATCAGAGGCGGGGAATCAGAGGCGGGGAAACAAAGGCGGTGAATCAGAGATGGGGAATCAGAGGTGCAGAATCAGAGGCAGGGAATCAAACACGGGGAATCAGAGCTGGGGAATCAGAGTCGGGGAATCAGAGTTGGGGCATCAGAGGTGGGGAATTAGATATGGGGAAACAGAGGTGGGGAATCAGAGGCGGGGAAACAGAGGCGGGGAATCAGATATGGGGAATCAGAGGTGGGGAATCAGAGGCAGGGAATCAGATGTGCGGAATCAGAGGTGGGGAATCAGAGGCGGGGAAACAGAGGTGGGGAGTCAGATATGGTGAATCAGAGGTGGGGAATAAGAGGCGGAGAATCAGAGGCAGGGAATCAGATGCCGGGAATAAGAGGCCGGGAAACAGAGGTGGGGAATCAGAGTCCGGGAATCAGAGTTGGGGCATCAGAGGTGGCGAATCAAAGGCGGTGAATCAGAGATGGGGAATCAGAGGCGGGAATCGGAGGCAGGGAATCAAACACGGGGAATCAGAGCTGGGGAATAAAAGTCGGGGAATCAGAGTTGGGGCATCAGAGGTGGGGAATTAGATATGGGGAAACAGAGGTGGGGAATCAGAGGCGGGGAAACAGAGGCGGGGAATCAGATATGGGGAATCAGAGGTGGGGAATCAGAGGCAGGGAATCAGATGTGCGGAATCAGAGATGGGGAATCAGAGGCAGGGAATCAGAATCAGAAGCGGGGAATCAGAGGCCGGGAATCAGAGGCCGGGAATCCGATGCCGGGAATAAGAGGCCGGGAAGCAGAGGTGGGGAATCAGAGTCCGGGAATCAGAGATGGGGATTCAGAGGCGGGGAATGAGATATGGGGAATCAGAGTTGGGGAATCAGAGGCGGGGAATCAGATATGTGGAAACAGAGGTGGGGAATCAGAGGCGGGGAAACAGAGGCGGGGAATCAGATATGGGGAATCAGAGGTGGCGAATCAAAGGCGGTGAATCAGAGATGGGGAATCAGAGGCGGGGAATCAGAGGCAGGGAATCAAACACGGGGAATCAGAGGCGGGGAATCAGAGCTGGGGAATCAGAGGCGGGGAATCAGAGTTGGGGAATCAGAGGCGGGGAATCAGAGGCGGGGAAACAGAGGCGGTGAATCAGATATGGGGAATCAGAGGTGGGGAATCAGAGGTTGGGAATCAGAGGCAGGGAATCAGAGGCGGGGAATCAGAGTCCGGGAATCAGAGATGGGGATTCAGAGGCGCGGAATGAGATATGGGGAATCAGAGGCGGGGAATCAGAGGCGGGGAAACAGAGGTGGGGAATCAGATATGGGGAATCAGATATGGGGAATCAAAGGCGGTGAATCAGAGATGGGGAATCAGAGGCGGGGAATCAGAGGCGGGGAATCAGAGCTGGGGAATCAGAGGCGGGGAATCAGAGTTGGGGAATCAGAGGCGGGGAATCAGATATGGGGAAACAGAGGTGGGGAATCAGAGGCGGGGAAACAGAGGCGGGGAATCAGATATGGGGAATCAGAGGTGGGGAATCAGAGTCCGGGAATCAGAGATGGGGATTCAGAGGCGGGGAATGAGATATGGGGAATCAGAGGCGGGGAATCAGAGGCGGGGAAACAGAGGTGGGGAATCAGATATGGGGAATCTGATATGGGGAATCAAAGGCGGTGAATCAGAGATGGGGAATCAGAGGCGGGGAATCAGAGGCAGGGTATCAGAGCTGGGGAATCAGAGGCGGGGAATCAGAGTTGGGGAATCAGAGGCGGGGAATCAGATATGGGTTAACAGAGGTGGGGAATCAGAGGTGGGTAAACAGAGGCGGGGAATCAGATATGGGGAATCAGAGGTGGGGAATCAGAGGTTGGGAATCAGAGGCAGGGAATCAGAGGCGGGGAAACAGAGGCGGGGGATCAGATATGGGGAATCAGAGGTGGCGAATCAAAGGCGGTGAATCAGAGATGGGGAATCAGAGGCGGGGAATCAGAGGCAGGGAATCAAACACGGGGAATCAGAGGCGGGGAATCAGAGCTGGGGAATCAGAGGCGGGGAATCAGAGTTGGGGAATCAGAGGCGGGGAAACAGAGGCGGGGAATCAGATATGGGGAATCAGAGGTGGGGAATCAGAGGTTGGGAATCAGAGGCAGGGAATCAGAGGCGGGGAATCAGAGGCGGGGATTCAGAGGCAGGGAATCAGATGTGCGGAATCAGAGATGGGGAATCAAAGGCGGGGAATCAGAGTTGGGGCATCAGAGATGGGGAATTAGATATGGGGAAACAGAGGCGGGGATTCAGAGGCGGGGAAACAGAGGCGGGGAATCAGATATGGGGAATCAGAGGTGGGGAATCAGAGGCAGGGAATCAGATGTGCGGAATAAGAGATGGGGAATCAGAGGCAGGGAATCAGAATCAGAAGCGGGGAATCAGAGGCCGGGAATCAGAGGCCGGGAATCAGATGCCGGGAATAAGAGGCCGGGAATCAGCGGTCGGGAATCAGAGTCCGGGAATCAGAGATGGGGATTCAGAGGCGGGGAATGAGATATGGGGAATCAGAGGCGGGGAATCAGAGGCAGGGAATCAGATGTGCGGAATCAGAGATGGGGAATCAAAGGCGGGGAATCAGAGTTGGGGCATCAGAGATGGGGAATTAGATATGGGGAAACAGAGGCGGGGATTCAGAGGCGGGGAAACAGAGGCGGGGAATCAGATATGGGGAATCAGAGGTGGGGAATCAGAGGCAGGGAATCAGATGTGCGGAATCAGAGATGGGGAATCAGAGGCAGGGAATCAGAATCAGAAGCGGGGAATCAGAGGCCGGGAATCAGAGGCCGGGAATCAGATGCCGGGAATAAGAGGCCGGGAATCAGCGGTCGGGAATCAGAGTCCGGGAATCAGAGATGGGGATTCAGAGGCGGGGAATGAGATATGGGGAATCAGAGGCGGGGAATCAGAGGCGGGGAAACAGAGGTGGGGACTCAGATATAGGGAATCAGAGGTGGCGAATCAAAGGCGGTGAATCAGAGATGGGGAATCAGAAGCGGGGAATCAGAGGCAGGGAATCAAACACGGGGAATCAGAGGCGGGGAATCAGAGCTGGGGAATCAGAGGCGGGGAATCAGAGTTGGGGAATCAGAGGCGGGGATTCAGATATGGGGAATCAGAGGCGGGGAATCAGAGGCGGGGAAACAGATGCGGGGAATCAGATATTGGGAATCAGAGGTGGGGAATCAGGGGCAGGGAATCAGTGGCAGGGAATCAGAGGCGGGGAATCAGAGGCGGGGAGTCAGAGGCGGGGAATCAGAGTTGGGGAATCAGAGACGGGGTATCAGATATGGGGAAATAGAGGCGGGGAATCAGATATGGGGAATCAGAGGCTGGGAATCAGAGGGGGAGAAACAGAGGCGGGGAATAAGTTATGGGGAATCAGAGGTGGGGAATCAGGGGTGGGGAATCAGTGGCAGGGAATCAGAGGCGGGGAATCAGAGGCGGGGAATCAGAGGCGGGGAAACAGAGGTGGGGAATCAGATATGGGGAATCAGAGGAGGCGAATCAAAGGCGGTAAATCAGAGATGGGGAATCAGAGGCGGGGAATCAGAGCTGGGGAATCAGAGGCGGGGAATCAGAGTTGGGGAATCAGAGTCGGGGAATCAGATATGGGGAAACAGAGGTGGGGAATCAGAGGCGGGGAAACAGAGGCGGGGAATCAGATATGGGGAATCAGAGGTGGGGAATCAGAGGTTGGGAATCAGAGGCAGGGAATCAGAGGCGGGGAAACAGAGGTGGGGAATCAGATATGGGGAATCAGAGGTGGCGAATCAAAGGCGGTGAATCAGAGATGGGGAATCAGAGGCGGTGAATCAGAGGCAGGGAATCAAACACGGGGAATCAGAGGCGGGGAATCAGAGGCAGGGAATCAGAGGCGGGAAATCAGAGGCCGGGAATCAGAAGCAAGGAATCAGAGGCCGGGAATCAGAGGTGGGGAATCAGAGGCCGGGAATCAGAGCTGGGGAATCAGAGGCATTTAATCATAGTTGGGAATTAGAGGCGGGGAATCAGAAATGGGGATACAGAGGCGGGGAATCAGAGGCGGGGAAACAGAGGCGGGGAATCAGATATGGGGAATCAGATGCGGGGAATCAGAGGCGGGGAATCAGAGCTGGGGAATCAGAGTCAGGGAATCAGAGTTGGGGCATCAGAGGTGGGCAATTAGATATGGGGAAACAGAGGCGGGGAATCAGAGGCGGGGAAACAGAGGCGGGGAATCAGATATGGGGAATCAAAGGTGGGTAATCAGAGGCAGGGAATCAGATGTGCGGAATCAGAGATGGGGAATCAGAGGCAGGGAATCAGAATCAGAAGCGGGGTATCAGAGGCCGGGAATCAGAGGCCGGGAATCAGATGCCGGGAATAAGAGGCCGGGAATCAGAGGTGGGGTATCAGAGTCCGGGAATCAGAGATGGGGATTCAGAGGCGGGGAATGAGATATGGGGAATCAGAGGAGGGGAATCAGAGGCGGGGAAACAGAGGTGGGGAATCAGATATGGGGAATCAGAGATGGGGAATCAAAGGCGGTGAATCAGAGATGGGGAATCAGAGGCGGGGAATCAGAGACGGGGAATCAGAGCTGGGGAATCAGAGGCGGGGAATCAGAGTTGGGGAATCAGAGGCGGGGAATCAGATATGGGGAAACAGAGGTGGGGAATCAGAGGCGGGGAAACAGAGGCGGGGAATCAGATATGGGGAATCAGAGTTGGGGAATCAGAGGTTGGGAATCAGAGGCAGGGAATCAGAGGCGGGGAAACAGAGGCGGGGAATCAGATATGGGGAATCAGAGGTGGCGAACCAAAGGCGGTGAATCAGAGATGGGGAATCAGAGATGGTGAATCAGAGGCGGGGAATCAGAGGCAGGGAATCAAACACGGGGAATCAGATATGGGGAATCAGAGGTGGGGAATCAGAGGTTGGGAATCAGAGGCAGGGAATCAGAGGCGGGGAATCAGAGGCGGGGTATCAGAGGCAGGGAATCAGATGTGCGGAATCAGAGAAGGGGAATCAAAGGCGGGGAATCAGAGTTGGGGCATCAGAGGTGGGGAATTAGATATGGGGAAACAGAGGCGGGTAATCAGAGGCGGGGATACAGAGGTGGGGAATCAGATATGGGGAATCAGAGGTGGGGAATCAGAGGCAGGGAATCAGATGTGCGGAATCAGAGAAATGGGAATCAGAGGCAGGGAATCAGAATCAGAAGCGTGGAATCAGAGGCCAGGAATCAGAGGCCGGGAATCAGATGCCGGGAATAACAGGCCGGGAATCAGCGGTGGGGAATAAGAGTCCAGGAATCAGAGATGGGTATTCAGAGGCGGGGAATGAGATATGGGGAATCAGAGGCGGGGAATCAGAGGCGGGGAAACAGAGGTGGGGAATCATATATAGGGAATCAGAGGTGGCGAATCAAAGGCGGTGAATCAGAGATGGGGAATCAGAGGCGGGGAATCAGAGTCGGGGAATCAGATATGGGGAAACAGAGGTGGGGAATCAGAGGCGGGGAAACAGAGGCGGGGAATCAGATATGGGGAATCAGAGGTGGGGAATCAGAGGTTGGGAATCAGAGGCAGGGAATCAGAGGCGGGGAAACAGAGGCGGGGAATCAGATATGGGGAATCAGAGGTGGCGAATCAAAGGCGGTGAATCAGAGATGGGGAATCAGAGGCGGTGAATCAGAGGCAGGGAATCAAACACGGGGAATCAGAGGCGGGGAATCAGACCTGGGGAATCAGAGGCGGGGAATCAGAGTTGGGGAATCAGAGGCGGGGAATCAGAGGCGGGGAAACAGAGGCGGGGAATCAGATATGGGGTATCGGAGGTGGGGAATCAGAGGTTGGGAATCAGAGGCAGGGAATCAGAGGCGGGGAATCAGAGGCGGGGAATCAGAGGCATGGAATCAGATGTGCGGAATCAGAGATGGGGAATCAGAGGCAGGGAATCAGAGGCGGGGAATCAGAGGCGTGGAATCAGAGGCCGGGAATCAGAGGCCGGGAATGAGAGGCCGGGAATCAGAGGCCGGGAATCAGAGGCCGGGAATCAGAGGTGGGGAATCAGAGGCCGGGAATCAGAGATGGGAAATCAGAGGCGGGGAATCAGCGGTGGTGAATCAGACGCGGGGATTCAGAGGTTGTAAATCAGAGATGGGGAATCAGAGGCGGAAAAATCAGAAGCGGGGAAACAGAGGTGGGGAGTCAGATATGGGGAATCAGAGGTGGGGAATAAGAGGCGGAGAATCAGAGGCAGGGAATCAGAGGCGGGAAATCAGAGGCCGGGAATCAGAAGCAAGGAATCAGAGGCCGGGAATCAGAGGTGGGGAATCAGAGGCCGGGAATCAGAGCTGGGGAATCAGAGGCGTTTAATCATAGTTCGGAATTAGAGGCGGGGAATCAGAAATGGGGAAACAGAGGCGGGGAATCAGAGGCGGGGAAACAGAGGCGGGGAATTAGATATGGGGAAACAGAGGCGGGGAATCAGAGGCGGGGAATCAGAGCTGGGGAATCAGAGTCGGGGAATCAGAGTTGGGGCATCAGAGGCAGGGAATCAGATGTGCAGAATCAGAGATGGGGAATCAGAGGCAGGGAATCAGAATCAGAAGCGGGGTATCAGAGGCCGGGAATCAGAGGCCGGGAATCAGATGCCGGGAATAAGAGGCCGGGAATCAGAGGTGGGGTATCAGAGTCCGGGAATCAGAGATGGGGATTCAGAGGCGGGGAATGAGATATGGGGAATCAGAGGAGGGGAATCAGAGGCGGGGAAACAGAGGTGGGGAATCAGATATGGGGAATCAGAGATGGGGAATCAAAGGCGGTGAATCAGAGATGGGGAATCAGAGGCGGGGAATCAGAGACGGGGAATCAGAGCTCGGGAATCAGAGTTGGGGAATCAGAGGTTGGGAATCAGAGGCAGGGAATCAGAGGCGGGGAAACAGAGGCGGGGAATCAGATATGGGGTATCAGAGGTGGCGAATCAAAGGCGGTGAATCAGAGATGGGGAATAAGAGGCGGGGAATCAGAGACAGGGAATCAAACACGGGGAATCAGATATGGGGAATCAGAGGTGGGGAATCAGAGGTTGGGAATCAGAGGCAGGGAATCAGAGGCGGGGAATCAGAGGCGGGGTATCAGAGGCAGGGAATCAGATGTGCGGAATCAGAGAAGGGGAATCAAAGGCGGGGAATCAGAGTTGGGGCATCAGAGGTGGGGAATTAGATATGGGGAAACAGAGGCGGGTAATCAGAGGCGGGGATACAGAGGCGGGGAATCAGATATGGGGAATCAGAGGTGGGGAATCAGAGGCAGGGAATCAGATGTGCGGAATCAGAGATGGGGAATCAGAGGCAGGGAATCAGAATCAGAAGCGGGGAATCAGAGGCCGGGAATCAGAGGCCGGGAATCAGATGCCGGGTATAAGAGGCCGGGAATCAGCGGTGGGGAATAAGAGTCCAGGAATCAGAGATGGGGATTCAGAGGCGGGGAATGAGATATGGGGAATCAGAGGCGGGGAATCAGAGGCGGGGAAACAGAGGTGGGGAATCAGATATAGGGAATCAGAGGTGGCGAATCAAAGGCGGTGAATCAGAGATGGGGAATCAGAGGCGGGGAATCAGAGGCAGGGAATCAAACACGGGGAATCAGAGGCGGGGAATCAGAGCTGGGGAATCAGAGGCGGGGAATCAGAGTTGGGGAATCAGAGGCGGGGAATCAGATATGGGGAATCAGAGGATGGGAATCAGAGGCGGGGAAACAGAGGCGGGGAATCAGATATGGGGAATCAGAGGTGGGGAATCAGGGGCAGGGAATCAGTGGCAGGGAATCAGAGGCGGGGAATCAGAGGCGGGGAATCAGAGATAGGGAATCAGACACGGGGAATCAGAGGTAGGGAATCAGAGATGGGGAATCAGAGGCAGGGAATCAGAGGCAGGGAATCGGACGCCGGGAATCAGAGGCGGGGAATCAGAGCTGGGGTATCAGAGGCGGGGAATCAGAGTTGGGGAATCAGAGGCGGGGTATTAGATATGGGGAAATAGAGGCGGGGAATCAGATATGGGGATCAGAGGCTGGGAATCAGAGGGGGAGAAACAGAGGCGGGGAATAAGATATGGGGAATCAGAGGTGGGGAATCAGGGGCGGGGAATTAGATATGGGGAAACAGAGGCGGGTAATCAGAGGCGGGGATACAGAGGCGGGGAATCAGATATGGGGAATCAGGGGTGGGGAATCAGAGGCAGGGAATCAGATGTGCGGAATCAGAGAAATGGGAATCAGAGGCAGGGAATCAGAATCAGAAGCGGGGAATCAGAGGCCGGGAATCAGAGGCCGGGAATCAGATGCCGGGAATAAGAGGCCGGGAATCAGCAGTGGGGAATAAGAGTCCAGGAATCAGAGATGGGGATTCAGAGGCGGGGAATGAGATATGGGGAATCAGAGGCGGGGAATCAGAGGCGGGGAAACAGAGGTGGGGAATCAGATATAGGGAATCAGAGGTGGCGAATCAAAGGCGGTGAATCAGAGATGGGGAATCAGAGGCGGGGAATCAGAGTCGGGGAATCAGATATGGGGAAACAGAGGTGGGGAATCAGAGGTGGGGAAACAGAGGCGGGGAATCAGATATGGGGAATCAGAGGCGGTGAATCAGAGGCAGGGAATCAAACACGGGGAATCAGAGGCGGGGAATCAGACCTGGGGAATCAGAGGCGGGGAATCAGAGTTGGGGAATCAGAGGCGGGGAATCAGAGGCGGGGAAACAGAGGCGGGGAATCAGATATGGGGTATCGGAGGTGGGGAATCAGAGGTTGGGAATCAGAGGCAGGGAATCAGAGGCGGGGAATCAGAGGCGGGGAATCAGAGGCATGGAATCAGATGTGCGGAATCAGAGATGGGGAATCAGAGGCAGGGAATCAGAGGCGGGGAATCAGAGGCGTGGAATCAGAGGCCGGGAATCAGAGGCCGGGAATGAGAGGCCGGGAATCAGAGGCCGGGAATCAGAGGCCGGGAATCAGAGGTGGGGAATCAGAGGCCGGGAATCAGAGATGGGAAATCAGAGGCGGGGAATCAGCGGTGGTGAATCAGACGCGGGGATTCAGAGGTTGTAAATCAGAGATGGGGAATCAGAGGCGGAAAAATCAGAAGCGGGGAAACAGAGGTGGGGAGTCAGATATGGGGAATCAGAGGTGGGGAATAAGAGGCGGAGAATCAGAGGCAGGGAATCAGAGGCGGGAAATCAGAGGCCGGGAATCAGAAGCAAGGAATCAGAGGCCGGGAATCAGAGGTGGGGAATCAGAGGCCGGGAATCAGAGCTGGGGAATCAGAGGCGTTTAATCATAGTTCGGAATTAGAGGCGGGGAATCAGAAATGGGGAAACAGAGGCGGGGAATCAGAGGCGGGGAAACAGAGGCGGGGAATTAGATATGGGGAAACAGAGGCGGGGAATCAGAGGCGGGGAATCAGAGCTGGGGAATCAGAGTCGGGGAATCAGAGTTGGGGCATCAGAGGCAGGGAATCAGATGTGCAGAATCAGAGATGGGGAATCAGAGGCAGGGAATCAGAATCAGAAGCGGGGTATCAGAGGCCGGGAATCAGAGGCCGGGAATCAGATGCCGGGAATAAGAGGCCGGGAATCAGAGGTGGGGTATCAGAGTCCGGGAATCAGAGATGGGGATTCAGAGGCGGGGAATGAGATATGGGGAATCAGAGGAGGGGAATCAGAGGCGGGGAAACAGAGGTGGGGAATCAGATATGGGGAATCAGAGATGGGGAATCAAAGGCGGTGAATCAGAGATGGGGAATCAGAGGCGGGGAATCAGAGACGGGGAATCAGAGCTCGGGAATCAGAGTTGGGGAATCAGAGGTTGGGAATCAGAGGCAGGGAATCAGAGGCGGGGAAACAGAGGCGGGGAATCAGATATGGGGTATCAGAGGTGGCGAATCAAAGGCGGTGAATCAGAGATGGGGAATAAGAGGCGGGGAATCAGAGACAGGGAATCAAACACGGGGAATCAGATATGGGGAATCAGAGGTGGGGAATCAGAGGTTGGGAATCAGAGGCAGGGAATCAGAGGCGGGGAATCAGAGGCGGGGTATCAGAGGCAGGGAATCAGATGTGCGGAATCAGAGAAGGGGAATCAAAGGCGGGGAATCAGAGTTGGGGCATCAGAGGTGGGGAATTAGATATGGGGAAACAGAGGCGGGTAATCAGAGGCGGGGATACAGAGGCGGGGAATCAGATATGGGGAATCAGAGGTGGGGAATCAGAGGCAGGGAATCAGATGTGCGGAATCAGAGATGGGGAATCAGAGGCAGGGAATCAGAATCAGAAGCGGGGAATCAGAGGCCGGGAATCAGAGGCCGGGAATCAGATGCCGGGAATAAGAGGCCGGGAATCAGCGGTGGGGAATAAGAGTCCAGGAATCAGAGATGGGGATTCAGAGGCGGGGAATGAGATATGGGGAATCAGAGGCGGGGAATCAGAGGCGGGGAAACAGAGGTGGGGAATCAGATATAGGGAATCAGAGGTGGCGAATCAAAGGCGGTGAATCAGAGATGGGGAATCAGAGGCGGGGAATCAGAGGCAGGGAATCAAACACGGGGAATCAGAGGCGGGGAATCAGAGCTGGGGAATCAGAGGCGGGGAATCAGAGTTGGGGAATCAGAGGCGGGGAATCAGATATGGGGAATCAGAGGATGGGAATCAGAGGCGGGGAAACAGAGGCGGGGAATCAGATATGGGGAATCAGAGGTGGGGAATCAGGGGCAGGGAATCAGTGGCAGGGAATCAGAGGCGGGGAATCAGAGGCGGGGAATCAGAGATAGGGAATCAGACACGGGGAATCAGAGGTAGGGAATCAGAGATGGGGAATCAGAGGCAGGGAATCAGAGGCAGGGAATCGGACGCCGGGAATCAGAGGCGGGGAATCAGAGCTGGGGTATCAGAGGCGGGGAATCAGAGTTGGGGAATCAGAGGCGGGGTATTAGATATGGGGAAATAGAGGCGGGGAATCAGATATGGGGATCAGAGGCTGGGAATCAGAGGGGGAGAAACAGAGGCGGGGAATAAGATATGGGGAATCAGAGGTGGGGAATCAGGGGCGGGGAATTAGATATGGGGAAACAGAGGCGGGTAATCAGAGGCGGGGATACAGAGGCGGGGAATCAGATATGGGGAATCAGGGGTGGGGAATCAGAGGCAGGGAATCAGATGTGCGGAATCAGAGAAATGGGAATCAGAGGCAGGGAATCAGAATCAGAAGCGGGGAATCAGAGGCCGGGAATCAGAGGCCGGGAATCAGATGCCGGGAATAAGAGGCCGGGAATCAGCAGTGGGGAATAAGAGTCCAGGAATCAGAGATGGGGATTCAGAGGCGGGGAATGAGATATGGGGAATCAGAGGCGGGGAATCAGAGGCGGGGAAACAGAGGTGGGGAATCAGATATAGGGAATCAGAGGTGGCGAATCAAAGGCGGTGAATCAGAGATGGGGAATCAGAGGCGGGGAATCAGAGTCGGGGAATCAGATATGGGGAAACAGAGGTGGGGAATCAGAGGTGGGGAAACAGAGGCGGGGAATCAGATATGGGGAATCAGAGGTGGGGAATCAGAGGTTGGGAATCAGAGGCAGGGAATCAGAGGCGGGGAAACAGAGGCGGGGAATCAGATATGGGGAATCAGAGGTGGCGAATCAAAGGCGGTGAATCAGAGATGGGGAATCAGAGGCGGTGAATCAGAGGCAGGGAATCAAACACGGGGAATCAAAGGCGGGGAATCAGACCTGGGGAATCAGAGGCGGGGAATCAGAGTTGGGGAATCAGAGGCGGGGAATCAGAGGCGGGGAAACAGAGGCGGGGAATCAGATATGGGGTATCAGAGGTGGGGAATCAGAGGTTGGGAATCAGAGGCAGGGAATCAGAGGCGGGGAATCAGAGGCGGGGAATCAGAGGCATGGAATCAGATGTGCGGAATCAGAGATGGGGAATCAGAGGCAGGGAATCAGAGGCGGGGAATCAGAGGCGTGGAATCAGAGGCCGGGAATCAGAGGCCGGGAATGAGAGGCCGGGAATCAGAGGCCGGGAATCAGAGGCCGGGAATCAGAGGTGGGGAATCAGAGGCCGGGAATCAGAGATGGGAAATCAGAGGCGGGGAATCAGCGGTGGTGAATCAGACGCGGGGATTCAGAGGTTGTAAATCAGAGATGGGGAATCAGAGGCGGAAAAATCAGAAGCGGGGAAACAGAGGTGGGGAGTCAGATATGGGGAATCAGAGGTGGGGAATAAGAGGCGGAGAATCAGAGGCAGGGAATCAGAGGCGGGAAATCAGAGGCCGGGAATCAGAAGCAAGGAATCAGAGGCCGGGAATCAGAGGTGGGGAATCAGAGGCCGGGAATCAGAGCTGGGGAATCAGAGGCGTTTAATCATAGTTGGGAATTAGAGGCGGGGAATCAGAAATGGGGAAACAGAGGCGGGGAATCAGAGGCGGGGAAACAGAGGCGGGGAATTAGATATGGGGAAACAGAGGCGGGGAATCAGAGGCGGGGAATCAGAGCTGGGGAATCAGAGTCGGGGAATCAGAGTTGGGGCATCAGAGGCAGGGAATCAGATGTGCAGAATCAGAGATGGGGAATCAGAGGCAGGGAATCAGAATCAGAAGCGGGGTATCAGAGGCCGGGAATCAGAGGCCGGGAATCAGATGCCGGGAATAAGAGGCCGGGAATCAGAGGTGGGGTATCAGAGTCCGGGAATCAGAGATGGGGATTCAGAGGCGGGGAATGAGATATGGGGAATCAGAGGAGGGGAATCAGAGGCAGGGAATCAGAGGTGGGGAAACAGAGGCGGGGAATCAGATATGGGGAATCAGAGGTGGCGAATCAAAGGCGGTGAATCAGAGATGGGGAATCAGAGGCGGGGAATCAGAGGCAGGGAATCAAACACGGGGAATCAGATATGGGGAATCAGAGGTGGGGAATCAGAGGTTGGGAGTCAGAGGCAGGGAATCAGAGGCGGGGAATCAGAGGCGTGGTATCAGAGGCAGGGAATCAGATGTGCGGAATCAGAGAAGGGGAATCAAAGGCGGGGAATCAGAGTTGGGGCATCAGAGGTGGGGAATTAGATATGGGGAAACAGAGGCGGGTAATCAGAGGCGGGGATACAGAGGCGTGGAATCAGATATGGGGAATCAGAGGTGGGGAATCAGAGGCAGGGAATCAGATGTGCGGAATCAGAGATGGGGAATCAGAGGCAGGGAATCAGAATCAGAAGCGGGGAATCAGAGGCCGGGAATCAGAGGCCGGGAATCAGATGCCGGGAATAAGAGGCCGGGAATCAGCGGTGGGGAATAAGATTCCAGGAATCAGAGATGGGGATTCAGAGGCGGGGAATGAGATATGGGGAATCAGAGGCGGGGAATCAGAGGCGGGGAAACAGAGGTGGGGAATCAGATATAGGGAATCAGAGGTGGCGAATCAAAGGCGGTGAATCAGAGATGGGGAATCAGAGGCGGGGAATCAGAGGCAGGGAATCAAACACGGGGAATCAGAGGCGGGGAATCAGAGCTGGGGAATCAGAGGCGGGGAATCAGAGTTGGGGAATCAGAGGCGGGGAATCAGATATGTGGAATCAGAGGAGGGGAATCAGAGGCGGGGAAACAGAGGCGGGGAATCAGATATGGGGAATCAGAGGTGGGGAATCAGGGGCAGGGAATCAGTGGCAGGGAATCAGAGGCGGGGAATCAGAGGCGGGGAATCAGAGGTAGGGAATCAGACACGGGGAATCAGAGGTGGGGAATCAGAGATGGGGAATCAGAGGCAGGGAATCAGAGGCAGGGAATCGGACGCCGGGAATCAGAGGCGGGGAATCAGAGCTGGGGTATCAGAGGCGGGGAATCAGAGTTGGGGAATCAGAGGCGGGGTATCAGATATGGGGAAATAGAGGCGGGGAATCAGATATGGGGAATCAGAGGCTGGGAATCAGAGGGGGAGAAACAGAGGCGGGGAATAAGATATGGGGAATCAGAGGTGGGGAATCAGACACGGGGAATCAGAGGTGGGGAATCAGAGATGGGGAATCAGAGGCAGGGAATCAGAAGCAGGGAATCAGACGCGGGGAATCAGAGGCGGGGAATCAGAGCTGGGGAATCAGAGGCGGGGAATCAGAGTCGGGGAATCATATGCAGGGAATCGGATGTGCGGAATCAGAGATGGGGAATCAGAGGTGGGGAATCAGAGGCGTTGAATCAGAGATGGGGAATCAGAGGCGGGGAATCAGAGGCAGGAAATCAGACACGGGGATTCAGAGGCTGGGAATCAGATGGGGGAAATCAAAGGCGGGGAATCAGAGCTGGGGAATCAGAGGCAGGGAATCAGAGTTGGGGATTCAGAGGCGGGGAATCAGATATTGGGAAACAGTGGCGGGGAATCAGAGGCGGGCAAACAGAGGCGGGGAATCAGATATGGGGAATCAGAGGTGGGGAATCAGAGGTGGTGAGTCAGAGATGGGGAATTACAGGCGGGGAATCAGAGGCAGGGAATAGAACGCGGGGAATCAGAGGTGGGGAATCAGAGTCGGGGAATCAGAGGCAGGGAATCAGATACGGGGAATCAGAGGTGGGGAATCAGAGATGGGGAATCAGAGGCGGGGAATCAGAGGCAGGGAATCAGACGCGGGGAATCAGAGGCGGGGAATCAGAGCTGGGGAATCAGAGGCGGGGAATTAGAGTCGGGGAATCAGAGGCAGAGAATCGGATGTGCGGAATCAGAGATGGGGAATCAGATATGGGGAATCAGAGGAGGGGAATCAGAGCTGGGGAATCAGAGGCGGGGAAACAGAGGCGGGGTATCAGATATGGGGAATCAGAGGTGGCGAATCAAAGGCGGTTTATCAGAGGCGGGCAAACAGAGGCGGGGTATCAGATATGGGGAATCAGAGGTGGGGAATTAGAGGTGGTGAATCAGAGATGGGGAATTACAGGCGGGGAATCAGAGGCAGGGAATAGAACGCGGGGAATCAGTGGCGGGGAATCAGAGCTGGGGAATCAGAGGCGGGGAATCATAGTTGGGAATTAGAGGCGGGGATCAGATATGGGGAAACAGAGGCGGGGAATCAGAGGCGGGGAAACAGAGGCGGGGAAACAGATATGGGGAATCAGATGCGGGGAATCAGAGGCGGGGAATCAGAGCTGGGGAATCAGAGGCGGGGAATCAGAGTTGGGGCATCAGAGGTGGGGAATTTGTTTCCCCATATCTAATCATAGTTGGGAATTAGAGGCGGGGATCAGATATGGGGAAACAGAGGCGGGGAATCAGAGGCGGGGAAACAGAGGCGGGGAAACAGATATGGGGAATCAGATGCGGGGAATCAGAGGCGGGGAATAAGAGGCGGGGAAACAGAGGCGGGGAATCAGATATGGGGAATCAGAGGTGGGGAATCAGAGGCAGGGAATCAGATGTGCGGAATCAGAGATGGGGAATCAGAGGCAGGGAATCAGGATCAGAAGAGGGGAATCAGAGGCCGGGAATCAGATGCCGGGAATCAGATGCCGGGAATAAGAGGCCGGGAATCAGAGGTGGGGAATCAGAGTCCGGGAATCAGAGATGGGGATTCAGAGGCGGGGAATGAGATATTGGGAATCAGAGGCGGGGAATCAGAGTTGGGGAAACAGATGTGGGGAATCAGATATGGGGAATCAGAGGTGGCGAATCAAAGGCGGTGAGTCAGAGATGGGGAATCAGAGGTGGGGAATCAGAGGCAGGGAATCAAACACGGGGAATCAGAGGCGGGGAATCAGAGCTGGGGAATCAGAAGCGGGGAATCAGAGTTGGGGAATCAGAGGCGGGGAATCAGATATGGGGAAACAAAGGTGGGGAATCAGAGGCGGGGAAACAGAGGCGGGGAATCAGATATGGGGAATCAGAGGAGGGGAATCAGAGGTGGGGAATCAGAGGCGGGGAAACAGATGCGGGGAATCAGATATTGGGAATCAGAGGTGGGGAATCAGGGGCAGGGAATCAGTGGCAGGGAATCAGAGGCGGGGAATCAGAGGCGGGGAGTCAGAGGTAGGGAATCAGACACGGGGAATCAGAGGTGGGGAATCAGAGATGGGGAATCAGAGGTGGGGAATCAGAGGCAGGCAATCGGACGCCGGGAATCAGAGGCGGGGAATCAGAGCTGGGGAATCAGAGGCGGGGAATCAGAGTTGGGGAATCAGAGGCGGGGTATCAGATATGGGGAAATAGAGGCGGGGAATCAGATATGGGGAATCAGAGGCTGGGAATCAGAGGGGGAGAAACAGAGGCGGGGAATAAGTTATGGGGAATCAGAGGTGGTGAATCAGGGGTGGGGAATCAGTGGCAGGGAATCAGAGGCGGGGAATCAGAGGCGGGGAATCAGAGGCGGGGAAACAGAGGTGGGGAATCAGATATGGGGAATCAGAGGAGGCGAATCAAAGGTGGTAAATCAGAGATGGGGAATCAGAGGCGGGGAATCAGAGCTGGGGAATCAGAGGCGGGGAATCAGAGTTGGGGAATCAGAGTCGGGGAATCAGATATGGGGAAACAGAGGTGGGGAATCAGAGGCGGGGAAACAGAGGCGGGGAATCAGATATGGGGAATCAGAGGTGGGGAATCAGAGGTTGGGAATCAGAGGCAGGGAATCAGAGGCGGGGAAACAGAGGCGGGGAATCAGATATGGGGAATCAGAGGTGGCGAATCAAAGGCGGTGAATCAGAGATGGGGAATCAGAGGCGGTGAATCAGAGGCAGGGAATCAAACACGGGGAATCAGAGGCGGGGAATCAGACCTGGGGAATCAGAGGCGGGGAATCAGAGTTGGGAAATCAGAGGTGGGGAATCAGAGGCGGGGAAACAGAGGCGGGGAATCAGATATGGGGTATCAGAGGTGGGGAATCAGAGGTTGGGAATCAGAGGCAGGGAATCAGAGGCGGGGAATCAGAGGCGGGGAATCAGAGGCATGGAATCAGATGTGCGGAATCAGAGGCCGGGAATCAGAGGCCGGGAATGAGAGGCTGGGAATCAGAGGCCGGGAGTCAGAGGCCGGGAATCAGAGGTGGGGAATCAGAGGCCGGGAATCAGAGATGGGAAATCAGAGGCGGGGAATCAGCGGTGGTGAATCAGACGCGGGGATTCAGAGGTTGTAAATCAGAGATGGGGAATCAGAGGCGGAAAAATCAGAAGCGGGGAAACGGAGGTGGGGAGTCAGATATGGGGAATCAGAGGTGGGGAATAAGAGGTGGAGAATCAGAGGCAGGGAATCAGAGGCGGGGAATCAGAGGCCGGGAATCAGAAGCAAGGAATCAGAGGCCGGGAATCAGAGGTGGGGAATCAGAGGCCGGGAATCAGAGCTGGGGAATCAGAGGCGTTTAATCATAGTTGGGAATTAGAGGCGGGGAATCAGAAATGGGAAACAGAGGCGGGGAATCAGAGGCGGGGAAACAGAGGCGGGGAATCAGATATGGGGAATCAGATGCGGGGAATCAGAGGCGGGGAATCAGAGCTGGGGAATCAGAGTCGGGGAATCAGAGTTGGGGCATCAGAGGTGGGGAATTAGATATGGGGAAACAGAGGCGGGGAATCAGAGGCGGGGAAACAGAGGCGGGGAATCAGATATGGGGAATCAAAGGTGGGTAATCAGAGGCAGGGAATCAGATGTGCGGAATCAGAGATGGGGAATCAGAGGCAGGGAATCAGAATCAGAAGCGGGGTATCAGAGGCCGGGAATCAGAGGCCGGGAATCAGATGCCGGAAATAAGAGGCCGGGAATCAGAGGTGGGGTATCAGAGTCCGGGAATCAGAGATGGGGATTCAGAGGCGGGGAATGAGATATGGGGAATCAGAGGAGGGGAATCAGAGGCGGGGAAACAGAGGTGGGGAATCAGATATGGGGAATCAGAGATGGGGAATCAAAGGCGGTGAATCAGAGATGGGGAATCAGAGGCGGGGAATCAGAGACGGGGAATCAGAGCTGGGGAATCAGAGGCGGGGAATCAGAGTTGGGGAATCAGAGGCGGGGAATCAGATATGGGGAAACAGAGGTGGGGAATCAGAGGCGGGGAAACAGAGGCGGGGAATCAGATATGGGGAATCAGAGTTGGGGAATCAGAGGTTGGGAATCAGAGGCAGGGAATCAGAGGCGGGGAATCAGAGGCGGGGAATCAGATATGGAGAATCAGAGGTGGCGAATCAAAGGCGGTGAATCAGAGATGGGGAATCAGAGGCGGGGAATCAGAGGCAGGGAATCAAACACGGGGAATCAGATATGGGGAATCAGAGGTGGGGAATCAGAGGTTGGGAATCAGAGGCAGGGAATCAGAGGCGGGGAATCAGAGGCGGGGTATCAGAGGCAGGGAATCAGATGTGCGGAATCAGAGAAGGGGAATCAAAGGCGGGGAATCAGAGTTGGGGCATCAGAGGTGGGGAATTAGATATGGGGAAACAGAGGCGGGTAATCAGAGGCGGGGATACAGAGGCGGGGAATCAGATATGGGGAATCAGAGGTGGGGAATCAGAGGCAGGGAATCAGATGTGCGGAATCAGAGATGGGGAATCAGAGGCAGGGAATCAGAATCAGAAGCGGGGAATCAGAGGCCGGGAATCAGAGGCCGGGAATCAGATGCCGGGAATAAGAGGCTGGGAATCAGCGGTGGGGAATAAGAGTCCAGGAATCAGAGATGGGGATTCAGAGGCGGGGAATGAGATATGGGGAATCAGAGGCGGGGAATCAGAGGCGGGGAATCAGAGGCGGAGAATCAGAGGTTGGGAATCAGAGGCGGAGAATCAGAGGTTGGGAATCAGAGGCAGGGAATCAGAGGCGGGGAATCAGAGGTGGGGAATCAGAGGTTGGGAATCAGAGGCAGGGAATCAGAGGCGGGGAATCAGAGGCGGGGAATCAGAATCAGAGTCAGGGAATCAAACACGGGGAATCAGAGGCGGGGAATCAGAGCTGGGGAATCAGAGGCGGGGAATCAGAGTTGGGGAATCAGAGGCGGGGAATCAGAGGCAGGGAATCAGAGGCGGAGAATCAGAGGTTGGGAATCAGAGGCAGGGAATCAGAGGCAGGGAATCAGAGGCAGGGAATCAGAGGCGGGGAATCAGAAGTGGGGAATCAGAGGTTGGGAATCAGAGGCAGGGAATCAGAAGCGGGGAATCAGAGGCGGGGAATCAGAGGCATGGAATCAGATGTGCGGAATCAGAGATGTGGAATCAGAGGCAGGGAATCAGAGGCGGGGAATCAGAGGCGTGGAATCAGAGGCCGGGAATCAGAGGCCAGGAATGAGAGGCCGGGAATCAGAGGCCGGGAATCAGAGGCCGGGAATCAGAGGTGGGGAATCAGATGCCGGGAATCAGAGATGGGGAATCAGACGCGGGGATTCAGAGGTTGTAAATCAGAGATGGGGAATCAGAGGCGGGGAATCAGAGGCGGGGAAACAGAGGTGGGGAATCAGATATGGGGAATCAGAGGTGGGGAATAAGATGCGGAGAATCAGAGGCAGGGAATCAGATGCCGGGAATAAGAGGCCGGGAATCAGAGGTGGGGAATCAGAGTCCAGGAATCAGAGATGGGGATTCAGAGGCGGGGAATGAGATATTGGGAATCAGAGGCGGGGAATCAGAGGCGGGGAAACAAAGGCGGTGAATCAGAGATGGGGAATCAGAGGCGCAGAATCAGAGGCAGGGAATCAAACACGGGGAATCAGAGCTGGGGAATCAGAGTCGGGGAATCAGAGTTGGGGCATCAGAGGTGGGGAATTAGATATGGGGAAACAGAGGTGGGGAATCAGAGGCGGGGAAACAGAGGCGGGGAATCAGATATGGGGAATCAGAGGTGGGGAATCAGAGGCAGGGAATCAGATGTGCGGAATCAGAGGTGGGGAATCAGAGGCGGGGAAACAGAGGTGGGGAGTCAGATATGGTGAATCAGAGGTGGGGAATAAGAGGCGGAGAATCAGAGGCATGGAATCACATGCCGGGAATAAGAGGCCGGGAAACAGAGGTGGGGAATCAGAGTCCGGGAATCAGAGATGGGGATTCAGAGGCGGGGATTGAGATATTGGGAATCAGATATGGGGAATCAGAGGTGGCGAATCAAAGGCGGTGAATCAGAGATGGGGAATCAGAGGCGGGGAATCGGAGGCAGGGAATCAAACACGGGGAATCAGAGCTGGGGAATCAAAGTCGGGGAATCAGAGTTGGGGCATCAGAGGTGAGGAATTAGATATGGGGAAACAGAGGTGGGGAATCAGAGGCGGGGAAACAGAGGCGGGGAATCAGATATGGGGAATCAGAGGTGGGGAATCAGAGGCAGGGAATCAGATGTGCGGAATCAGAGATGGGGAATCAGAGGCAGGGAATCAGAATCAGAAGCGGGGAATCAGAGGCCGGGAATCAGAGGCCGGGAATCCGATGCCGGGAATAAGAGGCCGGGAAGCAGAGGTGGGGAATCAGAGTTGGGGAATCAGAGGCGGGGAATCAGATATGTGGAAACAGAGGTGGGGAATCAGAGGCGGGGAAACAGAGGCGGGGAATCAGATATGGGGAATCAGAGGTGGCGAATCAAAGGCGGTGAATCAGAGATGGGGAATCAGACGCGGGGAATCAGAGGCAGGGAATCAAACACGGGGAATCAGAGGCGGGGAATCAGAGCTGGGGAATCAGAGGCTGGGAATCAGAGTTGGGGAATCAGAGGCGGGGAATCAGAGGCGGGGAAACAGAGGCGGTGAATCAGATATGGGGAATCAGAGGTGGGGAATCAGAGGTTGGGAATCAGAGGCAGGGAATCAGAGGCGGGGAATCAGAGTCCGGGAATCAGAGATGGGGATTCAGAGGCGCGGAATGAGATATGGGGAATCAGAGGCGGGGAATCAGAGGCGGGGAAACAGAGGTGGGGAATCAGATATGGGGAATCAGATATGGGGAATCAAAGGCGGTGAATCAGAGATGGGGAATCAGAGGCGGGGAATCAGAGGCGGGGAATCAGAGCTGGGGAATCAGAGGCGGGGAATCAGAGTTGGGGAATCAGAGGCGGGGAATCAGAGGCGGGGAAACAGAGGTGGGGAATCAGAGGCGGGGAAACAGAGGCGGGGAATCAGATATGGGGAATCAGAGGTGGGGAATCAGAGTCCGGGAATCAGAGATGGGGATTCAGAGGCGGGGAATGAGATATGGGGAATCAGAGGCGGGGAATCAGAGGCGGGGAAACAGAGGTGGGGAATCAGATATGGGGAATCTGATATGGGGAATCAAAGGCAGTGAATCAGAGATGGGGAATCAGAGGCGGGGAATCAGAGGCAGGGTATCAGAGCTGGGGAATCAGAGGCGGGGAATCAGAGTTGGGGAATCAGAGGCGGGGAATCAGATATGGGGAAACAGAGGTGGGGAATCAGAGGTGGGTAAACAGAGGCGGGGAATCAGATATGGGGAATCAGAGGTGGGGAATCAGAGGTTGGGAATCAGAGGCAGGGAATCAGAGGCGGGGAAACAGAGGCGGGGGATCAGATATGGGGAATCAGAGGTGGCGAATCAAAGGCGGTGAATCAGAGATGGGGAATCAGAGGCGGGGAATCAGAGGCAGGGAATCAAACACGGGGAATCAGAGGCGGGGAATCAGAGCTGGGGAATCAGAGGCGGGGAATCAGAGTTGGGGAATCAGAGGCGGGGAAACAGAGGCGGGGAATCAGATATGGGGAATCAGAGGTGGGGAAT
Organism: Narcine bancroftii; assembly: GCF_036971445.1. Classification (NCBI taxonomy): domain Eukaryota; kingdom Metazoa; phylum Chordata; class Chondrichthyes; order Torpediniformes; family Narcinidae; genus Narcine; species Narcine bancroftii. Next base: position 274,209,436 of record NC_091470.1, read on the forward strand.
CAGAGGTTGGGAATCAGAGGCAGGGAATCAGAGGCGGGGAATCAGAGGCGGGGATTCAGAGGCAGGGAATCAGATGTGCGGAATCAGAGATGGGGAATCAAAGGCGGGGAATCAGAGTTGGGGCATCAGAGATGGGGAATTAGATATGGGGAAACAGAGGCGGGGATTCAGAGGCGGGGAAACAGAGGCGGGGAATCAGATATGGGGAATCAGAGGTGGGGAATCAGAGGCAGGGAATCAGATGTGCGGAATCAGAGATGGGGAATCAGAGGCAGGGAATCAGAATCAGAAGCGGGGAATCAGAGGCCGGGAATCAGAGGCCGGGAATCAGATGCCGGGAATAAGAGGCCGGGAATCAGCGGTCGGGAATCAGAGTCCGGGAATCAGAGATGGGGATTCAGAGGCGGGGAATGAGATATGGGGAATCAGAGGCGTGGAATCAGAGGCGGGGAAACAGAGGTGGGGACTCAGATATAGGGAATCAGAGGTGGCGAATCAAAGGCGGTGAATCAGAGATGGGGAATCAGAAGCGGGGAATCAGAGGCAGGGAATCAAACACGGGGAATCAGAGGCGGGGAATCAGAGCTGGGGAATCAGAGGCGGGGAATCAGAGTTGGGGAATCAGAGGCGGGGATTCAGATATGGGGAATCAGAGGCGGGGAATCAGAGGCGGGGAAACAGATGCGGGGAATCAGATATTGGGAATCAGAGGTGGGGAATCAGGGGCAGGGAATCAGTGGCAGGGAATCAGAGGCGGGGAATCAGAGGCGGGGAGTCAGAGGTAGGGAATCAGACACGGGGAATCAGAGGTGGGGAATCAGAGATGGGGAATCAGAGGCGGGGAATCAGAGGCAGGCAATCGGACGCCGGGAATCAGAGGCGGGGAATCAGAGCTGGGGAATCAGAGGCGGGGAATCAGAGTTGGGGAATCAGAGGCGGGGTATCAGATATGGGGAAATAGAGGTGGGGAATCAGATATGGGGAATCAGAGGCTGGGAATCAGAGGGGGAGAAACAGAGGCGGGGAATAAGTTATGGGGAATCAGAGGTGGGGAATCAGGGGTGGGGAATCGGTGGCAGGGAATCAGAGGCGGGGAATCAGAGGCGGGGAATCAGAGGCGGGGAAACAGAGGTGGGGAATCAGATATGGGGAATCAGAGGAGGCGAATCAAAGGCGGTAAATCAGAGATGGGGAATCAGAGGCGGGGAATCAGAGCTGGGGAATCAGAGGCGGGGAATCAGAGTTGGGGAATCAGAGTCGGGGAATCAGATATGGGGAAACAGAGGTGGGGAATCAGAGGCGGGGAAACAGAGGCGGGGAATCAGATATGGGGAATCAGAGGTGGGGAATCAGAGGTTGGGAATCAGAGGCAGGGAATCAGAGGCGGGGAAACAGAGGTGGGGAATCAGATATGGGGAATCAGAGGTGGCGAATCAAAGGCGGTGAATCAGAGATGGGGAATCAGAGGCGGTGAATCAGAGGCAGGGAATCAAACACGGGGAATCAGAGGCGGGGAATCAGAGGCAGGGAATCAGAGGCGGGAAATCAGAGGCCGGGAATCAGAAGCAAGGAATCAGAGGCCTGGAATCAGAGGTGGGGAATCAGAGGCCGGGAATCAGAGCTGGGGAATCAGAGGCATTTAATCATAGTTGGGAATTAGAGGCGGGGAATCAGAAATGGGGATACAGAGGCGGGGAATCAGAGGCGGGGAAACAGAGGCGGGGAATCAGATATGGGGAATCAGATGCGGGGAATCAGAGGCGGGGAATCAGAGCTGGGGAATCAGAGTCAGGGAATCAGAGTTGGGGCATCAGAGGTGGGGAATTAGATATGGGGAAACAGAGGCGGGGAATCAGAGGCGGGGAAACAGAGGCGGGGAATCAGATATGGGGAATCAAAGGTGGGTAATCAGAGGCAGGGAATCAGATGTGCGGAATCAGAGATGGGGAATCAGAGGCAGGGAATCAGAATCAGAAGCGGGGTATCAGAGGCCGGGAATCAGAGGCCGGGAATCAGATGCCGGGAATAAGAGGCCGGGAATCAGAGGTGGGGTATCAGAGTCCGGGAATCAGAGATGGGGATTCAGAGGCGGGGAATGAGATATGGGGAATCAGAGGAGGGGAATCAGAGGCGGGGAAACAGAGGTGGGGAATCAGATATGGGGAAACAGAGATGGGGAATCAAAGGCGGTGAATCAGAGATGGGGAATCAGAGGCGGGGAATCAGAGACGGGGAATCAGAGCTGGGGAATCAGAGGCGGGGAATCAGAGTTGGGGAATCAGAGGCGGGGAATCAGATATGGGGAAACAGAGGTGGGGAATCAGAGGCGGGGAAACAGAGGCGGGGAATCAGATATGGGGAATCAGAGTTGGGGAATCAGAGGTTGGGAATCAGAGGCAGGGAATCAGAGGCGGGGAAACAGAGGCGGGGAATCAGATATGGGGAATCAGAGGTGGCGAACCAAAGGCGGTGAATCAGAGATGGGGAATCAGAGATGGGGAATCAGAGGCGGGGAATCAGAGGCAGGGAATCAAACACGGGGAATCAGATATGGGGAATCAGAGGTGGGGAATCAGAGGTTGGGAATCAGAGGCAGGGAATCAGAGGCGGGGAATCAGAGGCGGGGTATCAGAGGCAGGGAATCAGATGTGCGGAATCAGAGAAGGGGAATCAAAGGCGGGGAATCAGAGTTGGGGCATCAGAGGTGGGGAATTAGATATGGGGAAACAGAGGCGGGTAATCAGAGTCGGGGATACAGAGGTGGGGAATCAGATATGGGGAATCAGAGGTGGGGAATCAGAGGCAGGGAATCAGATGTGCGGAATCAGAGAAATGGGAATCAGAGGCAGGGAATCAGAATCAGAAGCGTGGAATCAGAGGCCAGGAATCAGAGGCCGGGAATCAGATGCCGGGAATAAGAGGCCGGGAATCAGCGGTGGGGAATAAGAGTCCAGGAATCAGAGATGGGGATTCAGAGGCAGGGAATGAGATATGGGGAATCAGAGGCGGGGAATCAGAGGCGGGGAAACAGAGGTGGGGAATCATATATAGGGAATCAGAGGTGGCGAATCAAAGGCGGTGAATCAGAGATGGGGAATCAGAGGCGGGGAATCAGAGTCGGGGAATCAGATATGGGGAAACAGAGGTGGGGAATCAGAGGCGGGGAAACAGAGGCGGGGAATCAGATATGGGGAATCAGAGGTGGGGAATCAGAGGTTGGGAATCAGAGGCAGGGAATCAGAGGCGGGGAAACAGAGGCGGGGAATCAGATATGGGGAATCTGAGGTGGCGAATCAAAGGTGGTGAATCAGAGATGGGGAATCAGAGGCGGTGAATCAGAGGCAGGGAATCAAACACGGGGAATCAGAGGCGGGGAATCAGACCTTGGGAATCAGAGGCGGGGAATCAGAGTTGGGGAATCAGAGGCGGGGAATCAGAGGCGGGGAAACAGAGGCGGGGAATCAGATATGGGGTATCAGAGGTGGGGAATCAGAGGTTGGGAATCAGAGGCAGGGAATCAGAGGCGGGGAATCAGAGGCGGGGAATCAGAGGCATGGAATCAGATGTGCGGAATCAGAGATGGGGAATCAGAGGCAGGGAATCAGAGGCGGGGAATCAGAGGCGTGGAATCAGAGGCCGGGAATCAGAGGCCGGGAATGAGAGGCCGGGAATCAGAGGCCGGGAATCAGAGGCCGGGAATCAGAGGTGGGGAATCAGAGGCCGGGAATCAGAGATGGGAAATCAGAGGCGGGGAATCAGCGGTGGTGAATCAGACGCGGGGATTCAGAGGTTGTAAATCAGAGATGGGGAATCAGAGGCGGAAAAATCAGAAGCGGGGAAACAGAGGTGGGGAGTCAGATATGGGGAATCAGAGGTGGGGAATAAGAGGCGGAGAATCAGAGGCAGGGAATCAGAGGCGGGAAATCAGAGGCCGGGAATCAGAAGCAAGGAATCAGAGGCCGGGAATCAGAGGTGGGGAATCAGAGGCCGGGAATCAGAGCTGGGGAATCAGAGGCGTTTAATCATAGTTGGGAATTAGAGGCGGGGAATCAGAAATGGGGAAACAGAGGCGGGGAATCAGAGGCGGGGAAACAGAGGCGGGGAATTAGATATGGGGAAACAGAGGCGGGGAATCAGAGGCGGGGAATCAGAGCTGGGGAATCAGAGTCGGGGAATCAGAGTTGGGGCATCAGAGGCAGGGAATCAGATGTGCAGAATCAGAGATGGGGAATCAGAGGCAGGGAATCAGAATCAGAAGCGGGGTATCAGAGGCCGGGAATCAGAGGCCGGGAATCAGATGCCGGGAATAAGAGGCCGGGAATCAGAGGTGGGGTATCAGAGTCCGGGAATCAGAGATGGGGATTCAGAGGCGGGGAATGAGATATGGGGAATCAGAGGAGGGGAATCAGAGGCGGGGAAACAGAGGTGGGGAATCAGATATGGGGAATCAGAGATGGGGAATCAAAGGCGGTGAATCAGAGATGGGGAATCAGAGGCGGGGAATCAGAGACGGGGAATCAGAGCTCGGGAATCAGAGGCGGGAAATCAGAGTTGGGGAATCAGAGGCGGGGAATCAGATATGGGGAAACAGAGGTGGGGAATCAGAGGCGGGGAAACAGAGGCGGGGAATCAGATATGGGGAATCAGAGTTGGGGAATCAGAGGTTGGGAATCAGAGGCAGGGAATCAGAGGCGGGGAAACAGAGGCGGGGAATCAGATATGGGGTATCAGAGGTTGCGAATCAAAGGCGGTGAATCAGAGATGGGGAATAAGAGGCGGGGAATCAGAGACAGGGAATCAAACACGGGGAATCAGATATGGGGAATCAGAGGTGGGGAATCAGAGGTTGGGAATCAGAGGCAGGGAATCAGAGGCGGGGAATCAGAGGCGGGGTATCAGAGGCAGGGAATCAGATGTGCGGAATTAGAGAAGGGGAATCAAAGGCGGGGAATCAGAGTTGGGGCATCAGAGGTGGGGAATTAGATATGGGGAAACAGAGGCGGGTAATCAGAGGCGGGGATACAGAGGCGGGGAATCAGATATGGGGAATCAGAGGTGGGGAATCAGAGGCAGGGAATCAGATGTGCGGAATCAGAGATGGGGAATCAGAGGCAGGGAATCAGAATCAGAAGCGGGGAATCAGAGGCCGGGAATCAGAGGCCGGGAATCAGATGCCGGGAATAAGAGGCCGGGAATCAGCGGTGGGGAATAAGAGTCCAGGAATCAGAGATGGGGATTCAGAGGCGGGGAATGAGATATGGGGAATCAGAGGCGGGGAATCAGAGGCGGGGAAACAGAGGTGGGGAATCAGATATAGGGAATCAGAGGTGGCGAATCAAAGGCGGTGAATCAGAGATGGGGAATCAGAGGCGGGGAATCAGAGGCAGGGAATCAAACACGGGGAATCAGAGGCGGGGAATCAGAGCTGGGGAATCAGAGGCGGGGAATCAGAGTTGGGGAATCAGAGGCGGGGAATCAGATATGGGGAATCAGAGGAGGGGAATCAGAGGCGGGGAAACAGAGGCGGGGAATCAGATATGGGGAATCAGAGGTGGGGAATCAGGGGCAGGGAATCAGTGGCAGGGAATCAGAGGCGGGGAATCAGAGGCGGGGAATCAGAGATAGGGAATCAGACACGGGGAATCAGAGGTGGGGAATCAGAGATGGGGAATCAGAGGCAGGGAATCAGAGGCAGGGAATCGGACGCCGGGAATCAGAGGCGGGGAATCAGAGCTGGGGTATCAGAGGCGGGGAATCAGAGTTGGGGAATCAGAGGCGGGGTATTAGATATGGGGAAATAGAGGCGGGGAATCAGATATGGGGATCAGAGGCTGGGAATCAGAGGGGGAGAAACAGAGGCGGGGAATAAGATATGGGGAATCAGAGGTGGGGAATCAGGGGCGGGGAATTAGATATGGGGAAACAGAGGCGGGTAATCAGAGGCGGGGATACAGAGGCGGGGAATCAGATATGGGGAATCAGGGGTGGGGAATCAGAGGCAGGGAATCAGATGTGCGGAATCAGAGAAATGGGAATCAGAGGCAGGGAATCAGAATCAGAAGCGGGGAATCAGAGGCCGGGAATCAGAGGCCAGGAATCAGATGCCGGGAATAAGAGGCCGGGAATCAGCAGTGGGGAATAAGAGTCCAGGAATCAGAGATGGGGATTCAGAGGCGGGGAATGAGATATGGGGAATCAGAAGCGGGGAATCAGAGGCGGGGAAACAGAGGTGGGGAATCAGATATAGGGAATCAGAGGTGGCGAATCAAAGGCGGTGAATCAGAGATGGGGAATCAGAGGCGGGGAATCAGAGTCGGGGAATCAGATATGGGGAAACAGAGGTGGGGAATCAGAGGTGGGGAAACAGAGGCGGGGAATCAGATATGGGGAATCAGAGGTGGGGAATCAGAGGTTGGGAATCAGAGGCAGGGAATCAGAGGCGGGGAAACAGAGGCGGGGAATCAGATATGGGGAATCAGAGGTGGCGAATCAAAGGCGGTGAATCAGAGATGGGGAATCAGAGGCGGTGAATCAGAGGCAGGGAATCAAACACGGGGAATCAAAGGCGGGGAATCAGACCTGGGGAATCAGAGGCGGGGAATCAGAGTTGGGGAATCAGAGGCGGGGAATCAGAGGCGGGGAAACAGAGGCGGGGAATCACATATGGGGTATCAGAGGTGGGGAATCAGAGGTTGGGAATCAGAGGCAGGGAATCAGAGGCGGGGAATCAGAGGCGGGGAATCAGAGGCATGGAATCAGATGTGCGGAATAAGAGATGGGGAATCAGAGGCAGGGAATCAGAGGCGGGGAATCAGAGGCGTGGAATCAGAGGCCGGGAATCAGAGGCCGGGAATGAGAGGCCGGGAATCAGAGGCCGGGAATCAGAGGCCGGGAATCAGAGGTGGGGAATCAGAGGCCGGGAATCAGAGATGGGAAATCAGAGGCGGGGAATCAGCGGTGGTGAATCAGACGCGGGGATTCAGAGGTTGTAAATCAGAGATGGGGAATCAGAGGCGGAAAAATCAGAAGCGGGGAAACAGAGGTGGGGAGTCAGATATGGGGAATCAGAGGTGGGGAATAAGAGGCGGAGAATCAGAGGCAGGGAATCAGAGGCGGGAAATCAGAGGCCGGGAATCAGAAGCAAGGAATCAGAGGCCGGGAATCAGATGTGGGGAATCAGAGGCCGGGAATCAGAGCTGGGGAATCAGAGGCGTTTAATCATAGTTGGGAATTAGAGGCGGGGAATCAGAAATGGGGAAACAGAGGCGGGGAATCAGAGGCGGGGAAACAGAGGCGGGGAATTAGATATGGGGAAACAGAGGCGGGGAATCAGAGGCGGGGAATCAGAGCTGGGGAATCAGAGTCGGGGAATCAGAGTTGGGGCATCAGAGGCAGGGAATCAGATGTGCAGAATCAGAGATGGGGAATCAGAGGCAGGGAATCAGAATCAGAAGCGGGGTATCAGAGGCCGGGAATCAGAGGCCGGGAATCAGATGCCGGGAATAAGAGGCCGGGAATCAGAGGTGGGGTATCAGAGTCCGGGAATCAGAGATGGGGATTCAGAGGCGGGGAATGAGATATGGGGAATCAGAGGAGGGGAATCAGAGGCAGGGAATCAGAGGCGGGGAAACAGAGGCGGGGAATCAGATATGGGGAATCAGAGGTGGCGAATCAAAGGCGGTGAATCAGAGATGGGGAATCAGAGGCGGGGAATCAGAGGCAGGGAATCAAACACGGGGAATCAGATATGGGGAATCAGAGGTGGGGAATCAGAGGTTGGGAGTCAGAGGCAGGGAATCAGAGGCGGGGAATCAGAGGCGTGGTATCAGAGGCAGGGAATCAGATGTGCGGAATCAGAGAAGGGGAATCAAAGGCGGGGAATCAGAGTTGGGGCATCAGAGGTGGGGAATTAGATATGGGGAAACAGAGGCGGGTAATCAGAGGCGGGGATACAGAGGCGGGGAATCAGATATGGGGAATCAGAGGTGGGGAATCAGAGGCAGGGAATCAGATGTGCGGAATCAGAGATGGGGAATCAGAGGCAGGGAATCAGAATCAGAAGCGGGGAATCAGAGGCCGGGAATCAGAGGCCGGGAATCAGATGCCGGGAATAAGAGGCCGGGAATCAGCGGTGGGGAATAAGAGTCCAGGAATCAGAGATGGGGATTCAGAGGCGGGGAATGAGATATGGGGAATCAGAGGCGGGGAATCAGAGGCGGGGAAACAGAGGTGGGGAATCAGATATAGGGAATCAGAGGTGGCGAATCAAAGGCAGTGAATCACAGATGGGGAATCAGAGGCGGGGAATCAGAGGCAGGGAATCAAACACGGGGAATCAGAGGCGGGGAATCAGAGCTGGGGAATCAGAGGCGGGGAATCAGAGTTGGGGAATCAGAGGCGGGGAATCAGATATGGGGAATCAGAGGAGGGGAATCAGAGGCGGGGAAACAGAGGCGGGGAATCAGATATGGGGAATCAGAGGTGGGGAATCAGGGGCAGGGAATCAGTGGCAGGGAATCAGAGGCGGGGAATCAGAGGCGGGGAATCAGAGGTAGGGAATCAGACACGGGGAATCAGAGGTGGGGAATCAGAGGCAGGGAATCACAGGCAGGGAATCGGACGCCGGGAATCAGAGGCGGGGAATCAGAGCTGGGGTATCAGAGGCGGGGAATCAGAGTTGGGGAATCAGAGGCGGGGTATCAGATATGGGGAAATAGAGGCGGGGAATCAGATATGGGGAATCAGAGGCTGGGAATCAGAGGGGGAGAAACAGAGGCGGGGAATAAGATATGGGGAATCAGAGGTGGGGAATCAGACACGGGGAATCAGAGGTGGGGAATCAGAGATGGGGAATCAGAGGCAGGGAATCAGAAGCAGGGAATCAGACGCGGGGAATCAGAGGCGGGGAATCAGAGCTGGGGAATCAGAGGCGGGGAATCAGAGTCGGGGAATCATATGCAGGGAATCGGATGTGCGGAATCAGAGATGGGGAATCAGAGGTGGGGAATCAGAGGCGTTGAATCAGAGATGGGGAATCAGAGGCGGGGAATCAGAGGCAGGAAATCAGACACGGGGATTCAGAGGCTGGGAATCAGATGGGGGGAATCAAAGGCGGGGAAACAGAGCTGGGGAATCAGAGGCAGGGAATCAGAGTTGGGGATTCAGAGGCGGGGAATCAGATATTGGGAAACAGTGGCGGGGAATCAGAGGCGGGCAAACAGAGGCGGGGAATCAGATATGGGGAATCAGAGGTGGGGAATCAGAGGTGGTGAGTCAGAGATGGGGAATTACAGGCGGGGAATCAGAGGCAGGGAATAGAACGCGGGGAATCAGAGGTGGGGAATCAGAGTCGGGGAATCAGAGGCAGGGAATCAGATACGGGGAATCAGAGGTGGGGAATCAGAGATGGGGAATCAGAGGCGGGGAATCAGAGGCAGGGAATCAGACGCGGGGAATCAGAGGCGGGGAATCAGAGCTGGGGAATCAGAGGCGGGGAATTAGAGTCGGGGAATCAGAGGCAGAGAATCGGATGTGCGGAATCAGAGATGGGGAATCAGATATGGGGAATCAGAGGAGGGGAATCAGAGCTGGGGAATCAGAGGCGGGGAAACAGAGGCGGGGTATCAGATATGGGGAATCAGAGGTGGCGAATCAAAGGCGGTTTATCAGAGGCGGGCAAACAGAGGCGGGGTATCAGATATGGGGAATCAGAGGTGGGGAATTAGAGGTGGTGAATCAGAGATGGGGAATTACAGGCGGGGAATCAGAGGCAGGGAATAGAACGCGGGGAATCAGAGGCGGGGAATCAGAGCTGGGGAATCAGAGGCGGGGAATCATAGTTGGGAATTAGAGGCGGGGATCAGATATGGGGAAACAGAGGCGGGGAATCAGAGGCGGGGAAACAGAGGCGGGGAAACAGATATGGGGAATCAGATGCGGGGAATCAGAGGCGGGGAATCAGAGCTGGGGAATCAGAGGCGGGAAATCAGAGTTGGGGCATCAGAGGTGGGGAATTTGTTTCCCCATATCTAATCATAGTTGGGAATTAGAGGCGGGGATCAGATATGGGGAAACAGATGCGGGGAATCAGAGGCGGGGAAACAGAGGCGGGGAAACAGATATGGGGAATCAGATGCGGGGAATCAGAGGCGGGGAATAAGAGGCGGGGAAACAGAGGCGGGGAATCAGATATGGGGAATCAGAGGTGGGGAATCAGAGGCAGGGAATCAGATGTGCGGAATCAGATATGGGGAATCAGAGGCAGGGAATCAGGATCAGAAGAGGGGAATCAGAGGCCGGGAATCAGATGCCGGGAATCAGATGCCGGGAATAAGAGGCCGGGAATCAGAGGTGGGGAATCAGAGTGCGGGAATCAGAGATGGGGATTCAGAGGCGGGGAATGAGATATTGGGAATCAGAGGCGGGGAATCAGAGTTGGGGAAACAGATGTGGGGAATCAGATATGGGGAATCAGAGGTGGCGAATCAAAGGCGGTGAATCAGAGGCGGGGAATCAGAGGCGGGGAATCAGAGGCAGGGAATCAAACACGGGGAATCAGAGGCGGGGAATCAGAGCTGGGGAATCAGAAGCGGGGAATCAGAGTTGGGGAATCAGAGGCGGGGAATCAGATATGGGGAAACAAAGGTGGGGAATCAGAGGCGGGGAAACAGAGGCGGGGAATCAGATATGGGGAATCAGAGGAGGGGAATCAGAGGTTGGGAATCAGAGGCAGGGAATCAGAGGCGGGGAAACAGAGGCGGGGTATCAGATATGGGGAATCAGAGGTGGCGAATCAAAGGCGGTTTATCAGAGATGGGGAATCAGAGGCGGGGAATCAGAGGCAGGGAATCAAACACGGGGAATCAGAGGCGGGGAATCAGAGCTGGGGAATCAGAGGCGGGGAATCAGAGTTGGGGAATCAGAGGCGGGGAATCAGAGGCGGGGAAACAGAGGCGGGGAATCAGATATGGGGAATCAGAGGTGGGGAATCAGTTGGGTATCAGAGGCAGGGAATCAGAGGCGGGGAATCAGAGGCGGGGAATCAGAGGCAGGGAATCAGAGGCGGAGAATCAGAGGTTGGGAATCAGAGGCAGGGAATCAGAGGCAGGGAATCAGAGGCGGGGAATCAGAGGCGGAGAATCAGAGGCCGGGAATCAGAGGCGGGGAATCAGAGTTGGGGCATCAGTGGTGGGGAATTAGATATGGGGAAACAGAGGCGGGGAATCAGAGGCGGGGACACAGAGCGGGGAATCAGATATGGGGAATCAGAGGTGGGGAATCAGAGGCAGGGAATCAGATGTGCGGAATCAGAGATGGGGAATCAGAGGCAGGGAATCAGAATTAGAAGCGGGGTATCAGAGCCCGGGAATCAGAGGCCGGGAATCAGATGCCGGGAATAAGAGGCCGGGAAGCAGAGGTGGGGAATCAGAGTCCGGGAATCAGAGATGGGGATTCAGAGGCGGGGAATCAGAGGCGGGGAAACAGAGGTGGGGAATCAGATATGGGGAATCAGTGGTGGCGAATCAAAGGCGGTAAATCAGAGATGGGGAATCAGAGGCGGGGAATCAGAGGCAGGGAATCAAACACGGGGAATCAGAGGCGGGGAATCAGAGCTGGGGAATCAGAGGCGGGGAATCGGAGTTGGGGAATCAGAGTCGGGGAATCAGATATGGGGAAACAGAGGTGGGGAATCAGAGGCGGGGATACAGAGGCGGGGAATCAGATATGGGGAATCAGAGGTGGGGAATCAGAGGATGGGAATCAGTGGCATGGAATCAGAGGCGGGGAAACAGAGGTTGGGAATCAGAGGCAGGGAATCAGAGGCGGGGAAACAGAGGCGGGGAATCAGATATGGGGAATCAGAGGTGGCGAATCAAAGGCGGTGAATCAGAGATGGGGAATCAGAGGCGGTGAATCAGAGGCAGGGAATCAAACACGGGGAATCAGAGGCGGGGAATCAGAGGCGGGGAAACAGAGTTGGGGAATCAGAGGCGGGGAATCAGAGCCGGGGAAACAGAGGCGGGGAATCAGAGCTGGGGAATCAGAGGCGGGGAATCAGAGTTGGGGAATCAGAGGCGGGGAATCAGATATGGGGAAACAGAGGTGGGGAATCAGAGGCGGGGAAACAGAGGCGGGGAATCAGATATGGGGAATCAGAGTTCGGGAATCAGAGGTTGGGAATCAGAGGCAGGGAATCAGAGGCGGGGAAACAGAGGCGGGGAATCAGATATGGGGAATCAGAGGTGGCGAATCAAAGGCGGTGAATCAGAGATGGGGAATCAGAGGCGGGGAACCTGAGGCAGGGAATCAGACGCGGGGAATCAGAGGCGGGGAATCAGAGCTGGGGAATCAGAGGCGGGGAATTAGAGTCGGGGAATCAGAGGCAGAGAATCGGATGTGCGGAATCAGAGATGGGGAATCAGATATGGGGAATCAGAGGAGGGGAATCAGAGCTGGGGAATCAGAGGCGGGGAAACAGAGGCGGGGTATCAGATATGGGGAATCAGAGGTGGCGAATCAAAGGTGGTTTATCAGAGGCGGGCAAACAGAGGCGGGGTATCAGATATGGGGAATCAGAGGTGGGGAATTAGAGGTGGTGAATCAGAGATGGGGAATTACAGGCGGGGAATCAGAGGCAGGGAATAGAACGCGGGGAATCAGAGGCGGGGAATCAGAGCTGGGGAATCAGAGGCGGGGAATCATAGTTGGGAATTAGAGGCGGGGATCAGATATGGGGAAACAGAGGCGGGGAATCAGAGGCGGGGAAACAGAGGCGGGGAAACAGATATGGGGAATCAGATGCGGGGAATCAGAGGCGGGGAATCAGAGCTGGGGAATCAGAGGCGGGGAATCAGAGTTGGGGCATCAGAGGTGGGGAATTTGTTTCCCCATATCTAATCATAGTTGGGAATTAGAGGCGGGGATCAGATATGGGGAAACAGAGGCGGGGAATCAGAGGCGGGGAAACAGAGGCGGGGAAACAGATATGGGGAATCAGATGCGGGGAATCAGAGGCGGGGAATCAGAGGCGGGGAAACAGAGGCGGGGAATCAGATATGGGGAATCAGAGGTGGGGAATCAGAGGCAGGGAATCAGATGTGCGGAATCAGAGATGGGGAATCAGAGGCAGGGAATCAGAATCAGAAGAGGGGAATCAGAGGCCGGGAATCAGATGCCGGGAATCAGATGCCGGGAATAAGAGGCCGGGAATCAGAGGTGGGGAATCAGAGTCCGGGAATCAGAGATGGGGATTCAGAGGCGGGGAATGAGATATTGGGAATCAGAGGCGGGGAATCAGAGTTGGGGAAACAGATGTGGGGAATCAGATATGGGGAATCAGAGGTGGCGAATCAAATGCGGTGAATCAGAGATGGGGAATCAGAGGCGGGGAATCAGAGGCAGGGAATCAAACACGGGGAATCAGAGTCGGGGAATCAGAGCTGGGGAATCAGAAGCGGGGAATCAGAGTTGGGGAATCAGAGGCGGGGAATCAGATATGGGGAAACAAAGGTGGGGAATCAGAGGCGGGAAACAGAGGCGGGGAATCAGATATGGGGAATCAGAGGAGGGGAATCAGAGGTTGGGAATCAGAGGCAGGGAATCAGAGGCGGGGAAACAGAGGCGGGGTATCAGATATGGGGAATCAGAGGTGGCGAATCAAAGGCGGTTTATCAGAGATGGGGAATCAGAGGCGGGGAATCAGAGGCAGGGAATCAAACACGGGGAATCAGAGGCGGGGAATCAGAGCTGGGGAATCAGAGGCGGGGAATCAGAGTTGGGGAATCAGAGGCGGGGAATCAGAGGCGGGGAAACAGAGGCGGGGAATCAGATATGGGGATACAGAGGCGGGGAATCAGATATGGGGAATCAGAGGTGGGGAATCAGAGGATGGGAATCAGTGGCATGGAATCAGAGGCGGGGAAACAGAGGCGGGGAATCAGATATGGGGAATCAGAGGTGGCGAATCAAAGGCGGTGAATCAGAGATGGGGAATCAGAGGCGGTGAATCAGAGGCAGGGAACCAAACACGGGGAATCAGAGGCGGGGAATCAGAGGCGGGGAAACAGAGTTGGGGAATCAGAGGCGGGGAATCAGAGGCGGGGAAACAGAGGCGGGGAATCAGAGCTGGGGAATCAGAGGCGGGGAATCAGAGTTGGGGAATCAGAGGCGGGGAATCAGATATGGGGAAACAGAGGTGGGGAATCAGAGGCGGGGAAACGGAGGCGGGGAATCAGATATGGGGAATCAGAGTTGGGGAATCAGAGGTTGGGAATCAGAGGCAGGGAATCAGAGGCGGGGAAACAGAGGCGGGGAATCAGATATGGGAAATCAGAGGTGGCGAATCAAAGGCGGTGAATCAGAGATGGGGAATCAGAGGCGGGGAATCTGAGACAGGGAATCAAACACGGGGAATCAGATATGTGGAATCAGAGGTGGGGAATCAGAGGTTGGGAATCAGAGGCAGGGAATCAGAGGCGGGGAATCAGAGGCGGGGTATCAGAGGCAGGGAATCAGATGTGCGGAATCAGAGAAGGGGAATCAAAGGCGGGGAATCAGAGTTGGGGCATCAGAGGTGGGGAATTAGATATGGGGAAACAGAGGCGGGTAATCAGAGGCAGGGATACAGAGGCGGGGAATCAGATATGGGGAATCAGAGGTGGGGAATCAGAGGCAGGGAATCAGATGTGCGGAATCAGAGATGGGGAATCAGAGGCAGGGAATCAGAATCAGAAGCGGGGAATCAGAGGCCGGGAATCAGAGGCCGGGAATCAGATGCCGGGAATAAGAGGCCGGGAATCAGCGGTGGGGAATAAGAGTCCAGGAATCAGAGATGGGGATTCAGAGGCGGGGAATGAGATATGGGGAATCAGACGCGGGGATTCAGAGGTTGTAAATCAGAGATGGGGAATCAGAGGCGGAAAAATCAGAAGCGGGGAAACAGAGGTGGGGAGTCAGATATGGGGAATCAGAGGTGGGGAATAAGAGGCGGAGAATCAGAGGCAGGGAATCAGAGGCGGGAAATCAGAGGCCGGGAATCAGAAGCAAGGAATCAGAGGCCGGGAATCAGATGTGGGGAATCAGAGGCCGGGAATCAGAGCTGGGGAATCAGAGGCGTTTAATCATAGTTGGGAATTAGAGGCGGGGAATCAGAAATGGGGAAACAGAGGCGGGGAATCAGAGGCGGGGAAACAGAGGCGGGGAATTAGATATGGGGAAACAGAGGCGGGGAATCAGAGGCGGGGAATCAGAGCTGGGGAATCAGAGTCGGGGAATCAGAGTTGGGGCATCAGAGGCAGGGAATCAGATGTGCAGAATCAGAGATGGGGAATCAGAGGCAGGGAATCAGAATCAGAAGCGGGGTATCAGAGGCCGGGAATCAGAGGCCGGGAATCAGATGCCGGGAATAAGAGGCCGGGAATCAGAGGTGGGGTATCAGAGTCCGGGAATCAGAGATGGGGATTCAGAGGCGGGGAATGAGATATGGGGAATCAGAGGAGGGGAATCAGAGGCAGGGAATCAGAGGCGGGGAAACAGAGGCGGGGAATCAGATATGGGGAATCAGAGGTGGCGAATCAAAGGCGGTGAATCAGAGATGGGGAATCAGAGGCGGGGAATCAGAGGCAGGGAATCAAACACGGGGAATCAGATATGGGGAATCAGAGGTGGGGAATCAGAGGTTGGGAGTCAGAGGCAGGGAATCAGAGGCGGGGAATCAGAGGCGTGGTATCAGAGGCAGGGAATCAGATGTGCGGAATCAGAGAAGGGGAATCAAAGGCGGGGAATCAGAGTTGGGGCATCAGAGGTGGGGAATTAGATATGGGGAAACAGAGGCGGGTAATCAGAGGCGGGGATACAGAGGCGGGGAATCAGATATGGGGAATCAGAGGTGGGGAATCAGAGGCAGGGAATCAGATGTGCGGAATCAGAGATGGGGAATCAGAGGCAGGGAATCAGAATCAGAAGCGGGGAATCAGAGGCCGGGAATCAGAGGCCGGGAATCAGATGCCGGGAATAAGAGGCCGGGAATCAGCGGTGGGGAATAAGAGTCCAGGAATCAGAGATGGGGATTCAGAGGCGGGGAATGAGATATGGGGAATCAGAGGCGGGGAATCAGAGGCGGGGAAACAGAGGTGGGGAATCAGATATAGGGAATCAGAGGTGGCGAATCAAAGGCGGTGAATCAGAGATGGGGAATCAGAGGCGGGGAATCAGAGGCAGGGAATCAAACACGGGGAATCAGAGGCGGGGAATCAGAGCTGGGGAATCAGAGGCGGGGAATCAGAGTTGGGGAATCAGAGGCGGGGAATCAGATATGGGGAATCAGAGGAGGGGAATCAGAGGCGGGGAAACAGAGGCGGGGAATCAGATATGGGGAATCAGAGGTGGGGAATCAGGGGCAGGGAATCAGTGGCAGGGAATCAGAGGCGGGGAATCAGAGGCGGGGAATCAGAGGTAGGGAATCAGACACGGGGAATCAGAGGTGGGGAATCAGAGGCAGGGAATCACAGGCAGGGAATCGGACGCCGGGAATCAGAGGCGGGGAATCAGAGCTGGGGTATCAGAGGCGGGGAATCAGAGTTGGGGAATCAGAGGCGGGGTATCAGATATGGGGAAATAGAGGCGGGGAATCAGATATGGGGAATCAGAGGCTGGGAATCAGAGGGGGAGAAACAGAGGCGGGGAATAAGATATGGGGAATCAGAGGTGGGGAATCAGACACGGGGAATCAGAGGTGGGGAATCAGAGATGGGGAATCAGAGGCAGGGAATCAGAAGCAGGGAATCAGACGCGGGGAATCAGAGGCGGGGAATCAGAGCTGGGGAATCAGAGGCGGGGAATCAGAGTCGGGGAATCATATGCAGGGAATCGGATGTGCGGAATCAGAGATGGGGAATCAGAGGTGGGGAATCAGAGGCGTTGAATCAGAGATGGGGAATCAGAGGCGGGGAATCAGAGGCAGGAAATCAGACACGGGGATTCAGAGGCTGGGAATCAGATGGGGGGAATCAAAGGCGGGGAAACAGAGCTGGGGAATCAGAGGCAGGGAATCAGAGTTGGGGATTCAGAGGCGGGGAATCAGATATTGGGAAACAGTGGCGGGGAATCAGAGGCGGGCAAACAGAGGCGGGGAATCAGATATTGGGAATCAGAGGTGGGGAATCAGAGGTGGTGAGTCAGAGATGGGGAATTACAGGCGGGGAATCAGAGGCAGGGAATAGAACGCGGGGAATCAGAGGTGGGGAATCAGAGTCGGGGAATCAGAGGCAGGGAATCAGATACGGGGAATCAGAGGTGGGGAATCAGAGATGGGGAATCAGAGGCGGGGAATCAGAGGCAGGGAATCAGACGCGGGGAATCAGAGGCGGGGAATCAGAGCTGGGGAATCAGAGGCGGGGAATTAGAGTCGGGGAATCAGAGGCAGAGAATCGGATGTGCGGAATCAGAGATGGGGAATCAGATATGGGGAATCAGAGGAGGGGAATCAGAGCTGGGGAATCAGAGGCGGGGAAACAGAGGCGGGGTATCAGATATGGGGAATCAGAGGTGGCGAATCAAAGGCGGTTTATCAGAGGCGGGCAAACAGAGGCGGGGTATCAGATATGGGGAATCAGAGGTGGGGAATTAGAGGTGGTGAATCAGAGATGGGGAATTACAGGCGGGGAATCAGAGGCAGGGAATAGAACGCGGGGAATCAGAGGCGGGGAATCAGAGCTGGGGAATCAGAGGCGGGGAATCATAGTTGGGAATTAGAGGCGGGGATCAGATATGGGGAAACAGAGGCGGGGAATCAGAGGCGGGGAAACAGAGTTGGGGAATCAGAGGCGGGGAATCAGAGCCGGGGAAACAGAGGCGGGGAATCAGAGCTGGGGAATCAGAGGCGGGGAATCAGAGTTGGGGAATCAGAGGCGGGGAATCAGATATGGGGAAACAGAGGTGGGGAATCAGAGGCGGGGAAACAGAGGCGGGGAATCAGATATGGGGAATCAGAGTTCGGGAATCAGAGGTTGGGAATCAGAGGCAGGGAATCAGAGGCGGGGAAACAGAGGCGGGGAATCAGATATGGGGAATCAGAGGTGGCGAATCAAAGGCGGTGAATCAGAGATGGGGAATCAGAGGCGGGGAATCTGAGGCAGGGAATCAGACGCGGGGAATCAGAGGCGGGGAATCAGAGCTGGGGAATCAGAGGCGGGGAATTAGAGTCGGGGAATCAGAGGCAGAGAATCGGATGTGCGGAATCAGAGATGGGGAATCAGATATGGGGAATCAGAGGAGGGGAATCAGAGCTGGGGAATCAGAGGCGGGGAAACAGAGGCGGGGTATCAGATATGGGGAATCAGAGGTGGCGAATCAAAGGTGGTTTATCAGAGGCGGGCAAACAGAGGCGGGGTATCAGATATGGGGAATCAGAGGTGGGGAATTAGAGGTGGTGAATCAGAGATGGGGAATTACAGGCGGGGAATCAGAGGCAGGGAATAGAACGCGGGGAATCAGAGGCGGGGAATCAGAGCTGGGGAATCAGAGGCGGGGAATCATAGTTGGGAATTAGAGGCGGGGATCAGATATGGGGAAACAGAGGCGGGGAATCAGAGGCGGGGAAACAGAGGCGGGGAAACAGATATGGGGAATCAGATGCGGGGAATCAGAGGCGGGGAATCAGAGCTGGGGAATCAGAGGCGGGGAATCAGAGTTGGGGCATCAGAGGTGGGGAATTTGTTTCCCCATATCTAATCATAGTTGGGAATTAGAGGCGGGGATCAGATATGGGGAAACAGAGGCGGGGAATCAGAGGCGGGGAAACAGAGGCGGGGAAACAGATATGGGGAATCAGATGCGGGGAATCAGAGGCGGGGAATCAGAGGCGGGGAAACAGAGGCGGGGAATCAGATATGGGGAATCAGAGGTGGGGAATCAGAGGCAGGGAATCAGATGTGCGGAATCAGAGATGGGGAATCAGAGGCAGGGAATCAGAATCAGAAGAGGGGAATCAGAGGCCGGGAATCAGATGCCGGGAATCAGATGCCGGGAATAAGAGGCCGGGAATCAGAGGTGGGGAATCAGAGTCTGGGAATCAGAGATGGGGATTCAGAGGCGGGGAATGAGATATTGGGAATCAGAGGCGGGGAATCAGAGTTGGGGAAACAGATGTGGGGAATCAGATATGGGGAATCAGAGGTGGCGAATCAAATGCGGTGAATCAGAGATGGGGAATCAGAGGCGGGGAATCAGAGGCAGGGAATCAAACACGGGGAATCAGATATGGGGAATCAGAGGTGGGGAATCAGAGGTTGGGAGTCAGAGGCAGGGAATCAGAGGCGGGGAATCAGAGGCGTGGTATCAGAGGCAGGGAATCAGATGTGCGGAATCAGAGAAGGGGAATCAAAGGCGGGGAATCAGAGTTGGGGCATCAGAGGTGGGGAATTAGATATGGGGAAACAGAGGCGGGTAATCAGAGGCGGGGATACAGAGGCGGGGAATCAGATATGGGGAATCAGAGGTGGGGAATCAGAGGCAGGGAATCAGATGTGCGGAATCAGAGATGGGGAATCAGAGGCAGGGAATCAGAATCAGAAGCGGGGAATCAGAGGCCGGGAATCAGAGGCCGGGAATCAGATGCCGGGAATAAGAGGCCGGGAATCAGCGGTGGGGAATAAGAGTCCAGGAATCAGAGATGGGGATTCAGAGGCGGGGAATGAGATATGGGGAATCAGAGGCGGGGAATCAGAGGCGGGGAAACAGAGGTGGGGAATCAGATATAGGGAATCAGAGGTGGCGAATCAAAGGCGGTGAATCAGAGATGGGGAATCAGAGGCGGGGAATCAGAGGCAGGGAATCAAACACGGGGAATCAGAGGCGGGGAATCAGAGCTGGGGAATCAGAGGCGGGGAATCAGAGTTGGGGAATCAGAGGCGGGGAATCAGATATGGGGAATCAGAGGAGGGGAATCAGAGGCGGGGAAACAGAGGCGGGGAATCAGATATGGGGAATCAGAGGTGGGGAATCAGGGGCAGGGAATCAGTGGCAGGGAATCAGAGGCGGGGAATCAGAGGCGGGGAATCAGAGGTAGGGAATCAGACACGGGGAATCAGAGGTGGGGAATCAGAGGCAGGGAATCACAGGCAGGGAATCGGACGCCGGGAATCAGAGGCGGGGAATCAGAGCTGGGGTATCAGAGGCGGGGAATCAGAGTTGGGGAATCAGAGGCGGGGTATCAGATATGGGGAAATAGAGGCGGGGAATCAGATATGGGGAATCAGAGGCTGGGAATCAGAGGGGGAGAAACAGAGGCGGGGAATAAGATATGGGGAATCAGAGGTGGGGAATCAGACACGGGGAATCAGAGGTGGGGAATCAGAGATGGGGAATCAGAGGCAGGGAATCAGAAGCAGGGAATCAGACGCGGGGAATCAGAGGCGGGGAATCAGAGCTGGGGAATCAGAGGCGGGGAATCAGAGTCGGGGAATCATATGCAGGGAATCGGATGTGCGGAATCAGAGATGGGGAATCAGAGGTGGGGAATCAGAGGCGTTGAATCAGAGATGGGGAATCAGAGGCGGGGAATCAGAGGCAGGAAATCAGACACGGGGATTCAGAGGCTGGGAATCAGATGGGGGGAATCAAAGGCGGGGAAACAGAGCTGGGGAATCAGAGGCAGGGAATCAGAGTTGGGGATTCAGAGGCGGGGAATCAGATATTGGGAAACAGTGGCGGGGAATCAGAGGCGGGCAAACAGAGGCGGGGAATCAGATATTGGGAATCAGAGGTGGGGAATCAGAGGTGGTGAGTCAGAGATGGGGAATTACAGGCGGGGAATCAGAGGCAGGGAATAGAACGCGGGGAATCAGAGGTGGGGAATCAGAGTCGGGGAATCAGAGGCAGGGAATCAGATACGGGGAATCAGAGGTGGGGAATCAGAGATGGGGAATCAGAGGCGGGGAATCAGAGGCAGGGAATCAGACGCGGGGAATCAGAGGCGGGGAATCAGAGCTGGGGAATCAGAGGCGGGGAATTAGAGTCGGGGAATCAGAGGCAGAGAATCGGATGTGCGGAATCAGAGATGGGGAATCAGATATGGGGAATCAGAGGAGGGGAATCAGAGCTGGGGAATCAGAGGCGGGGAAACAGAGGCGGGGTATCAGATATGGGGAATCAGAGGTGGCGAATCAAAGGCGGTTTATCAGAGGCGGGCAAACAGAGGCGGGGTATCAGATATGGGGAATCAGAGGTGGGGAATTAGAGGTGGTGAATCAGAGATGGGGAATTACAGGCGGGGAATCAGAGGCAGGGAATAGAACGCGGGGAATCAGAGGCGGGGAATCAGA